>NC_139347.1:132801685-133171685 GCF_055883805.1 Amblyomma maculatum
GCCACAGAAGCTTTTATTATGGGCGTTCCACTTCGTATATATGTGTAGGCTCGGCTCTTTTATTGAATTATTCCAGTTTAATTAGCCCCTGCGTCTTTTACCTATCATTCAATGTTCATTATGTCTCTATCCTGCCTTCTTAAGTACTTACTGATTAAATTTCTGGTCGTTTTCTGCCACTGTGAGTCAATGCCCTCTCGGTATATGCATTTAAATATTTTAGCTGCCCACGTAATGTCTTCCATTGTCGTGAAGCGTTATTCGTACAATATTTTGCTCTGTGCCTCTCGTGCCTTGAAAGACACCCAGCCTGTTTCCTTTTACTGCGAAAAACTACTCTCGACACGTCGAAAACCTGCTCCAGGCCGCCACTGACATTATAGTCGATTACGCGGCCGAGAGAGGCCTGGCCTGCTCGCCAGAAAACAGAATTGTTTATTTAAAATCCGAAGCACTTAAGGTCCAAGGCCTCATCGGAGATCTAAATTAAAGTGGAGGATATAGAGGCACAAATAGTCGAGCAAATCAGATTCTTGGGCCTGATTCTCCATTCACACGGACATAACCGGAATACTATCAAGAGGCTAGAAAATGACGGCGTGGAGACCTTGAGCTTAATTAGGCGGGTGGCAAGCATTGGCCGAGGAATAAAGAAATAAATTTAGATTGGTTTGGTTTGGCTTGGTTTCTGGGGTTTAACGTCCCAAAGCGACTCAGGCTATGAGAGACGCCGTAGTGGAGGACTCCGGAAATTTCGACCACCGGGGGTTTTTTAACGTGCATTGACATCGTACAGCACACAGGCGCCTTGCTTTTCGCTCCCATTGAAGAGCGACCGCAGAGGCCGGGATTCGATATCGCATCCTTGAGAATAGTAGTCAAGCGCCGTAATCACTGAGCCACCCCGGTGGGGTGACATAAATTTGATTAAACTTGTACAGGCGTACATCTTCAGCCGGGTGATCTACGCAGCGCAGTATGTAGATTTGAAAGTGGTGGAAAGAGCAAAGATTGAGTTTCTAATGAGAAAGTGCATAAAACGAGCGCTGCAACTGCCCATGTGCGCATCTACAGAGAGACATTACGGCACTAGGGGTACACAACTGATGGTCAGGCCTGGCGGAAGCGGTGTGAACTTCTCAAATTGAGACTTAGCTATACGAGGACAGGAAGAGCCATTTTGAACAAAATTGGAGTAAATTCGGATAAGGGTCTCATACCAACGGGGGAGGTAGAGAGGGAAGTCAGACAAAATTTGATAATCCCCCCGCCCCTGCGAAAACGTACCCGGAATATAACAAAGGCAGGAGGACTAAATAGCCGAAGCATTACAAATTAGATTTCGCGAAACTTCGAAACCTGAGGTGGGCTATGTAGATACGGGGGTAGGCGGTGGCGGTGTTACGGTGGCAGCGCTCGTCAGAGGCCAGGGCAATCCCGTAACAACTCCACTTTGGGCGGGCGGAGCATAGAAGTAGCCAAAGAAATTGCGATCGCGTTAGCTTGCGTCATAATGGAAGCGAAGTTCGTAATCAGTGACCGCAAAACTGTCCTACGAAATTTTATCAAGGAAGGGACCTCGCACTTACTCACCACAATCGTCGGCCAGAGAAATTTCGATAGGGAAATGCAGATAATCTGGGCTCTGGCGCACGAAACCGCCCCGGCAACAGAGCTGCTCCAAGCTGGCTCGAGATCTCAGGGTCCCCTCGATGACCGAGGAAGTGGAGAGCGCAAGCTAAAATATGGGGAGATCAGGTAGCATTATAGATTGGATCGTAGAAGGGTACCCCCGCCGGATCCGAAATTAAGCAGACAAACAGTCCCGCGGAGGCGACTGTGAACTTATCATACGCACCCGATTATGGCGAACCACATGTTCCCCAAGGCCAAGAAATGTCATCTTCGTGGGGCGAGAGGGACCTCTCCTTTTCGTTTTGTTTTTTCAGCTGTTCGAGAAGACATATAAAGTAAAATAAAATGGTGAGAGTAACCCTCAATTACATAATAATGAAATACCCGTACTCTTCCGGGCGGACGCACAATAAAAACACTAGAGACACGTGGGAGACTGCTGCCCAGCTCGGACCCAGAGGTCCAGCACCTGCTCGTCCAACTGGCTAGAGAGGCTGCTGGGACCCAAGACCTCCCGGCCTGCCTCTGAGGCGAAGGCACCCGCCCCCTGAACTGCGCGTCGGGGAGTGGGCAGATCGCCTTATCCGTTTGGTATTAAAGTTTATTCTACCTACCTTGCGAGAAAGTGTTCATCAGATTGGTCCTTACCGCCCCCACCTACGCATGCAGGTGTGTGCTGTGCATCATTGCTCAGATTTTTCGCTGTTCCAGATATTACTACTGCAGTTCGAAGAGCACTGTTCCCTCGTTGACGCGACATCCGAAGGAAGTCTTGCGTGTTGCTTACTGACAAGAAGTAGACGTTTATACGCAGAAATGCGCTGGTGTGTGCGTGTGTGTGTGTGTGTGTGTGTGTGTGTGTGTGTGTGTGTGTGTGTGTGTGTGTGTGTGTGTGTGTGTGTGTGTGTGTGTGTGTGTGTGTGTGTGTGTGTGTGTGTGTGTGTGTGTGTGTGTGTGTGTGTGTGTGTGTGTGTGTGTGTGTGTGTGTGTGTGTGTGTGTGTGTGTGTGTGTGTGTGTGTGTGTGTGTGTGTGTGTGTGTGTGTGTGTGTGTGCGTGTGTGTGTGTGTGTGTGTGTGTGTGTGAGCGTGTGCGTGTGCGTGTGCGTGTGTGTGTGTGTGTGTGTGTGTGTGTGTGTGTGTGTGTGTGTGTGTGTGTGTGTGTGTGTGTGTGTGTGTGTGTGTGTGTGTGTGTGTGTGTGTGTGTGTGTGTGTGTGTGTGTGTGTGTGTGTGTGTGTGTGTGTGTGTGTGTGTGTGTGTGTGTGTGTGTGTGTGTGTGTGTGTGTGTGTGTGTGTGTGTGTGTGTGTGTGTGTTTCAGTGGCTGCCCTTCACACGCTCCTCACAAGAGGACGTAGATCTCATAAGGCGACCGTTTTAATGCCTCATGTCACGTGCGGCGTCCTGTCCCACTATAGACCAACACCGTGTTTAGAAACAAAGGAGACGCTCGCTGCGCCGCAGCCGAGTGGGGATGAAAAGTAGGGCTAGCGCCCATAGGAATACGTGGAACTGAAAGGTTCCAAAGCAGTTTCTCCTTTCAAGGGGTACCTATGATGGGATTATTCGGTACAAAGCAACTATCTGCGTCCCTGTCTACCCTCGTCGGGTGGCAAAAACTGTGCGATCGGGAAGGCGATAGAGATTTCTCAAATTCCTCATTCGACAGGGCAGAACGCGTCCTTTCTTCAAAGCAGCTGTAGCACCGTCTAGGTGAGCAGTACTTTCGCAGGGAGCATGTGATTCAGCGTCAACTGAACGTTCCAAAAGGTCCGCGATTTCTTCATTCGGCGGGGCCGAATGCGTCTTTTTCTTCAAAGCATTTCTCGCTGCGTCTAGAGCATTTCTTCATGCTCTTCAGCTTTACATGAACGTTCTGACAGGTCCGCAATTTTTTCACTTGGCGGGGCAGAACGCATCTCGCTCTCGAAAGCAGCTGTCGCTGCGTGAGCGTCTCGTTTGCAGGCTCTTGAGATTCAACTGCATATTTCGACTGGTCGGCGATTTCGCGTGCTTCTGAACGCTTAAGAGCATGTACATAGCGGTCCCTTAGCTCAGTTCCATTTTCTCCAGCCCAGCCTCTGAACGGCTAGAAACGATTTAAGGCAACTGCTCTGACACGGTGACCGACACAATCGCATCGGTATGCTGTACGCCAAACGAAGCCTCAGGTGTGACGCGCGAGCAGCAGAGGAACACTGTGCCGCGCCACCTGTCTGACCCGCACACACTTGCCGATGAAATTCTGAGATTGAAGAGGTCTAGAGTGCACAACGTCCACCGTGGCGGCAGTGTCGCTCAGAACCTCTCACCGCTTCCCATTTACACTCCATTCACGCGTGTACGGCTTCAGCAGGCTCATGTTCTCTGTCTCGAAGATGGCGAGTGAAAAAAAAATCTTTCCGTTTGACAGCCTCTCATGATGTACACTGCCGGTTTTCTCTTTTCAAATGCTTTAGTACGTTCCTTATCACTTTTCTTGTACAGTGTTGTTTCTTACAGCTGTGCGATTTTCGTGATCTCCTCACTCTTTTCTTGCTCTGCACACTGGGCGGGTACAGGTTTCTCCTTCCGCGATGGGCGCTTCAAAAAAATCTCTGCGGAGCTCCGCGACTTCCCGCCAGCTTTCTTTACCTGCGTCATGCCTGACCAGGAACGCAGAACAGCTCAGAGGCGCGCTCCAAGCTTTTCATTTCGGGCCTGTCTTGCCGCCACACCCGCATTTCCTTGTACAAAGTGTTGTAAACCTGTACGAGGCAGATATCTTCTACAACTCTATCCCGGTCCCCATAGACCTCGATGGTTTTGAGCTATTCGATCAAATTTGCTTTCAGAGTGTAAGAAAGCCGCTGAAAAGACTCGGAAGGCGTCTTCCCTGCTTTTCTGAACCGTCCACGGAAGGCGTCAGCCAAGAGGTGGTACTTCTTTAACAAAGTTACCTTCACTTTCTCATAATCATCCGCTTCCTCTTTAGTGAGCCGAGCATGCACGTCGGCCGCCTCGCAAGGTACAACATTCAAGAGGTGCTGGGGCCAGGTGGAACGAAGGATATATTAAACGACGAGATTTCGCTTGTGTCAGGTAGCGACAGCATCCGACATACTACCTCCTATTTGTGAGTAACGATTGATGGAGTGGATGTCACCGCTTTACTCGACACTGGTGCCGATTATTCAGTAATGAGCCATGGTCTCGCCCGAGAATTGAAGAAACTTTTGATGCATTAGGGCCCGGCCCGAAATTTCGCACGGCAGGAAGTCACTTGATTGAACCTGCAGGCAAGTGCACAGCGCGGGTCGGCATCCGTCGCTTTGTGTATGTCGGAGAATTATTCGTGATTCTTGAGTGTTCAAAAGACTTAATTCTTGGTCTAGACTTCCTGCAGACCAACGGCGCTGTCATTAACCTGAAAGAAGCGCGTGTGACCTTTTCGACGAAACGGGCCGTGGCGCGCATTGAAAAAATGAAAAATATCACCGTCAGATTCTGTGTCGTTTACCAAAAGCTAAACAACGTGACTAAAAATGACGTCTATCCGCTGCCCAGGATTGATGATGCCCTCGACCGACTACTCGACGCCAGGTACTTCTCATAAGACTTCAAAAACGGATACTGGCAAATAAAGGTGGATCAGCGAGACCGAGAGAAGACTGCATTTGTGACGCCCGACGGCCTATAGGAGTTTAAGGTGCTTCCGTTTGGTCTTTGCTCTGCACCGGCCACGTTCCAGCGTATGATGGACACCGTTTTATCAGGTCTGAAGTGGCAGTCGTGCTTGACGTACATAGATGATGTTATTTTCTCAATACTTTCGAGCAACACTTGGACCGGCTGCGCATCATGCTTCAAGTACTCAAAGGCGTGCAGCTAACGATCAAGCCTGACAAATGCCACTTCGCTTTCAAGGAACTACGCTTTATCGCCCATGTTGTTGGTGCGCAGGGCATTCTCCCTGATCCCGACAAGACAACCGCAGTGTCAAATTTTCCACGCCCCACCGAGAAAAAGGCACTTCGGCAATTTCTAGGTCTTTGTTCTTACTACCGACGCTTCGTCCCAGATTTTTCTACTATAGGTGAACCGCTGACAGCACTAACCGGAGAAGATATACCCCTCTTGTGGTGAGGCGATCAAGAACAAGCATTTCTGGAACTCAGAAATCGCCTACACAGACCCTCAATATTCGCCCATTTCGATGAAGACGCCGCATCCGACGTAGATACTGATGCCAGCAACGTTGACCTCGGGGCGGTACTCATCCAGTGGCAAGGCGGAGTAGAACGGGCCGAACATTCTCACAATTGAGGAGAACTCGACAACAGAGAAGGAGTGTCTTGAGGTAATCTGGGCCATAAGCAAGTTTCTACCATATCTGTATGAACGACCCTTCCATATTGTCAGCGACCATCATTCCTTGTGCTGGCTGTAAGCCATAAGGACCCGTCTGGACGCTTGGCTCGTCGGAGCCTCCGTCTTCAAGAGTATGACGTTACTGTCTTTATAAGTCGGGACGTAAACACCAAGATGCAGATTGTCTGTCAGGCACGCCATTGGACTCCACTGCAGTAGAAAACGCCGACAATTTCCCTTTATTGGGGCTATTACTCAATTCCATATAGGTGACCTGCAACGCAAGGACCCGGAGCTGGCGCCGCTCATCGATTATCTGGAAGAACACGGTGGTTGGGTACCGCTTGGTTTTCGCCGTGGCTTGCAGTTACACGCTTTATGAAGAGGAGTTTTCTACAAGCGCAATTCTGAAAGATCAAAAGAGACATTTTTACTAGTAGTACCTACGCACATACGGCCTGACATCTTGAGCGCTTGTCACGACGAACCGTCTGCCGGCCACTTGGGAGTTAGTCGTCCGCTTGCTAGAATTCGGGAGAAATACTATTGACCGAAATTATTACCTTCAGTACGATCCTGCGTTAAACCCTGCAGTGACTGTCAACGCCGAAAGACTCCACTCGTGAAACCAGCTGGGTTTCTTCAGCCGATCGCTCCACCGAAAACTCCTTTCCAACAAGTTGGGATGGATCTTCTTGATCCTTTTCCGAAGTGAACTAATGGAAAGCGTTGGATTGTTGTCGCAATAGACTACTTGACCCGGTATGCTGAGACCGCGTCGCTCACAAACGGAACTGCCACCGAAGTAGCAGAGTTTTTTGTCCACGAATTCGTATTGCGTCATGGCGCTCCGGCTGTTATCAGTACCGACCGCGGGCAGCAAAAGCTGCCCGCCTGACCAAGGATGTGCTGAATCTTACACACACTAGCCATAGACGGGCCACAGCATACCACTCGCAAACTAACGGCTTGGTGGAGCGGCTAAACAGAATTCTGACTGACATGCTGTCTATGTACGTGGATATGGAGCATAAGACGTGGGATCAAATCCTCCCATATGCCACGTTCGTGCATAGTACGGCACTTCAGCAGACGACGCGGCTCACTCCCTTCGAGCTTGTCTTCGGCCGTCGAGTGACCCCTCTCCTGGATACTATACTGCCCGTATATCCCGACGACTAACATGAGCTTGACATGGACGTCGGTAGTTGTACTCAGCGTGCGGAAGAAGCGCGGCAGCTGGCAAGGCAGCGCACATACCTACAACAGCAACTAGACGCTGACCGTTACAACAAGGGACGGCGCTTCGCTGCCTACGAGCCTGGAGACTATGTCTGGATTTGGACGCCCGTTCGTCCATCGTGGGCTGTCTAAAAAATTGGCGCGCCGGTACTTCGTCCCATACCATGTCCTCCACCGCATCAGCGACGTTACTTACGAAGTTTAATCCGCGACCCAAGACCCCTCAAGCCACAGACGACGCAAGTTCACTGATGTTGTACACGTCGTCCGGGTGAAACCTTGCAACGACTACCCCGCTGACTGATCTTGAGACAGATGGCGCCCCGTTTTTGTTGTGGTCTTCCCATACCAACCTAGCATACTATCTGTCAGCTCATCAAATCGAGCAGCATCGCAATTGCAGCATCGAGGCGATGCTGCCAAGAAGGGGGGAAGGACACATGCCATTCATAGACAACGCAGAAGAATTGAACGGGCGATTGGGAGAATACGACGAAGTAAAACCGTGCTCCGTTTCGTGCTAACCTGACTGGTTGTTGGTGTTCTTTGGTGCCAGAGTGCCTTCTATTTAACGCTACGTTACAATAATGTATTCCTCACAAATGCGCTCAAAATGGACCAGAAAAATCCCGATACCCTAGCCCATCTTGAAAGCTGACAGTAGGCCTTTCATTTTAAGGGGCTTGTATATCTGAGGGCTGGCAGCCGCGGACCCGCTCGCTTGCGCCAATTCTGCCCGCGCTTCCGCTGGCCTCAATTCCAATCACTTGCTTTCTTGTCGTTCCTCAATTTCTTCTTCCCTTCTTCATTCCTCCATTTCCTCTAGTCTTTTTCGCTCGTCTTCTGCTATCCGCTGCAGAGGAGCAGCATTGCACGCGACGACGCTCACGACTGTTCCGCGCGACCACCGGCTGAGTGCCCTCTTTTATGGGCCAGAAAGACTCTGGATTCAGACTGTCCAATCCGGACGCTGTAGTTGGCCATGGTCTGAGGACCAAGAGGCCCAATAACGAGCGCGCTGGGCTCCCGCCGAGCTGCGTCGGGGTGGGAGAGGAGGACATGCCTTCTTGGCGTCGGCGGTCGTTAAGGTGCCAGAATGTCTGACATCTGCTCTGGCATGTCCACACAAGCCAAACGCCCAGGCTTCTCTTCATTGCGCTGGTGTCATGCGAAGCAGCGCGGGGCTTGTAAAGGGGCGTCAGGCGCTCGCCCGCACCCACTCACCTCCAGTCGTCGGCGCGGCAGGAGCCGCCGGTTAGAGGCTCGAACATAACAGCAACCAGAAGCAGAGGCAGTACAGCAGGCATCAGCGGCGTTTCAAATTTGTTTAGAGAAACGAAACGGGGCAGTATCTGTCACAATTCTCCGTGGACACCTTAACCGAACAGTTAGGAAAAAAGGAAAGGTAGGAGGGAAGAAGGAGAGAAAGAAGTGCCGGTAGTGGAGGGCTTTGGACCACCGCGCAATGAATGATTTCGCCTCACCGCTCTTTAGTGATCCAAAGTGCCCCCTATTTTTTTGTTATCTGATTGCATAGTGTGATCAAACTTCGTTCTGAAGGTTGCTTATGAAAAATGCGTGTTTTCGGTCACCAGCTTTCTTTAGCTTTCTTTGGTCTTTGGTCTTTGGCTTTCTTACGGAAATATAAGCACAGCCACCAGAAATAAATTTTTATTAATGCATAAGCATTGGGTAGGTATGTCGCCAGCTTTGTGTCACCAGAATTGTCATCACTATTGCGTTTGAAGCAAACGGGTTATAAGAAAAGGAATGGTTGCATTAGATAAGAGGACCAAAAAAGTCGGTACAGAAATATTGTGTGCTTGTGGGTTAATTAGTAACTTATGTCTAGTCAATTAAGTCAACCAGCCGTCAAAATAGTCGGGAGGGGCAATGACGCGTCCAAATTGGGTAACGCGGTACTCGACTTCCGGTGACGTAGGTCTAATACGGTGGTGGCAAAAATGTTAAGTGAACGAAAGCGAAGGACAATTTGCGCGCACAAATGGTGAGAATCGCTAGAAACTGTGTAAAGAAAGATCACCAACTAACCCTAGTCTGAAACATTCCGAGAGCACTGCAGAAGCTGCAGTGGAGAAACGTGAAAGCTTCAGCGTTGAAGCACACGGTACATCCGAAGCCACCTAGACATAGAGCTCTGGTAGATCACGCGCCCCTTGTCGAACACAACCAACGTTTCGTTGAATTCATCAATGTTCCCCGGCGTTCCATACTTGGTTTGCAGGGGAGGGAAGGTGCTGGATTCCAAGGGAAGGAAAGCGTAGCAGGGGGCGGCAGAAAATTAGGCGGGCGGATGAGCTTAAGAAGTTCGCAGGGGTCAAGTGGATGCAGCTAGCACAGAACCCGGTTAAGTGGAGAAATATGGGAGAGGCCTTCGCCCTGCAGTGGTTATAGTCAGGCTGATGATGATGATGAAGGTGCAGTATCCCGCTGACACATCTCGCGGACAACCAGCAACACTAAGGCTTACACATTTCTCCCGTGCAGATTCCGCAGTGTTCTCAGAAACTATATCAGTATTTCAGAGAGAAGTTGGCATAGAAAACGGTCCAGTGTAGTAAGTATTCTTGGCTGTTAGTATTTGCCTGATATGCTGCAAATAAGAATTTTCATGAACACTTCAGAATCTGCACTGGGAAATGAGTAAGCCTGAGTGTTTCTGTGTTGTGCTCGAGATGTTTCAGCGATATTCCGCGAGTGACAGACACTGCGCCTTTCCTTTCCTATAAACCAATTATAGAATGCCGGCGATGCGAACTTGCATGTGCCCAACGCAACGCTAGTTGTGTTCGACAAGGAGTGCGCCAACTACCATGTGCAGCAACAACGTTCAGGCTTTCGCATTTCTCCATCGCAGTTCTCTCAGAATTGTTCAGACTGCAGTTGGCTGGTAGTGAGTTTCTGGCGGCTTACAGAGCGCAGGAGGTAATCCCGGACAGCGTAGCTGTGCTCCTGTGGCCGCCGGGCAGTGCGCGTGTCCGCGAGCGAACAGACGTGAGCTTGTGTGAGTACATCGAACAGGCGGGCTTGATGACCCGCCTATTTCACCTCGCCAGATAGTGCGCGCTGTGACTGAACACTCCGCATGTGCTATTTCGCACAATAACGGCCGATCGCTCACGCCAGCCGTCAGTGTTTTGTACAGTGTGCAAGTGCTTGCGTAGTGAACAGTTTGGACGCTGAGCTGTTGCGGAGGCCCGCCTGATGTGCCGAGTGCTCAGTGACCTACGACATTTGCGGGTGGGCCTCAAGCAAACTGAGGGTCACCGGAGAAGGGGTAGGCAGCGAACGCGATGGTTAGATGGCCTCCTCGAGGCGCTGCAGATGAAGTTATGTGATGTTAGGAAGATAGTGAGAGACCGGAAAGCGTGGCGTGACATGGCCCGTAGGGTCACGAAGAGTCGGACCCGACTGAACGACTCAACAGAACTGAACTCAAGCAAACTACTGTATACTGTACCATAGTGTATTAATTATTTTATTTTTACCTACCCTTTTCTTTCTACCTATCGCTCACCTCGTTGATTTCCTCTACCTTTTCTTCGCTATCCCTTTGTTTCCGCCGCCCCAGTTCAAGTGCTTCAGATATCAGATAGCAGATACCGGGGCTGGCAAACATATTTTCTTTCCACTTGTATATACAATAAATAACCACTACCACCACCACCAGTTGGCTACCTTTCTTAAAGAATTTATAACTATTCCCCTCATTTTGCACGCATATCAGACCCTTTCCCGCTCGGTCATGTTCAAACATTTCAAATTTCCTGCCACAACTGAGGCCTACGTCGGCGGAAGTTGAGTACCACGTGACCTCATTTGGACGGCGCCATTACCCCCCCCCCCCCCCCCTTCGAGCAATTTTGACGTCTGATTGACTTAATCAGCTCTAATTACCCACACCCACACGTACCAAATTTTCTCTCCAGCGAGATTTTCCATCCTTTATCTAATGAAACCTTGCTTTTTTATAACTCGTTTCGTTCAAACGTAGCCGTGATGACAAATTCTGGTTACACGAAACTGTCGACATAGCCATACAATACATACGCAGTATTCAACACGATTTCATTACATGCCATGACGCAGCCCCGAACGCCTACGAAGCACTTTCTGGTGCTTCGAACTCGGATATATCAATCTTCTGGCGGCGAACGTTGCGAGTGCTGGCTACCCTGTTAATACTTATTTCTTGCAATAAAAATAACGAAACTGTTGTGCTCCACGACGATGGCTCAGTGGTTAGGGTTCTTAACTGCTTAACCGGAAGACGTGGGTTAGACCATGATGATGATGATGAAACCATTTATTTTTTATATACAGGAAGGGTATGCGAGTGTTACTTAAGGAGCCGCCCCTTAAAATTACTGGTGGTCAACCTCTTACGAGAGCCCATTGACGTCGGCCGCGGCCCTGGCCCGCTCGACCAAGGCTCGTTGCGCCGTGATATCAGAGCAGCTGCTCAGGGCCGCCTCCCAGTCTTCCCAGGAAATGTTGGGTAGTGGGTAGAGGGTAGATTGGGGGTGTTTCGACATGCCCACATCATGTGAAAATGTCCAAGGACGTTTCCTCACAGTGCGGGTATTTCCCCGTGCAAGCGGGGTCAAAGTATTTTAAAGTTGCCAGGCACAGTAAATTTTTGGTGTAAAGGTGAAGGAGAATGCGCTCCTCCGCCTTTGTGAGACCCTTACAGGGCTTATAATAGACTGAATGGCTGTACTAATAGAATTGAATTATTTCTGTGAATGCGAAGGCGACATTGGGTTCGGAGGCCGGATTGGTGGGAGACGAGGTTAGTGCCCGGAAAGTGAGCCGCGCGGGCGGCGGCAACGACCGTTTCGTTTCCGTCGAGGCCAGTGTGAACAGGAGTCCAGATAATCGTTCGATGCTTGAGGACACCGAGATAATCGCTGTGCTGTAAAATTTTGCTGATGAAGCACGATATGTACCCCTGATCAATATTGCGGAAGGCACCTCTCGAGTAGGTCATGATGACCCGTGAGTCCTGATATATGCGGCGGTTAGCGCACCGGCAACCTCTTCCGCGTGTGTTATGTTGTGTGCACGGGAAGTGAGTCCTATTATTAAAGTGTTTTGATGAACGACTACGGCCGTGTACCAACACCCATGGTGCGGGCCGGAGGCGTCCACGTAGAAGACTCCATGTTTGTGCCCGTAGTGGCGAGGCAAAGCTTCCGCCCGCGCGAGACATCTGCCAATATGGTCCTCTCGTGTCATGTTGGCCGGAAGAGGGTGTACCTGCAAAGCATATCTCCATTCTGTTGGGATACGAACGCGCTCTTTAGAATGTATTGAGCGGTGGATGTGTAGTCGGGTACGAGATGGCAACCAGACAGCGTTTTAGACAGTTTTGTGTAGTATTTCATCAAGTGTGCCAATCGCAGTTCATTAAAGGTATTCACCCTCCCCAAGCCAAGTAGGCTGTGGTTGGAGGTGTTGACTGGAAAGTCGAGGGCACGCTTGTATGCTATTTTACAGAAAATAACTTCTAGTCCATTCTCCTCAAATTTGCGCAGGTTGAGGTATGGAGCCAAGTATAGGACTCGACTGGTTACAAATTCATGCGCCAGCCGCAAGGCCGCTTTGCGTCGCAACCCTCCGCACTTATTCAAAACACGGCGGACCATGCACAGACCTAGTCCCCCACCTTGCACAATTTTGACAGTATTGTGTCAGCTCTGCGATTATTGTATATAAAGAGGCCCAGTACTTGGATCGTGTTCGGGTATGGGTCTCCTGAAGGGTGATGTTGATTTTGGTGGACATTTTGGTGAGGGGCACATGTAAAAAATTGCGATTTGGACGGGAAGCACTGAATGCCGCAACGACAGGTGTTGTCTACAAAGTCCGCCACTTGCTGCAGGTTGGCCTCCATTTCTCCTACCGAGCCGTGTTTAGCCCAGATGATGATGTCGTCGGCATACAGCGCGTGCTGGATACCGTCGACCCCTATCAGCTGAGCAGGAAATATCATCATAGCTATATGGAACAGGAGGGGCGAGAGGACCAGCCCTTGCGAGGTCCCTTGCGTGCATAGTTCGTATGGGCCATGTTCGATATCCTGAATACGGATGTATGATTGTCGGTTAGTGAGAAATTGCCTAATGTAGTTAAAGGTGTTATGACCTCAATCTGTTTGGGACAGATGCGTTAGAATAATTTCGTGGGTGACATTGTCGAAGGCCCCCTTCAAATCCAAAGCGCGTATTGAATTAATATTCGATCGGGTTGAATATTTCCCGGTCTAGGTTAAGCAGAACATCCTCTGTGGACCTGTGTGGGTGGAACCCGAACAAGGTGCCTGAAAAATGTTTTTGCTCTCTAGAAACTCAAACAGCCTATCGCACACCATCTTGTCCATTAATTTTCCCACACAAGAAGTTAGAGAGTTAGATGTTGTCTGTGTTAATGGCTTTACCAGCTTTGGCAATGAAGGTGACCAGCGCCGTCTTCCAATCAATTGGGAGTGGTGTTTCCCCGAAGCAAATGGAGTTGATGTAAGCGAAAAGTGTGGATTATGCTGAATCAGGCCGATTGATAAGTACTTGGACTCTGATTATATCCCGTCCTGGTGGCGTTCTTCGCTTCATTTTCGTTAGGGCCGCCTTAAGGTCATGTATCTGGAATAATTGGTCCAGCTCCACGTTCTGGGAACCTGCATACGAGTACGCGGGCGCTTGGAAGGTCCTGTTATCTACAGAGATATTGATCTGGCAGTTGGCATGCCAGTTTTGAGGTGTCTCCATCGAAGCTGTGAATGGCTCGTTGTAGATGTTTTTGTGTTTCTGCTCGGGTTTGGGTGGCGTCAGTTAGGGTGCGGAAGAGGCGCCACGTACTCCAGCTTGACATGCATCGATCCAACAAGTTAGAGTCGGTGAGTTAAACCGCGTACTCTGCAGCTCGTTTGATGAGTTCTGCAATGCGAATTTTGAGCTTCCGATTGTATTTTTGCTGACGCCATCGGCGGAAAAGGCTGTGCCGGGCCTCCCAGAGGTGAAGGAGGTGGTTGTCCACCTCGGGGATCGCCTCTGAGAGTTCAGTTTGGCTTTTGTGGAGCAAAGGGTGGAAATCAATTGCTGAGCCCAGGTTTTGTACCTTTGCTCCTGAATGGGGATCGAGTTTGTATTTTTGTCGGAATTTTTTCAGTCGGGTAATTTTGCCTTCGCGAAGGGTTCTACTAATCGGAGGGAGAGAACGGTTGTATTGAGCATGCAGTGTTCGCTGCCGAGGGTTTACTCGGTGCAGACCCAGTCTGCATATTGAATGTTTTTAATGAGGCTAAGGTCGCGAGGTGTCGCGAGTCACTGAGTTACTCACTCTAGTTGGGTGGGCAGGGTCAGTGTGAACAGTAAGGCCCAGCGTGGACATAAGTTCCGCCAGCTTACGTCCACGCTTCTCTTCACGCGCGTATCCCCAGAGCGTGCTGGGGGTGTTAAAGTCACCCACAATCGTCAGAGGATCCCTGCCCGCAACCTTTAAAACGCAGCTAAAAATATCCGGGAAACTGATGTTGGCCAGTCTCAGGGAACAGTAAATGTTGAGAACGTGCAGTTGCGGGTTCCGTTTTCGTAGCGGAAGGAGGGTCACCATTAGGTATGAGAATTTTGTTTTGAGGTCTAGGTCAACTAGGTTGGCCGTGTAAAGTTTGTGCATGCAGATACAGGAGATGGGGTACTGCGGAAATGTAGTATAATTTGTAAGGCTGGCGCCGCTCTCTGGCTCCTGGAGGGCTACCACAGCAGGAAGGTGCTCGAATGCTGTGAAGAAACGTCGCAGGTCGGCCCGCTTATTGTGGGCTTTAAAACTTCGACAGTTCTAGTGAGTAATGGAGGTGGCCAATTTAGATCGCGGGGAATTCCTAGTTTTAGGGGTATCCACCGTGACCGGTAAGATAGGTAAGTTATTGCAAAGATGAATGCCTGCCATCGTGATTTTCTTTTTGAGGGGGGGGGGGGGGGGAGTGACGTCACCACTGAGGTGTACGATGGAGCATGAGTAGGCTTGGTAATCTCAGCTGGATATGCACTGGGTTGCTCCATAGCGCAATCTGCTTCAAAGTTTGTCTTACTGCGATTAGCAATTTTACGTCGGCGTTGCTCTGACTTCGGAATGCTAGCTTTGATTTCCTCCAGTTGAGTAGTGAGCCAAGTTTGGGCAGGCTGAAGAACGCTACCTGTGACGGTTGAAACTAGACTCTACTTCGGGTCTTGGATAGCCGCCTGGACTGCAAGGTTTAAGTGTTGTTGAATAATATGTTCCAGCATGAGCCTGTTTTGTTCTAATATAATTTTATGCTCTTCTTCAAGAACGGATTTCAGTCTATTAAGACCTGCCTCTATGTCCTCTGAGAGGGGTGCTATGGTTTTTGAGGCGCTAGTGCAGCCTGATATTTCGGGCCTTGACTTCTGCTCCTCGTCTGAGCCCGCCTAGACCTGAATAGGCTCCGGCTCTCGTCGTGGTGAAGCGCGAATTGCTTTCAGAGCCTGGTTTTTACACTCTAGAGTGCCAATCCGTTTTTGCAAAATTTCTATTTTTTCATTTCCTTTTCGGAATGGGAGGGGAAGGTAATACCGGGAGACTGAGAGGCGAACCATGCCCTACCGCTCACCTTTTGCAGTGGGCTTACTAGCAGCGGGCAATCCGTGGTGTCGAACGTTGAGTGCTCGGCTTGAGTTGTCCAATACTGTTTTCTTTGGATCCCCGTGATTTATTGGCGACAGTTCACAAATGTGGTGGGGGTCCTCCTTGCTTGCGTTTATCCAGTTATCCTTCCCTATGCTGCGGTGAAACTGGCTTCCTCGCATTCCTGATTTTTTTTTTTTTTGTACACTCCAGGGAGCCGGTGAGAGGGTGTTCACCGCTGATGAGCCAAACTGGTTGGCAGGTGTGCGCCGTTATGCCCACAGTAGCACAAGAGTGAATGCATCGCTGATCGTTCGGATTGGAATACGTATCCGCTCTGTGGCCCACCGTACCACATCGATAGTATGTTGGAATTGTTGTCTTGTAGCGACACACTGGCACGGTTTCAGAACAGTAGTGAATGAATCTTGGAACGCGACGTCCCTTGAAAGTCACCACTGCAACGTTAGACTCTCTATAGTTTCCGCATGTACAGGATTTCACCGTCGATCTATTTTAGCTTGTGCCGAAGGGATTCCGAAGTATCCTTGTCTGAAATGGCGATAATGCCCTTGCAGGTCTCTCCAGCCGATTTTAAAAGTCCGATAAATTGTATTTTGCGGTACCCGACCATCAGTGTCACATCCCCGATGAGCTTCGAGGCCAGCGTTTCTGTTTTCCCTCCAACCATGACGATCTTCTGATCCCACACCGGCCACACGGAGACGCAGACGTCCGCGGTACTACCGGTAAGGCCTTGAACTGCAGCACCGATCCCGCCTGGGCCGAACGCAGCACGGAGATTCACGGTAATTATTGGCTTCAGCAGACTCACCAACTCACCCCTCCGGATTCGAGGTGTTTGTGTCGGCTTCTACGGTGTCCGCTCCATTCCTGGCTTCTGTGAGTTGGAGGCGGCACCAGCTGGAGCCAATCCTGCTTTGGAAGTCTGTTGCTGGGTGGCGGTCACCAAGACTCGCGGCTTCGTTTTGGCAAGCTTCTCTCGCGTTTGGCGAACCGCAGCCCCGTAGTCCCCAAATCCATTCGGTGTGGAATTGACGTGCTGCAAAAGATCCCTGTACGCAGTGGGAATGTTTATAGAAGGCGGACTACAGTCTTTGCCTTAAAGGTGGACTAACAGAACATGGGGATGCATCTGATACCAAATATTGGCTCTGGGTATACTTGCCTCCTGCTCACCGAAGCTATATGTATTCTTGAGGTGGCACTCATTCAATTAATAGGAACAATGACCTGCGTCACTAATACGTTGGCTCCATCAGGAAGAATTTATATTAGTGCATTAAGGATTAATTCGTTCGTTTCTTTTCAGGCTTGAAGGTTGGGTCTTAAAGGTGTTTATTCTGATGGCGCCTACTATGTTTCGACGTTCTTTATATTCTTAATTTTCTAGTGTAATATAAATTTTCTACCTCGCAATTTCAGCGACGCATGTGCAGGACAAGCTTGTTTGGACAAATATGGAAGATGAGGTTTATGTCCTGCTGGGCGTGCAGTAAGGCTGATGACGATGGCAACAGGTCGTATACAACGTGAATGTTGAAGTGTCCGGCTCGGCAAGAGAGTTGCGTTCGTCGAGCATGATTCTGGTATAAAACTGAGCTAGCGCTCGTACCGTGAGTCGACGCCTAGCCAATGTCTCCGACAGTTTATGAACCAGCACAAATTTATTCAAGGCGACCGCTCTATTCAATTTCTTTTGCTCCATTTTCTTTATATATTTACTCATATCTAACTCCAGAGAAAAATAGAGCAGGAGCTAAACACCCATAGCCTGACAGAGGCCCCTGCCCCAGTTAGCACATTTCGGCATTTTAATGTGATTGATTCTAAAGCAAAAAAAAAAAAGCAACTCCAAGTTAAACATAGGCACATTAAATTCACATTGAAGTTCTGACGAGAAACACAACCGTCAGCATATGTCGCAGCATGATATTACAAATATTTTTACAATAAACAAGAAATGTAAATATACGTAACTATTTTCACTGAAAAGATGTGTGATTAAACATGCACCTGAAGTAAATATAAATTTCTACCTCACTTAGTAATATATTTAAAAATTCCTAAATGCTCATCTCAACGTTCTATAAAACTGATGCGCTTACACATAAGTAAATGTACATAAAATATGCACACAGTAATCAGATAACATATATACGTCCTGATCAGATCGAAATAATGACAAATAACATCTTCATAAGGGAAAAAGTAGATTCCTTTAAAAAATATTATTTGACATATTTCTTAAACTTGGGTTGCTGAAATATAATTTCTCCTCCTATGAAATTCAAAAAATAAAGCACTTGGAATTTAAGTTCTGGAAATTTAAGTTTTGCATTGTCTAATCAGGAACTTTTCGTTCGTTTTCATCCGCGACAGCCAAATGACTTGCTCTTTCTTGAAACAAAAAAGCGTGAAATATTTGTGCCCGCCACCTGGCTGAACCATAAAACACCATAATTATACCCTTGGAGCGAGCAGCTGTGCAGCCTGGCCTCCGAAATCGCGGCTGCATTTGAATTCAAAACTCTCCCATGATTCTCCCTTCTTGCCTGACAAGACGTCCGCCTACAGCGAACGGCACCATCTTTGTCATTAAGAAGCTTCACTCTATGGAGACAAGTGAAATTTTATTGTCCTCATGTCCCTCTCAAGTGCAGTCAGCTACTCGAACATACAGGAGACATTTAATAGAGAAAGTGAGTCGCTAATAAAGTGTCCAGCGTGAAAACACTGGTGTAATCATGCGTCATATCCTCCAGAGTTGCTATTTTTGCCCCGTGATCGATGCCTTCGCGGCTGGAATGTTTTTGACAATCATGCAGAGGCCATCATCGGCCTGCTTTTGCCACTGCCTACCAACGAAATCGAACTCGGCGACTCATTCGCGCCTTTGCTCAATTCACCGAGCTTCCAGAAGGCACATCGACAAAGTGGCCGTCGTTCCTGAAATATATTTCAGCACCTAGCTTATTGTTAAATCTAGCAGAAGTGGTTTCACGTTTCCGGCGCAGTCATATTACTAAGATTGAGTACGGTTAGCATCATTGCAACCGCGGTGCCGCCGCTGTCCTCGCATCCGCTCAACCTCGGCGTAGAGTTAGTGCTTCCTTGGGCCTGTCGTGAATGCCGCTAATGAACCGCTGCACTGCGGTGCTCATTAGGGAGCGCGATGCGGTAGCCTCGTTAGGGACAGCGTGTGTAGGTTCTGTAAAACCGGTAAACGTCGCGACCTGCTCCGCTCTACCGTCTTGGTTTTCCCGCTTCATTGTTTGCCCAGAGGCTTTAAAAGCATCTCCTCCTATCCAGTGTTCTACACTTCGGTACCCTCTTTGAGCACCTTGTTGATTATCACATAACGACCTTATTCTCGATGGTTGGTTATCGCTTCCGACAAAGCGCTGCCCCATCGAGGTGCCAACGTGTGAGCACCAACTACGGAACTACGCTTTAGCACAAGTTATTGGCTTAGTCTCACGGTATTAACATGAAAAGTTGGCGAATATATAATATGTCATCTTCGAGTGGAACAGCGCTACTGGAAAATGAAAAAGTAGGCTCAGCAGCTGGCCGACAGCGCAGTCTACAAATCCTAAGGCGGAGTCACACTGCGGAAACAGTTGGTCAACTCTGTCCATCAACAGCGTGTTCGCGTAGTGTTGGCGGCCCTGTCACATCGCGCCAACATTAACGATTCGGAAACATGTCGTTGTCGCCCACCAACAGCTGCCGCGAACTTGTTCTCCGACTGTTGGGCGACACCGTGTTACACCGCGAAAACTTGCTGCTCGTTGAGGCGCTGATGTCCGGAGCCGCCCATTTTGCTACTATTTCGCCCAAATTCATGCGCTATACACGGACCTGTGAAAAATTCAATAGACAAAGAGGCTGTCCCAGTTACTCTGAACTTGCTTTAATGATGAACGAGGGCACTGTTATATGTGTGACCCTCGGTTCGGCTCTCACTCTGGTCGACCTCCTCAGGTCCCGTCCCGAGAGATGATGAGCAGTTTGGAGGAATGGGCAGAGACTTACGTCAGAGAAGATATTACATGAGATTTATCTACATACTTACAGGAGTACAGGAAAGTCACATGAGAGGCATTTGTAAGGCCTCGACCGTGAGAACGCGAATCCGACAGACCACCACCTTGGCTTGCAACACAACACGAGTGGAATTCCTCGTTCGAACGTCGAGTCGGCGTTCTGACCGCACAACCACACAGCTCGCCCACGCGAGCTTCGCTGATCCGATCACGTCATACGTCTTATTAATAATTAACCACTCGATTACAAATACACTTCGTTTCACACACGCACGCTCGCACACAGTTTTCAAACGTCTGCTCTCCGTGCTGACGCACCACTTACTCCTTCGCACATTTCTACACGTGCCCGCTCTCATCGTCGACGCACCACGCACTGCTGCTCGATGTCCCGTTATCGCGCTCTCTCGCATCAAAACATGGACGCTGTATTCGCTGCACACTAGGCACATTCCAAAAAGAAAACACCACAACCTAAACAAGGTAAACACGGATGGCACGGAGCCAGCCACCGCGGCGCCGAATCGTCGGAGGGACGCTGCAGATGGGGGTTGTCACTTTACATGTTCCCAGGCACACACACAGGACGCTCACGTTTGGTTCAAGGTTCACACAGCAGCCACCAAGACGGTAATTCCCGGCGCAATAAGTCAGCCGACGACGTTACGGCTGGCAGGCAGCAGCGCATATCATCGCCACCCGCGGGAGGCACCGTTGCCGAAGCTCCGTGCCCTTGCCAACGGGTGAATGCGCTGCCTGCAAGACGCCACAACGTGGAAATGGTTTGCATGGAAACTTTCTGCAAAAAAAGAAAACCGTATTTGCAAGTAGGAAATTCGCAGCAATGAGTCAATCAGCTCAAATATGAGTATTTTGGTTGGTCTGTTGTCGCCCGGAAATTCGCCCGGCCAGCGAACAGGCCGAACAGCTTTGACGGACACTGTTTCCTGCCTGTTTTGGTTGCCGAACACTGTCACACCGAGGTAACACTGCAGAAACCTGTTTGGCTTCGCGACTGTTCGTGCGGTGTGACATGCTGTTAGTCAACAAGTTGGTTCGGAAACCTGTTGACGGCTTGTTTGACGAACTTGTTCGGTTGATGTCGCTGTTGTGTTTCCGCAGTGTGACTCCGCCTTTAGTTTGCTTTTCACGATACACGAACTTACCCTCAATGTTCATCTTCCGTCACTCTACCGTCTACAGCCTGCACACCTGCGTCTCCCGGGACCGTGCAGTGCCATGAAATCGCCATTCTATATCAACCTGCGCATCACCACTGCTGCACTTGAATTCACCGAAGCCAGAGTAACACTAGTCGGGCGTCCAATTTTACTCTCACCTTCATCCCTTACCCTACGACGCGATTTAGGTGTTTACGAAAAAAGTGAAAGGTACTGCTCCTTTCCTGAAACCCAATTTGCATTTACTTCTTTTTTCTTGGAAAGCAAACTAGCGCACTTCAAAACAAAGACACAGGAAGAGAACGACAACACAGCGCTGACTTCAACTGGTGTTATTAGAGAGTGACACAATATATATGCACGAAAAGTGGGAGTGAAAGAATTGCTAACAACTGCTGAGTTTGCACGTGGCGTAAAACACTGAACGCAAAGATAAAAGGTGCACGATAACAATATAGGTCAAAGCAAGGCAGAACGGCAGGGCTATGAAAAATAAAGAAGCGAAAAACGGGGAGGCCCATAGGTAAAAACAGTTAAAGATGGCACGATCCGTAGATACATAAACTAAAATCGAAAAAAGGCCAAAAGGGGCATTAAGAGCGATAAAAGCCAAAGGGGGCATAAAGAGCGATAAAAAAAGGGGCATTAAGAGCGATAAAACAATCAAAAGGACAATTAAGAGCATTACAAGACCAAAAGGGCATTAAAAACAGAATACCTAAAACAACCAAGGCCAGGCCGCTAGAGGCTGAGGAGTGTACCAGTAATCTAAACATTAAAACTACTGTGCGTCTGGTTTAAATATTCTAACTCGCGTTTAGTCAAGGCTATTGAGGGTGTGCTAACACAATTTTGACCTAGCTTTAGAATGTGAGCGGCTTCTATGATTTCGCGTGTGAACTGGTGTGCATTTCTCGCAATGACAGTGCATTTATGAAGGAATGGCTCACAGG
This sequence comes from Amblyomma maculatum, assembly GCF_055883805.1. Lineage (NCBI taxonomy): Eukaryota > Metazoa > Arthropoda > Arachnida > Ixodida > Ixodidae > Amblyomma > Amblyomma maculatum. The sequence goes on from NC_139347.1 coordinate 132,823,777, forward strand.
GCTGAGCGGGACATTTTAGGCAGTGAACACATAGGTTTCTTTTTGTAGTATTGTAAGCACTGTTTGAGTGTTCCATAAGTCGTTCGTTTAGGCAACGCCCGGTTTGCCCCACGTAGGCCTTGCCACAGCTCAGGGCAATCTTATAGACGACACCAACTTGGCAGGGAACGAAAGGTGCCTGGTGCCTAACAGGGCAAGCTGGCTTTCGCACAGCCGGGGCATTGACTCTGCCACAAAGCTTGGAAAGCTTGTCAGGCGCCGAGAACACAACACGGACGCCTGCTATTTGCCCAATCCGTTTGAGCCTGTGGGAAATAGTATGAAGGTAAGGCACCACAGCAACCCTGTGTTGATGCTCAGGAGCAGCTCTCACTTTACCCCTATTAAGCTTCTGCAAGAGGGAGCCTGCTACTGAGGTCAGCAAATGCTCAGGGTAGCCAGCATTAATCAGCCGCTGAGTTTGCTCATCGATGTTCCGGCCCATAGAGTGTACACAGGACTTCATTAGGGAATTTGTGAAACAAAGGTTCACAATGCCCCTCTTAACAATCTTGAAATGGGCTGAACCGTAGGGCAACAAGGACTTGCCTCCTCTCGGCTGGTACCACCAGCACAGGTGGTCATCTGCGCTGGATAGCCTTAAATCAAGAAAGCGTAAAGCTCCCTTATCCGGTACCTCATGGGTCAAAACAAGGGGAGAGAGGCACTGTTCAAAGCGAGAAAGCACATCTGAAACAGAGCTCTGAAAAGTACATTCGTTACTAGCCAAAAGGATTAAGTAATCATCGACGAATCTGAAGATCTTCACAGCAGCTGACGAAGATAGCTGCTGTTCTAATAGTCGGTCATGATGGGCGAGATATATATCACTTAATATTGGAGCAATGCAGGAACCAATGCACACTCCGCTCTTTTGAATAAAAGTGCTTTCATCCCATGAAACGAAAGTTGAGCTAAGGTAAACTGTCAAAAGTTCCAAGAAGCCGCTCACCGAGATGCCACAAGAATTCTGGAAGGTAACGGATCCGAACGCATCGATACAACTTTCAACACACAAAAGAAGCTTGTCGTGTGGAAGTGAATAGTAAAGATCCTTAATGTCGACTGAAAAAGGCATTAGAACATCAGTGGAGTCTTTTTAGAAATGAAAAACCTGTCTCGAATCTTTCAGAAGGAAAGGATCATCGCAGCGAAAAAAAAGCAGCGAAAGACACATAAAGTTGACTGTCCATTGCGGGCAATTGTCACCGAGAAAGGCACCTGGCAGAAATCCCTGGGGTTATTCCTCCAAACAAAACTCAAAGTGCTGACAGTAGATGATCCTTTCCTTCTGAAAGATTCGAGACAGGTTTTTCATTTCTTAAAAGACTCCACTGATGTTCTAATGCCTTTTTCAGTCGACATTAAGGATCAAATCAGTCAATATTGTCGACCATAAACCCTGACTGCTCATTGGAGGGTCAAATTCTAAAGTTAAAGCTCAGCTACTTTGGTCATCTGATGAGAAGAGAGGAGTCGCTGGAGAAAGATTTGATGTTGGGAAAGGTTGAGGGTTGCCGGAGAAGGGGTAGGCAGCGAACGCGATGGTTAGATGGCATCCTCGAGGCACTGCAGATGAAGTTATGTGATGTTAGGAAGATAGTGAGAGACCGGAAAGCGTGGCGTGACATGGTCAATAGGGTCACGAAGAGTCGGACACGACTGAACGACTGAACTGAACTGAACTGAACTGACTATTCACTTCCACACGACAAGCTTCTTTTGTGTGTTGAAAGTTGTATCGATGCGTTCGGATCCGTTACCTTCCAGAATTCTTGTGGCATCTCGGTGAGCGGCTTCTTGGAACTTTTGACAGTTTACCTTAGCTCAACTTTCGTTTCATGTCAGCTGCTGTGAAGATTTTCAGATTCGTCGATGATTACTTAATCCTTTTGGCTAGTAAGGAATGTACTTTTCAGAGCTCTGTTTCAGATGTGCTTTCTCGCTTTGAACAGTGCCTCTCTCCCCTTGTTTTGACCCATGAGGTACCGGATAAGGGAGCTTTACGCTTTCTTGATTTAAGGCTATCCAGCGCAGATGACCGCCTGTGCTGGTGGTACCAGCCGAGAGGGGGCAAGTCCATGTTGCCCTACAGTTCAGCCCATTCCAAGATTGTTAAGAGGGGCATTGTGAACCTTTGTTTCACAAATGCCCTAATGAAGTCCTGTGTACACTCTATGGGCCGGAGCATCGATGAGCAAACTCAGCGGCTGATTAATGCTGGCTACCCTGAGCATTTGCTGACCTCAGTAGCAGGCTCCCTCTTGCAGAAGCTTAATAGGGGTAAAGTGAGAGCTGCTCCTGAGCATCAACACAGGGTTGCTGTGGTGCCTTACCTTCATACTATTTCCCACAGGCTCAAACGGATTGGGCAAAAGGCAGGCGTCCGTGTTGTGTTCTCGGCGCCTGACAAGCTTTCCAAGCTTTGTGGCAGAGTCAATGCCCCGGCTATGCGAAAGCCAGCTTGCCCTGTTAGGCACCAGGCGCCTTTCGTTCCCTGCCAAGTTGGTGTCGTCTATAAGATTGCCCTGAGCTGTGGCAAGGCCTACGTGGGGCGAACCGGGCGTTGCCTAAACGAACGACTTATGGAACACTCAAACAGTGCTTACAATACTACAAAAAGAAACCTATGTGTTCACTGCCTAAAATGTCCCTCTCAGCCCTGCGAGCCATTCCTTCATAAATGCACTGTCATTGCGAGAAATGCACATCAGTTCACAGGCGAAATCATAGAAGCCGCTCACATTCTAAAGCTAGGTCAAAATTGTGTTAGCACACCCTCAATAGCCTTGACTAAACGCGAGTTAGAATATTTAAACCAGACGCACAGTAGTTTTAATGTTTAGATTCCGGGTACACTCCTCAGCCTCTAGCGGCCTGGCCTTGGTTGTTTTAGGTATTCTGTTTTTAATGCCCTTTTGGTCTTGTAATGCTCTTAATTGTCCTTTTGATTCTTTTATCGCTCTTAATGCCCCTTTTTTTATCGCTCTTTATGCCCCTTTTGGCCTTTTTTCGATTTTAGTTTATGTATCTTCGGATCGTGCCATCTTTAACTGTTTTTACCTATAGGCCTCCCCGTTTTTCGCTTCTTTATTTTTTATAGCCTTGCCGTTCTGCCTTGCTTTGACCTATATTGTTATCGTGCGCCTTTTATCTTTGCGTTCAGTGTTTTACGCCACGTGCAAACTCAGCAGTTGTTATCAATTCTTTCACTCCCACTTTTCGTGCATATATATTGTGTCACTCTCTAATAAACACCAGTTGAAGTCAGCGCTGTGTTGTCGTTCTCTTCCTGTGTCTTTGTTTTGAAGTGCGCTAGTTTGCTTTCCAAGATGATTTACCAACTAGCCCGTTCTTCCACCCTTGCAAGTTGCATTTACTCCCCACCGCGGTGGCGCAGCGGTTAGATGTCGAACTACTTTACCAGAATGACTGGGTTCGGACCTGACTCCCCGGCGACTGTGTTTCGCTGGAGGCGAAATGGAGAGGTGTTCAATCCGCCTTTTGCGCGAGATCTATGCGCATGCGCGAAGTACCGGCGGCGACTAATGGAAATACGTTGGACGGTGTCGACGGCGTTTCGCGTCGCCGCCAGTGCACGGGGGCTGGCGGCACGGTGACCGTCGCAGTCTTGGCAAAGCGATGCCAACCACATCTGCCGCGTACGGTTGCCACTCTCTAAGCGGGCCAAGATGCAAGACGCGGTTTTTCAGGTTTCCTTCGCCGAGCCGCGGCCAACAACGACGTGAAGCTACAATTAGGGCCACCAAGCGTCAAGATGTGAATGGTCGACCTTAGCTACCTACTGCGTACTCTTGACTGTGCGAAAAACACTTCGTTACAGGTATGTATGCATCCAAAGAAAATGTGCATGATGAAAAGTACCTACTGGAGTTATCACCAAGCCTGTAACCCAACAGTGATAGCCGCAATGAGGATTTGTGGGTCCGTGTTTGGTTTATGAGCGACGCGTGGCCTGATCGCAATGTTTTTGTCGTTTGTTTTCTTTATGTGCGAATGGGCCGGGTGGCGCAAGGCGGCTACGTGCGCTAGACCGCAACTGCTGCCTGACTAACAAGAAAAACAAAATACTGTGTTTTTTATGATGCACCGCCGTTCGCGAGCAGAGTTGTTGAGGTGGTCATGAGGCTCGCGAACACCGGCGCATTCCAACAAATGCCGTATTTATTTGTTGTTAGTCAGGCGGCTGTCACGATAAAACATGCTAAATATTACGGTCTAGCGCACATAGACGCCTGTGATATATGCGCTATCTGGCCCTTTCGCACATAAATCGAACACGCACCGAACATTGCAGTTATCAGTGGTGCGTTACAAGCTTGATGCGAACTGCAGTAGGCATACTACTTTTCATCATGCATATTTTCTTTAGATGCATACATGCCTGTATTATCTGTGCTTTTGCCGCCGTACTTGACACTCCTGTACTACGCACTGTGTTGTTATTTTTTTTTTTTTTTACCTTACAAGCTCGTCTCTGTTCTCGCGAAAGCATTCGGATTTTGTTCCTTCGGTGTATGCACTCAGCTGCACTTTGTTAGGGAGCTTGAAAGTCGTCGTCCTCAACCAAACGTCTGCAACAGTACGGAAACTGCCGGGCACAAATGATCTCCTGGAGGGTGCATGCTCGTTCACTTGCGGAGTGGAGCGCTCTGGACGTAGAACAGCGCTGGTTCCTGACCGACATGCGCATCCAATGTGCAGGGGATGCGAATGTGTCACCATGCAGTCGTTGATTCCGCAGAAATTGCTGCGGAGGCAGAAAGGTTGTGGATTCTTTTACAACAGATCTATGACCATTCTCTGTTTATCGAGAACCTTTTCACCACTGCGACCACATCCGTTCTACAGCGCTGAATCATCCATTGCCAGAAAAATGCCGCTAGTTTCCTGCAGGTGTGCATTCCGGCAGGGACAATGCTCTGTTCAGGGGGTGTGGATAAGTACCTCTCTGCCGAGCTTCGTAGATGAAATCCTATAGCTGCACGCTTGTAGATGACGCGAGAAAGACGCGACGCCCGTTGGACCATGCTGGCGCCGCAGTGACCGCATTGTGCTCGGTAACTCAAGACGCCTCGCACATATGCGCCGCTCGTAAATCACCGGATACAATTCCACATAGCTCTGCAGCATCAACAAACCCCTGGCTGCTTTGCCCTTTAAAATCCCACCCACTATCTCTGCCTCCGCGCTCTCCCTTCGTTTTTTTTTTTTTTTTTTTTTTTTTTTTTACAATACATTTAAGCCGGTAGTGAATCTACACGCTGAGAGAGTCTCATTCTGTCACGTCGAGCACAGCCCGCGCCATGGCCCGCGCTGCTTTCTATTACAATACAAAGATAATATATATATGCACGCGGTATGAGTGGATTGTGAAAACACTGAAACATTCCCGCATACTGCGTGAACATGAAACTGCAATCATTGTTACTACTTTCCGCCCCAAAGACAAAAAACAAGGGAGGGGGGGGGGGGGGGGGGGGGGAGCTTTCGATTTCTACCTTCTTTGGCGTGGCCATTTCGCATAGTGCGCTTTCGTGTCGTCTGCTACACTGACGTCCAATGTGTTTCCCACCACTTCTCGCATGATAGCGCCACATCCTCCCACAAAAGGCGGATTACACCAGCTCCGTCGTGGTGTCTGAATGGTTAAATGCCCGACTACTGTGCCGAAGTAACCGGGCTCGACCTCGACCGCCGGCGAATGCATTTTCGATACAGGTGAAATGGAGAGACGTCTGCGTGCTGTGTGATGTCAGTGCACGTTAAAGATTCCTAAGTGATCGAAATTACTCCATAGGCCTTCACTACGGTGCATCTTTCTCTCTTTCCTCTTTCACTGCCAACTTCCTTCTCTTGCAGCGCGATTCAGGTGCCCACGCAAATGTGACAGATGTTGCGCTTTTCCTTTCCCGCAGAAGAGTTATTATTATTATTATTATTATTATTATTATTATTATTATTATTATTATTATTATTATTATTATTATTATTAATATTATTATTATTATTATTATTTATTATTATTATTATTATTATTATTATTATTATTATTATTATTATTATTATTATTATTATTATTATTATTATTATTATTATTATTATTAAATACGTTTAACACTTTAGTAAACTTTGTGCCGTTGTGTGTGCTAAAACTAGGTTGTTTAGGAAGGCACCTGCCTCATTCACACTTGAAATTAATATAACAGTCAATTCAAATGAACATAGCTCCATTCTATGCGGATCTCAGTTACAGGATACTAAAATATATAAATATCTAGGAATACACCTTTCTCACGGCCTTGAATGGTCAACACACGTTAAGCATATCACTTAAGCAGCGAGCCGGTCCCTGGACTACCTTCAACGTTCTATGAAGCTCGCTCCAGCACACGTAAAATAATTAGCCTAAACCACATTATTACGCCGTAAATTAGAATATGCCGCCTCCATTTGGAACCAACATCAAAAGTACCCTTCTGATAGTATTGAAAGAATCCAACATCGACAGTCAGATTTATCTATATATATTCTTCATCGTACACTAGTGTAATCGAATTAAAGAATTGGGCCAGCGTACCGCTACTTAATCACCACCTAAATTTAGCCAGATAAGCTCCTTCTCATCGATTCTTCTGTTCGCTTCAATCAAGCACCTACAACAGTAAACATTCCCAGGTTTCAGTTCGTCCCAAAAATAGTCAACAGATGTCATACCCTTGTCCCAAAACCGAAACGTTTGCGCAGTCTTTCTTCGTACGAACAGCAAACGATTGGAACGGTCTTCCCGATATCACTGTAATCATTGAAGATTTGAATAAATTTAAAGACACGCTGAAATATATTTACGCGCCTTAGTTTCTGTTACCTACTTTGTATTGTACTTTTAGTTTGTAATTTTTCCTTGTTTTACAACGCGTGACAAGGTTTCCATCCACTCCATCCACTGTTCGTCGCCTGCTTATCTTTTTTTTTTTTTTGTTATCGCTTTCACAACCACTCTAGCTGTGTACATGTATCATACTGTTATTTAGTCCCTCTATGTAGGCATTACGCACACTATGGACTACGTTTTTTTTTTTTTTTGGTTTAGTTGGGAATTCCTACCCCGCATGTAATGCCCCTTGGAGGTCTTTGAGGTTACAAAAACAAAATTAAGTAAATTTATTATTTATTCATAGTACCCTCCGGATAGAGAGGAAATTTTAGCGTCTAAGAGTCACGTATTGCAACTTGACAAATAAAATAAGCAAAATTTATATCTCATTTCTACAGCTGGAAAACATCCTGAAACGTTAATCTAGGTCGAGCATCTTAAAAATATTTCAGCCAAGGCGACGTCATGAAATACTAAAATACATGCATCCAACACAATCAGCTCTTGAGCTGGGCTGCATATACTGCAGTTTGGTGACACGAGAACACTTATCTGAGAGCCTAAACACGATTGTCTCTAAGGCTAATTCACTTCACTCATGCATTATTTACACCTACCATCACCTTGAACATGACAATTTTCTGTACATCACTCTTCGTTTAGAAAATTGCCAACTTCTTCCGCCATCGACACTTGCTACGCAAAAATGTGCCTTAGGTGAATACGTAGCAACGATATGAAACCATTAAACATTTCTGATCTTTAAAACAGGCCCCAGTTAAGAGGAATCATGCCTCTAACTCCATTTAAATACGGTTTCTCCAATGAGCAAGCAGTCTAAAATTTAATGGAATTCTTAAGATGCTGCGAAACGGTAAAATTGAGGGGCTCCTTCGTTTATGATAAGGACTCCCCAGCATGGCTTTTACAAAGGATTCTCCACCACAGTGATTGAACTACATTCAGATCCCCATTCATTTTCAGCGTCACTTGAATTTAACAATCCGGTTAATGACCTTTCGTAACTTTAAGCAAAGTTTTTTGATAAACCTCTGCACCACGTCCTAATTTTAAAGCGACTAATAAAGGTCGCGAAACTTTTATTTCCTGCCGCATTGATTGTTTACTAAACTATAAAATATACGCAGTAGTTAGTTCCCGTCTGGTTATCTTCTAGTCTCGCCGGGGATGCCGCATATATAACAGAAGCGCCTTTGTTTGAACGAATGTTATTTCTGATATTTATCAACTACGACCAGCGAGGTCTGCTCTGGTACACAACTTCGACTGAACGCAAATCTCTACGCTTTACTGTGTCACCATAGAACAACTTTGTTCAGTGCTTTATCCCCCACCCCTCGTTTCTTTTTGAGCTAACATTTTTAGCTAACCTTCGCTTTTATTTCAACACTTCAGGAGTGCTATTCAGGACTATATTGATACAAACTGTAGTCGAGGACGAAGCGGAGACAATCAGTGGCTAGTTGACGTAGACAATGAAGTGGTTGCTAGTTGGCGTAGACGACGAAGTTGGTTGCCTGGAACCGCGCTCAGACCTACGCCGTTATTCCCGTAGCTTCAGCTCCATCCCGAAGTCCACAGCGTCCTGAAGTCGTGCACGTGGTTCGGCTGAAGCCCTATCATGATCGTGCATGACTGAACTTTTCGTCAACGCCGCTGGGTCCTTGTGACACTTTTGTGCACCCTTTCGCTAACTTCTTCCTAGTAGCACCGCGTCGCATCGCGTCGATGCTACAGAGGAGGGGGGCAGTGATACAAACTATAGTCGACGACGAAGCGGAGACAATCAGTGGCTAGTTGACGTAGACGATGAAGTGGTTGCCGACGAAGTTGGTTGCCTGGAACCGCGCTCAGACCGCTGCTCGGACCGCCCTCGAACTTCGGCAGTCTTCTAGGCTCAGGACGTGGCCTGGACGTTTGGCGTAATACCCGTTACAATATATATATGCAGCCGTATGTTTATCAGGTCCCTTTGAAACCACTAACACTTTCGTAGCAAGCCGTGAAAATATCCGACCTGCTCCTTATGTTGTTTAAACCTGTACTTGGCATACTGCTTTTCCTTGCTTCTGCCTCTATTTTACTTTCTTTTGAGATCACGGGACCAGGTGTTTCCAGTTCAGGGAAAGCTTTCGCCTAGAAAAAGTTTTTTTTTTCTCTCACTCTCTCTCTCCTCTCTCTTGTCTTTTCAGCTCGGAAGAAAGCATATAAAACCAGCCAGTGTGAACAACCCAAACGAATACGAGTCCACTCCCCGAAAAGTTGGCTTGTGGACTGAGGCTCCCCCTCAACATGGGCTCGGCTTTCTTTAAATACTTGAAGCCACCTCCTTCACCCCGCACTACCCTACTTTACTTGGATAAGTTCCCAAAGTAAATGACCACTGGACCTCGAAATAGCCTTGCTAATAAAGTAAAGGGTGCAAATGATGGGACATGATGTCTAAAAAGAAGAACCTTTTTGTACAACACATAACGAGCATAGTAGTTCCACTGCAATATTGCCTCGAAACCTTCGAAACAGTATTTGTTGTATTTTTAACAGCCGCCGGCATACAGGCTTATCACTCTGATTCTAGACCGCGTATCAGTTCCGTAATCTTTGTTAATGCTCGATGTCGCCAGTCACACCTTTATCAGTTTTGTTGTAGCGAAAGATGCACCGAGATCTGTCTCGAAGGTTCCGGTCACTCGGGTGTCTTTCCACAATGTTCCAGCCCGTGCTGGTAGCTGTTTGCGACGTTATCTAGATTGTTCTGTGCAGCCTTTAAATTGAGCGTTGACGAGTGTGACGGGCATTCTTTGTTCGACGATCGACGAGCACGTTTGTTTCTATCGCCGCCGCCGAGTTGCTTAGTCCTTTTGCGGGTGCAAGTCAGCCCAAATAAAGAGTTTCTTTAGTGCAATCATTGACCCCCTTCATTTGTGTCGCCGACCTTGTCACCACTACGTGATAATATACATATAGGCTGGACACAGCAGCAAGCTACATCCGTACGGTACTAAACTGTATATCATTTGATTTAGTACTGTTGTACAAGTGATATCTCCGCACTTCCGTTCAAAATTCTTTACTTGGGAAGACACACACGCTGACTCTATGCTCTTAAGCCATGACCCCCTAATTAAGCACAAGCTCAAATATGCTTTGTTAATTTGGTACGATTACACTACGTTTAACAACAGGAAGCTAGAACAATACAAAGAAAAACAGGTAGGATTATATATTCAAATTTTCTACACACTAACTATCTGTCTATAATGACGTACGTTCAATTGTTCTCAATCCGTCCATTATGATGTAGGTTTACGTTTCTCAATCCATACGGTTAAAAAGCAAATTCTCCTTTGGTTTTCTCCGATTGCTTCTTAATGGCGAACTCAGGGCTCACCCCTCGTTTTATTTTTCCCCGATGTCAACAAAAAGTACATGACAGTATCACAAAGCCTTTCTGATATTGTATTTTGCACAACCAATTTGTTCAACTTTTCATTTTTTCCACGCGCCACAACCATGTATAAAAATCTCATTATTCAAAAATTATGAACCCCAAAAAGTATAACCATAGTTTATGTTGTTTTTATTACATGTCTTCCTGCAGTTCTCCAGTGCTCTAATTTTTGTGTTTTAGTAGTGTATAGTATTTGTTAAATTATTCCATTCTCTCACATTATGAGTCACTCTCTGGGAACTTAGCCTTCTTGCCGAGACCTAGCCATGGTTGGAAGTATGAACGTCAATAGACTAAAGAAATGGCAAAATACTGGCACGCCCTTCCTAAAACACAATAAATATTATCGGAAATGGCGCCCTAGGCAGCAGCCACCATGTGGAAAGAAAAACGTTAGGACACTTAAGCTCCGCCGTTATGGTATGATAGCGATAACACTTCACATACACGGATGATGATTTTCACTTTTTAATTGCTTTATCTTTTTTTATTTTTATGTTCTACACCAATACTTACCGTCAGCAAACAATGGCTTTTCGTTATGAGCAGTTTGAAACCTTTGAACATGTTTTTCTTTTTTTAATATTTGATTGGGTTACTTGACCAATCACACACATTCTCTAAATTGTCTTCTAGTTCTGGGCACTTCGACATCTTTGAGCCCCCTTTCTTCTATTTTTAATTTGTTTCATTCCTTTATTTCGTCATTATCAATTATTAACGACGTTTTCAATAAGTCGTCATCATTAGTGCACAACAATCAATCGTCAATCACTACAACCACAAATTACCATTAGACTACTTTTTTTACACAGTCCCTCAATATTTCTGACACGCGATGCAGACGCTACTGACGGCTTTTCGACCGCACCAGCTGTGCGAGTTGTCACTTAAAGGGTCGCTACTCGTCATAGGTACAAACGCAACACAGACCTCAAATATATTCTAGTACAAACAAAACGTGCTGGTAACAACAAGCTCATACTTTCGACCCGGACACAATATCAGCAAGAATTTACAAAATGTCATTATTCTTGGAGACACAGCAAGTGGCTTTATTGTCGATGCAAAGACTAGCTTTAACTGCACGCAGTACATAGTTATTTGAATGCTTAAATATTTACTCTGCCCAACCCAGTTTATAAGACAAACAGGACAAACAATAATAATGAGAATCAATGGCCTCCGTGCTGACAGAGGAAGGAACATTCCAAAGGCAGTTTCAGGGCATTATAAGTACTGGCTCAAACTTTAGATGAATCTGACCAATTTCTTCTCCAAGTAGGCTTCTAGCCTGTTTTAGATAGCTGCTGAGACTAATAAAACTTTATTCACAGTAAGTGGGAGGAATAGGGGAAGTCAGCTAGCGTGCCGCAGGCCGTGGAGACTTTTGGCAACGCCGGCCCATTCGACGGCCTTGAACTGAATGTCAGGGTCATCGCTGACCTTAGCTTGTCCCAACTTCTTTAGAGGGATCAAGCAAGAATTCTTAGGGGGGCTTATGGGCTTTGCACGCCCAGATCATATGCTCCAAGTTGTCTTCCTCCCCGCAAAACCGGCAGAAGGGATTCATATCCATATTTATGAATTTTGATATGTAGTTTGGATTGGGGAGGGTCCCCGTCTGTAGCTGTCTCCATGTTACTTGTTGTTGTCTGGTCAGTATTTTATGGGGTGGTGGGAGTGTTCGTCTCATTGCTTTGTAATGTGCAGTGAGGTCTTGGTATGATACGACTAGCTCATCGAAGGGTTCCGGTTCCTGATTTTGCGCCACCGCTCGGCCGGCTAATTCTCGAGCGTATTGGTGGGCAGCCTCATTTCCCGGATTCCCCGCATGAGCTGGGGTCCATATTAATTCGATACCTCTCGAGAGAGGAGATTCTCTCATTTCACTGAGTATTTGTGAGGCGGGTTTGGAGACTCTACCTCTAGCAAAGTTACTGATTGCCAGTTTGGAGTCGCTTACTATGGTTGCTGTATTAGTAAAAGCGATGGCCGCGGCGATGGCGGCCTCCTCCGCCACTAGGGGCCTGGATGTGGAAATAGTCTCCGCCATAACGAGTTTTGCTGGGTTAGTGTTGGGCTGCGTGACTCCACATATCGAATATTTGTTGGGGTCTTCCGCGTCTTCTGCGGCGTCGACGTAGATGACATCCTGTAGCCGGCTCAGGATTTTGTGCAGGCTCGTGCTTTTCTTCAGCCTTGATGGGCGTGGGGGTTCATGTTCCGAGGAAGAGGTTTGATGGTGATCCTCCTTCGGATATCGCGTGGAATAGTTTGAGGGAGGTCTTGTAGTAGTTCGCCCTCAATACCTAATATTTCAAGTATTGTCCTACCGGCGGGCGTGCTGGATAAGCGCCTTATTTGGGCAGTACGTTGTGCTTCTTTGAGTTCCTCGTAGGTATTGTGAACCCCGAGTTTGAGAAGCTCTTCGTTGGGAGTCGAGCGAACCAGGTTCATTAATGTTTTGTAAGTCATCCTAATGATGGCGTCGATTCTCTCAACTTCGTTCCTTTGGCGTTTTAAGTACGGGAGGGAGTATGTAATCCTGCTTATGATGAAGGCGCCTATGAGTTCGAAGAGGTCGTGTTCTTTCATGCCTCGTTTTCTATTAGTGATTCTTTGTATTAGTCTGGCTGTTTGGTAAGCCGCTGATTTCAGTTTGTGGATTGCTGGCTCGTTTCAAGAGTTTGTAGCCTGAGCCCCAGGATCTTGATCTCTTGAACCTCTGTTACTTCCACACCCTGTATGATGACTGTCATCAAGGGCGCATTTAATTTGCCTTTATGAAGACTATTAGCTTCGATTTTTCAGGGGAGAATTCTAGGACCGCTTTCCTGGCCTCTTCATCGATGACGTCTGCAGCTGCTTGAAGAGCGGCCTCGATTTCACCATGAGAGCCCTTAGTTGCCCACACCATAATATCGTCCGCGTAGAGGCTGTGCTGTACTCCTGGTATTTTGACGAGTCTGTCCGGGATCTTGATTAATGCGAGATTAAAGAGGAACGGAGAGAGAACAGCCCCCGGAGGGGTGCCTCTGTTTCCCAGCTTTATCGAGTCGGATTTCAAATTGCCCACGTGAAGTCCCACCGAGCGCTCACCCAGTAAGGCTTTGGATGTAGTTGTAAGCCTTTCGTCCAGGGTTAATTTCGTTTAGGTGCTCTAGTATAGTATAATGGGAGACATTGTTAAATGCTTTTTTTAGGTCAATAGCCAGGATAGCCTTCGTATTTACCTTTTTAGATCTGTTAATGATGTCATGTGACAGTCGAAGCATGACATCCTGTGTAGAAAGTCCCCTTCTGAAGCCCACCATGGTGTGTGGTAGAACTTAGAAGCGAGTATTCTTCTGCATAGTCCTGTAGTCTATTAAGCACAACATGCTCCATTAGCTTACCTAAGCACGAGGTAAGCGAGATTGACCATAGGTTATCGAGGTTTATCATCTTGTTAGGTTTCGAAATAAAAATCATCTTGACACAAAGAGGGCTTCTAAGGAAGAATGTGAAAACCTTAAATACAATAATAAAAACCTCTGCAAAAAGCTTGAAACTTTTCTTGCTCTATTTTGTCACTAAAGTAAACGTTTAACAATCATTTACGATAGAGGGCAGAAACTAAACTAGCTGCACATGTCTTCACAAAAGTTCCTATCGCATTTTTGTCGTATATGTTATCCTTCCCATCGCCGTCTTGGCTTTTTAGTTTGTTTGTTTGTTTTTTGTTTGTTTGCTTGTTTGTTTGTTTTTTGTTTAGAAAGCATCTTAAAGGATAACTGAAGCGTACTTTCACTTATCTGCCAAAACTTGCTTTTAATGGGCTGTGAATATTTGTTTCAAAATTTTATATCTCAACAAATAGGTAAGCAAATCATCGCTAATGTGTGTTTCTAAAACAACTAAAAATATATGCGCTACTGGTGCTCGTAACTGAGCCCAGCAATAAAGAGGGAAATGTCTTGCTGTATAACAGTCGGTCGGCTATGTTCTATAATTAGCGACTAAGTTACTTTCCACCGCGCCACAAAATTCTTCACATGTTGGGGAAGGGTGCGAAACGTAAACGTTTACGACTACACCAAGAACCAGTTTGTAGTCATTTTTTTTTTCATTCCATCCTAAAAGCGTGTTAAAAACAGAAAAGCACGGAATCAATATTTTTAGGGGAACTGTATGCAGCCGGAATAAAATAAACTTCCTTTTACATCATACAGTTTGAAAGTCATAATCATTTGTCATCACCTATCACGGAGAAATAATGAATAACCTCAAAGTCCAATTCATTTTTTCACTGGTCGCGGAACGCTGTCACTAATCTTTCTAATACAGTTTAAATGGTACGTTTCATAGCCAAAGATCTGAAGTACCTCCGATTTGTCACAATATCTGTTTTCAGATTTACAATCGCATCGAAATTAAAGCTACGATTCTCCAGTAGTGGTGTTATTTTCTCTTCCTTTTGCTGACTGAGCGTTCATGTGTAAACAAGAAACACAAAACTATTTATCGGCAAACGATAAAAACTATTTATGTGATGCTAACGGCTTTCTAGCCATCGTCATGTTTTCTCTTGACGTCACACGTTTCATTACAAGTCCTTAGATCGCTGGTGCTAGTTATTTGCAGAACTTAAACTTTTTAGCTTTGCGAGCATATATTTTTTTACTTTTGTCCATACAAACTTCAAGCTAATTTCCTTTTTTCCTGGCAACAGGCATCCCCAAAAGCTTTTTCAAGTGTGGACAAAAATGTTCATTTACAGGCTAGCAACGTACCAGGAAGGCCGACGTCTTTAGCACATAGACGGTTTTTCCGCACTTTCTCCTATCCAAGACTACATCGAATTTTGATTGGGTGCTAAACTGCATAACAGCATTTTACAGGGGAGCATATTTCTGTGAGATAAAGCTATAGCGCTTCCTTTGGTAGGCTCACCGACAGCTTCACCAACTTTCACTATTATTTCCATGAGATTTTCATCGCCAGCTAGGGGAAACTTCTTGACTTGATTTTTGTTACGGGAATACTCCTCGAACGAGGTAGTTCGCTTGTCATTTTCTACTTAACGGTTTTTAATTGGTTGCACTCAGACAAGGGAGCTTGATTCTCACACTGAAATTGCTGATTTTCAGTCTCCAGGCGCGTACACATCTTTGCCATGTCACCAAACTGCTGTTTGAAGCGCTCGAGGGTAGTCTTCAGTTATCGACGCTCCTTTCGAAGATTTGTTTCTATGGTGGTACGGTACTGAATAGCAGCAGAAGCAACAGAAAAAAAAACTGAATGATAACTGCCAGTAAAACACTGAAATCTGACATGGAAAAGAGTGAAACAGTGTCTTTATTGTGCGCTGTATCCCTGCTGCTCCCAAAGTGTCCAGAAATGCAATTCCGGTAGTCGGAAGAACAAAAGTAGGATAAGTGAGATAAAAGCACCAATTGCATTTAACTCGTTTCGGCATCAGGCATTGCATTGTTCGGCTGTCAAAAAGTGAAATAAGTAAATGAACAGTGGTTCGTAGTCAGACACGCCGAAAGTGGTCATCTCTGTGCGTAGACACGGCCGGTTAATGCTTCGACGTAAATACTGCTGGAGGGCCAAAACTAGCGTAGTGATCAAACCATGAAAACTCGCAATCCGCCTTTTACGGGAGGATGTGGCGCCATCATGCGGGGAGCGGTGGGAAACACATTGGACGGCAGTGTAGCAGACGACATAAAACAGCACCATGCGAAATGCTCACGCCAACGCAGGTAGAAAGCGAAAGCTCCCCCCTTTTTTGTTGCCTTCGGGGCAGAAAGTCAGTGATTGCAGTTTCATGTTCACGTAGTATGGGGGAATGTTTCAGCGTTTTCATAATCCACCCATAACGCATGCATATACTATCTTCGCAATGTAAGAGCGAATAGCGCGGGCCATGGCACGGGCTGTGTTCGACGTGACAGAACGAGACTCTCGGCGTGCAGATTCCCGACCCACTTAAACTTACTGTAAAAAAAAAGTCGAAACGAGAGCGCGGAGGCAGAGAGAGAGAGGGGGGGATTTAAAAGGGCAAAGCAGCCAGGGGTTTGTTGATGCTGCAGAGCTAGGTGGAATCGTCTCCTGTGACCTACGAGCGGCACATATGCGCGAGGCGTCTTGAGTCACCGAGCACAATGCGGTAACCGCGGTGCCGGCATGGTGCAATGGGCGTCGCTTCCTCCTCGCGTCATCTACGAGCGTGCAGCTATGGGATTTCATCTACGAAGCTCGGCAGAGAGGCATTTATTCACACCCCCTGAACAGGGCATTGTCCCGGCCAGAATGCACACCTGCGGAAAACGCGCGGCATTTTTCTTGCAATGGATGATTCAGCGCTTTGGAACGGATGTGGTCGCAGTGGCGAAAAGGTCATCGATGCACAGAGAATGGTCATAGATCTGTTCTGAAAGAATCCACAACCTTTCTGCCTCCGCAGTGATTTTTGCAGAATCAATGACTGCATGGTGACACATGTGCATCTCCTACACATCTGATGCGCATGTCGGTCAGGAACCAACGCTGTTCTACGTCCAGAGCGCTCTACTCCGCAAGGGAACGAGCATGAACCCTCCAGGAGACTCATTTGTGCCCGGCGGTTTCCGTGCCGTTGCAGACGTTTGGACGAGGACGACGACGTTCAAGCTCCCTATAGTGTGCTGAGTGCGCACACCGAAGGAACAAAATTCGAATGCTTTGGCGAGAACGAAGACGAGCTTGTAGGATAAAAAAAATAACACTGTGCGTCGTGCAAGAGTGTCAAGTGCGTCCTATGCTCCGAGCGGCAAAAACACAGATGCTATATGTATGTATGCATCTAAAGGAAATATGCATGATGAAAAGTACCTACTGGAGTTCGCACCCAGCCTGTAACTCGCCAGTGATAGCTGCAATGAGGATTTGTTCAGTGCGTGTTTGCTTTATGTGCGATGGGGCCTGATGGCGATGTTTTTTGTCGTTTGTTTTCTTTATGTGCGAAAGGGCCAGATAGCGCAGATTTCACACTCGGCTGTGAGCGCTAGACCGTAATATTTAGTATGTTTTATCGTGACTGCCACCTGAATAACAATAAAAAAGTACGGCGTTTGTTTTGATGCACCGCCGTTCGCGAGCGTCATGACCAGCTCAACCACTCGGCTCGCGAACGGCGGTGACGCTTGGAAGCCCTAATTCAAGCTTCACGTTGTTGTTGGTCGCGGCTTGCCGAAGGGAACCTGAAAAACCGCGTCTTGCACCCCGGCACTCCTCGAGAGTGGCAACCGTACGCGGCAGATGTGGTTGGCATCGCTTTGCCAAGCCTGCGACAGCCACCATGCCGCCAGCCCCGTCGTTGCCGTCCAATATGTTTCAATCAGTTGCCGCTGGGACTTCGCGCATGCGCATAAAGCTCGCGCAAAAGGTGGATTGGCTCGGCCCCCGCACCGATGTTCGTTCCGGTTGCAAGCGCTAGCTGGCTAAAGCCCACCTTCAATCCTTGCTTTATTTCCTTTCAATTGTGCACCCATTCTCACATCGTTCTTCCCTACACCGTTAGCAAGGAAACTCCCTAAATGAAGCAAATAGATTGCCCTATATCGTACACCTATAGGGATGGTATTTTTAATCTATCTTAACCAAGTATTTATTACTCCCTAATTGAACAGATGTGTTTGAGACTAAAATGCAGTGATGTCTCCACTCTTGTAGATTGGGGTGTTTTTAGATGTGCTAAGAGAGTTTTTTACAGCCCTTTGAAAGTTTTTACGAGTGGCATAGGGAGTATATTGTTACGAGGCACGTCGAGATACGACGACAGTGGGCGCTTGTTGTGCCGCTGTAGAGGTAGCTGCGTCGGACTGCATAGTGCTAGCACCAAGTTGGTGGCCACTACGGAGATCCAGCTTGTGGTATTGGTGTCTACCCAGCACCTCCACCAAGATGTTACAAGGCACGTCGAGATATTAGGAGGCGATGGTACGTCGTAGCCGCAACAGTTCACCGTCAGGGACACACTCACAGGAGAACCAGACGTAGCTGCAGCGTCGTCTTTCTCTACTAGCTCAGCACTTCGTCATCGTCTCTTTCACTGCGTACCGTAACAATATTTAAGGCTGATGTGGGCTTCTTAAAGCTCCTTTAGGATGTATTTCTTGTCCAGTATATAGCTTTTATGGTCAGCTTAAGCAGTATTTTGCGGTGGTGTGGAGCCTTGCATAGATATGCATAGGGCTTTGTCTGCTGCGTTTATGATGCATTGGTACTGTTTCCGTGTTTTCTTAAGAAAAACTTTGTTTCCTAATAGTGTTAAAAAAAGAGCATGAATTTCAATATGAAATGCGACTTTTCTGTTTTAAAACATGTGAGCGGGACGGAGAACAATACGTAAAGGGCGATTCAATGTTTTTCTCGACCAACTCATTGGCTTGATCAATCAATAATTTTATTTTATTTCTCTCACTTCAGATATATCAATACAGACAAGATTGAAGCTTACCTACGGCCCGTGAGCAATAAGTGCATTAAAAAGATTCAATATATGTTGTTAATGCCGGAAAGGCAAGCAAATATATTCGTCCAAAAATAATGCAGCAGGTGAATGAATGTGTCAATGTATGATGCACATAACGCAGCGGGTTAAAAACCTTCAGACCAGAGTGAAAGGAAAATAGATTGGAACTCCAATAAAATAACAGGAATATGGAATACCTGAAATCAGGCTACCTACAAAAAGCTTATTGTTTCTTCACTAAGCCTGAAACATCAGTAAGCAATAAATGTTAGGAGAAGATGACAGTTGCAAAACATTTTTTGCAAGGATAGAAACGCTTGAACTCTTTATGCTGTGTGTTTCCTTTAGAATGCAGCTGAACATTAGTGAGTTCAAATAATCACATCAATCGTCACGTATATTACACAAGGCCATGCCATATATATGTGGCATGGCCTGTCCTCTAACTTCGGCCGAAATCTCTTCATGTAAAAAAAAAAGTAATTGGTTTTATTACAGTTTCGGTCATCGCTTTGTGCTAGTAAAGCAGAATAGAATTTTACCAGCCACTTTCAACCTAATCTTTATCTGTAGCAATAGTTTTTAGAACACTGAAGCTTGTGCCGCGCCATCACTTCAGTATACGTCTTTGTTCACATTAAACTGGTAGAAAATTAGAAGCATTTGCATTTCTTCGGAAAGTAAATCGTGATTGTGTCGCCACATTTTGTACTTTCGGGCTGCGATTGCCATCATGATCACAGTGGTTGGTAACCTTAATAACTAATTTTTACGCGTACAATATAGTCGTCTTGAGCCCGTCCGCAGCAACTGCCCCACAAAATTTGTTCACAAGGGAAAGTACATCGGAATTGGCTGTCCTTAAGCTCCGCCACAAGGTTATGACGCAATAGTGTCTCACACACACACGGACGTTTTTGTCTTATTGATTTTTTATGTTTTTATTTTTAATTTATTTCGCAACCATTGGTATTTTCTTCTGTGCATACTGATACCTTTAAACCCTTTGAACCCCTTTTTCCCATATCGTATTTTTTATTATTTCACATGATTAGTTGATCAAT
Organism: Amblyomma maculatum; assembly: GCF_055883805.1. Taxonomy (NCBI): domain Eukaryota; kingdom Metazoa; phylum Arthropoda; class Arachnida; order Ixodida; family Ixodidae; genus Amblyomma; species Amblyomma maculatum. The sequence goes on from NC_139347.1 coordinate 132,843,756, forward strand.
TACACACTCTAAGTCTACACATTACAATTACACACTCTAAAATCTCCTTTGAGACCAGAACAGCTACACCCTCCCCCCTCCCTCACGCTAAGGGTGTCTGGGTGTGTGCGCGCCGATTGTGGCGAATTTTTAATGACTTAAAATTATTAACGGTCGACACAATTCTGTTGGGAATATGCACCGGGTGCACCGCTCCAAAACAGACCGAGCCGCTGCTGCCTACGCTTTCAGTCCGCTGTCGGGAAGTCGTTCCTCCGCTCCAAGCCGTGAATCTTTGAGGTGCAGTTGGAAAACTTATCTTAACCCGGGTTCTTTTACGCGGTCACGTCGTCAATTTCAGAAATCGTGGTTGAAAAACAACACGCAGTATATTTGAAAAGCATTGCGAGCAAACGAAAGTTGCAGTTAAACCCGATTGGCGCTTTGTGCTGACGAGGTCGATCATGATGTGAATGAAGTAGCGTGTAGTTACGGCACACCGATCGTGTTTTCACCTCCCCAAAAGCGTCAACTTTGCTCGCGCATCATACACGATCAAAGACACCATCCGCAAAAAAAAAAAAGAAAGAAAAAAGAGAAAAAAAAGATGCCAAACAGGTTGTGCAATGCTTAACCGGGTGCCGCTTAAGCTTACGTATCAGTTTTGGATAGACGTAAAGAACGGTCGGATACTGTCTGTATCTGATCTGCAGTTTCTTTGTGATTCTAAGTTTATAAATTTGCACAGGTGTTAGAGCGCCTTCTATCATTCGGAACCAGTCGTTTCATCTCCCTGCGGCATCTTTGACTACTAATTCACTGAATGCGGCTCTATCTGGTTTACATCAATATGCATGCAAGCTACGTGCATGAATTTGACCTAAAGTGTGCTGTGTTAAAATCCTTGCATCAAAGTTCTGCAAGCGTATCTTCTGCAGCCCATTTCTAAGCCCACCGCGTTAGCGCCGTTTCTTCATAATCCATGCCGGAACAAGGTGCACTGACGCGGTTTACGAAGCTTGGTGCCTCCTCAGAGAACAAAGGCAACGGGAGTAACTAACGGCCGCTTTGCGCGCGATTACTGCATCGGACAAGCTGGACCGGCCGCATACGTTGGTAACTGCCCACGCGTCGCTTCCCCTTTCGCGTCATTTCGCGCACTTCCTGACGTTGTTTCCGGTCGGGCGATAATGGCTGTGCCGTAGCCGACCGTTGGTATCCCAGCACTGCAACGCGATAAATGGCCGGCGTGGACGCTACATCTGCAGAGTCGCGGAGGCCGGACACCGTGTCTTATCGGCCGTGTACCGCCAGTGGCGCTGTACAGCGAGGAGCAGTACCTTTGTCCGGTCTGTGGCCAGCCCTTAATCTCCAAAGTACGCCCTGCGTACACAATCTCGCCGCGTTGTCGACTTGGGACTTCCGTTATGCACATCTTTCCAAGGTAGCCGCCCAACATAGGTTGACAGCGATGAGGGTAGTCACGTTGCCCTCGACAGCAAGTAGTATTAAAAATGTTTGTGATAAGGTTTCATTTGATCAAGAAAGCACACGCATATTCAATTTACTGTCTTGTATGCAAACCGGTTAAACGAAATGAAATTATGAAATCGTTAAAAAAAAGCGCACGGTCAGCAGCAAGCCCTACTCAGCAATACACATGTAGAAAAGAACAGGAACAGCTGCACAAACCAGAAGGAAGTGGAGGTAATCTAATGGTGCCGGAATCATGGAACGGAAGTGAGTGCAACCGCACGTCATTTAGACATGGAACACATTCATGTACAAGAGTAAGACTCGAAATTAGAAGCGCTACTTCAAGAGCACCACGGAAGTAGGAAATTCACAGGTGCCAGCCACAGCGGCTGTATAATCTTACTGATTTTGCTTTTGGACACAGGCTAATCACAGTCATAAATTCTAATCGTGCTATTCTGAAACTTCCCCAGCATGATGCAAGCAGGGGATTCCGCGGATTGTGAAACATTCTTTTCTTACTCTTTTGTGCACATCATCATCCCTTGAATACCTCTGAGTGTATGTCGTTTCAGGCAGCAAGAGACGCCGACAGAAGTGCATATCTTTTAAGTTTTCAAAAATTTTGTTTGCTCCCCCTATGTATGGCTCAGCTGATTTTTTTCTAGAATTTCAGGCGGGGGGCGATCACTCGGGATAATGCAGTAGAGAAGTTGCTTTCCATCTCTGCTACTGATTTCAAAATTTCTATATTCAAGGCTATGTCTTGTGCGTGAGGAAAGTTTACGCAGTACATCAAAATGTTCTTCCTTCTGTATATATCTGCACATTTTCAGCCTGAACGCAGTTGTCCAATCCCGGTTTCAGAGGAAGCTTTCAACGTTAAGTCAAAATCCTGCCGGCGAAAATATTTGGGCGGCGCCGTGATGCAGCAGCCACTGGAGCTCCAGACCTGATGTATCTTTGCCAAGACGGTTGGCACCCCCATTTCAACCCTCGTCTTTTCCAAGGACGTGTCGAAAATATGCCAAAAAACGAGATGGACGCCTGGCATGCAGAGTATGTGATGCATGTAACGTTGGTTGATTGACTGGGAGTGGTTGTTAGTAGGATTAATTGACTACACAAAGAGAAAGATCATTATCTCTATGCGAGGGTAAAACATCACTTACAGGCCGTACAATCAAGACTTGGTGGACAGATAACGATTTCAGCAAAGATAACCAAACAATAATCATTTTTCGAATACATCAAATAGCTCTTATATTAGCAGGTTTCAAACAAGTGAACCAAAGAAGGTGGTGAAAACGCAGGCTATTATTCGAGGACAGGATACAAGACCCTGCCATCCCGTATTGCAGATAGTCTGGTACGCCAGCGCTTCAGGAACTGTGCCTCTCCATTTACCTCAAACATGCCTGAGAGGTAAGTCTATATGAGGATGCGCAGGTTATGTCGCTCTGGCTAGCTATCTTCTGGCTTCGGCCAAACAGCAGCGCGGCGTCACAATATAAAAGAAACAATTCAAACAACTACAGGTGTTCCCACCGAATTTAACCCTACTGCTAATGGAAATAATCTGAGCGCCGACTGATATAAGCGCGCCGTGTAATTTAATTCGTGTGCTAAGCATTTAATAAAAACACCACCGTATTTAATCCAAGGGCCAGCTCGAATAATCCCAGCGCTAACCAATTTATTCCGAGTGCCAGCGCAATTTACACAATCGCCAGCGGATCTAATCCTGGTGCCAACCAATTTAATCCTTATGTGCAAAATGAATGCCGTAGAGAGCTCCAAAGCACGAAACATGAATTCCAGAAATAAATAAAAATTCAGATTAGTTTTTAGACCATGCGACGAGTAAGCGAAGCGTCAACTTATAGGATAGCTTTCGTTACTATTATGACAAGCATTGCCTTGATTCAAGTGTTTTAAAAAGTCGTTTAAAGCGCACAATATCGCCACTAAAATACTGTTCAGGGTCCAACAGCTGTGGCTTACTGGCTGTATATTCCAAGAGAACAAATTAGCAAACAAATATGCGCACCGCTGATTACAAAACATGTATACAGAATTAAAATGCATTAAATAAAAGACGCAATTTTTTATCACACAATTAAAAATATATTAATAAACCTTATCTAATATAACTTTGTGTAATTTCATCAGCAAAAAGTTACGCACCCAATGCCACAAAATTCCAAAGCGAACAGCGAGTTTTGCGCCTCCGTTTACTCGCTGCCGGATTGTCGTCTGCTTTCGCACATTGTGAGGAGAATGGAGAAAAGTATAGACACATGCATTCCCCATTACAAATAGGCGTACTTTCTTTCGCAGGAAATAGGAATGTTTTCAATGTTGTCAAATGTTGTCAAGAACATAAAACAAAAACATTGCTAAAAAGGCAGAAGATTAGAGAGTTTCAAAGCAGGCGGTAATTTTAGCGCCTCCGTTGTGTGTGCTGCATTGTCGTAGAGCTGAACGGTAGTGGGGCGTACTCGTATACTATAAGCAGGTGGTAGTTTGCGCGTTTTCATTCTTCTCGCACGAACTTTAACGCGCAGTGTTTTCTTCCATGAAAGCCAATGAGCAGTGCTCTGACATCCTATAATCGGACAGCGAAAACGGGGAGTCGCTCAAGCCTTCTGATTCACCAAGAAGAAAGAACAGCAAAGTCTCCAAGCATAACAGGGCCAGTATTCTCGAAGTGTGGAGAAGCGTATGAGATGCGAAAAATTGGCAGACACGCTGGGCACCAATTTAAAGACGGCGAAATTCATTGCAGCGGCCGATAGAGAAGCGTTGAAGAAAGACAGAACATCGAAGAACTTCAGAAATGAGGTTGTAACCGCTCTATAAATATTATGGATAACAACCCTGCTTTCGCGCTAACGCAAATAAAGCAAATGGTGGAAAAATAATTGCCGGGAATCACCATCAGCACAAGTAGCATTGATCGTCTACTGGATTCGCACGGATACTACATGAAGTTGGTGACTCAGAGGCCGATTGACCGCACCCGAGACGACGTGAAATGCAACCTCAAAGCATTCGCGCAATGGCTGCAATGTGAAGGACCTGGCTCGTGCAGGTTTTACGTCGACGAGACTAACTATAGCATATGGTGTTCAAGGAGTTAAGAGACAACCTGCGGTGCATACGACGACTGGCACCAACGGAGCAAACCTTAACATTATCGCCTGCATGTCAGCAAATTGTATCATACATTAGATGTCTACAAGGTTCACTGGGTCGTGTTCAATAATTTTTGAGCGAAATTTCAGTCCGTGTTGAAAGTGAAGAGCCTAATTCTGAAGCGGTTTCTTATTTTTGACGTTGATCCTGCACACAGTCATACGAAACAGGCAAGCATGGCCAGTCAGATCCACTCGACCAAGCGGCTGCCTCCTTACAGCTCATTTTCTAATCCTATAGAGGAAGTGTTTTCGAAGTTGAAGCTGGAAATCAAAGCTTTCCTCAGCGAGCGGATTGCTCACCACTCCGCCCGGAATGACTAAAAAGGACCATAGGCGCAGTTTGTTGCTTGACGCTGGCCAACACTCTATGCAGAAAATGCAGAGGATAGACTGTGTTCTACAGCCATAACTTTTCTTTTTTACGGGCAGCTTTCCGTGAAGACGATACGTGCAAAATGCCGAGTTACAACTAGAGCTACCTAATGTCTCCCAAAAAATAAAATTGCATTGCAAAGATGGCCGCTTCTTTGCTTGTGCAAGCCTATAGCGTGTTAGCAACCTACGCCGCTAGGATTGCCGCCCAGGCAAATTAAGCACTGATGCTAAGGTGACCATAGAGAGAGGCTAGTAGCTATCCTTTGCCTGGGTTTAATCTCCGCTGTACCTGTTTTCACTCACTTTGCCGTGCCACGGTCAGACTAAATGCGGCGGCGCGCGCTCACTTCCCGTGGTAGTGGCCGTGCAAAGTTGAAAAAGCGGTAAAATTAGTTAATGTTTCTCTGGCTCAGTCTTCTCCCCTAGACCAACTCTGCTTTACACTAATCCTTCTTTCCTGTTAGTGGTGTTGAATCATGATTAGAAACACAAATACATTTCTGCACCGGTTGCAATTTCATAAAAACAGCCAGCTGTTGTGTGAAGGCCGCACTTTCCATTAGCACGCAGATTCAATACATATGAGAACCCATAGTAAGCAGTACTTAACCATCCAACTAGAACCTAACAGTCATATTTATTCACTTATCATGCGTCTAAGCTAAAACCTACAAGGGAAGTGTCATAAACTGAGGTTTTCGGCTGCACGTGGTTCTTGGTTGCTGCAAGATATAAGAAAGAAGCGAAATAGTTCATGCAGATGTGAGGCTTAAGCGTCGTATGGTCTGCAAAGTGATCTCAAATTCGATTTATTTTTGGAATTCATGTTTTGTGTTTTGAAGACATCTACCGTATTCATTTTCCATATATGGATTATATTGATCGGCACCCGAATTAAATCCGCTGGCACATGTATTAATTACGTTGGCACTCAGATTAAATTGGCTGCGCTGGCATTACTCGAGTTGGCATTTGGGTTAAATACGCTGGAGCTCTGAATAAATTACATGGCGCGCAATTATATCAGTCGGCGCTCAAATTATTTCTACTACATGTAGGATTAAATTCAGAGGGAAAACCCGAGGGGAGAACAGACGGAATGCCAAGATGCATTAGAAAGTTAAGTGAAGTGCACTGATAATAATAATAATAATAATAATAATAATAATAATAATAATAATAATAATAATAATAATAATAATAATAATAATAATAATAATAATAATAATAATATTAATAATCAATCTTTATTTAATGTGCGCAGGAACTAAAAAAAAATGAAAATGCACAAACATGTTTACACGCACAGAGAACACAAAAGAAGAAATAAATAATACATGAAATGAAACTGAGACGAAAAGTATCACGGAAAGTAAGCAATAAATGACTAGCATCACTTATATGCATAGTGAGAGAATATTTGAGCACATCAGGAAAGAAAAAAAAAAGAACGATAGATAGAAGAGAAAAAGAAACAACAACAAATAACTGACATTGATTATAGTAATATAGAAATATACATAAAATAAACAACCATTCAAGGCCCAACAAGTGCATGGTACTTAAAACACAGGCTAGAAATACAGAATAATACAATAAAGAAACATAATTGAACACGGGACAGTAAGATTCGAATATAAAGTTTAAAGTTGAAATATAAGTAAGAAACGGATAAAAAGCAGTTCAAGATACAGACAGCATTAAACAGGAGAAAAGGCAAAAAGTGAAGTAAATACAATATTAAGGCTACAAAGTGGGAGTTATATGTGATCTATTTAGAATAGAACGCTACGAACATCCAATGTAAATGAACAGAACGAGTTCTGGAAGATGTCAAGGTGAAGACAAAAAGGGTTAAATAACCACTGCATCCTGTCCAGAGGGGAGTGGGAATGAAGAGGAGAAACCTGAAATGGTCTGAATTCCCTCATGCTCTTTCGCGGAACGCGCAGTAGGATATACTCTTAAGAGCTGAGGGCACATAATGTGGCAATGAAGGTGTTTGTACCGAAATATGATATCAAGTCTGATACGACGGCAGTGAAGAGAAGGAAGATTCAGTTGGGCGCTCCGGGTGGAGCGAGAGGGGGAAGTTGCGCAAAGAAAGCGATAATGAAATATCCGTAAAAAATTCTTCTGTGCTCTGTCAACCTTGTCCAAGTTCGATTTGCAAGTGCCATTCCAAACAACCGACGCATACTCCAGGAGACGCAAGCATATGGACAGGTACAGTTTCAGGAACGGAAGTGGAGTATGGAACTCTCTCGAAAGTCTGCAAACGAATCCGAGTGTGCGCATAGCCCGCTGAGCAATGCGTTTAGTGTGAGAGGAGAAGCTGAGGGTGCGGTCAAAAAGTACACCAAGGTCATTAATGTCATCAACCCTGTTCAACAGCACAGAATTCACAGAATAATGGTAGAGAAAGCTATGTGTTTTACGAGTAAAGGACACAACCCTAGTTTTGAAAGAACTGAGGGTAAGTCGATTCTTCGCACACCAATCAGAAAAAGCAGATATGTCCGATTGCAACAACAAGCATTCTTGAAAAGAATGTATTACCGTGAATATTTTTATAACATCAGCATAGAAACGAGAAGTTCTTTATCGCCGAGGAAACATCATTAATAAAAACGGAGAGGAGAAGCGGGCCTAGTACTAAACCTTGAGGAACTCCACTCGTTGCAGGGTAAACGAAGGAAGTCTGTCCATTGACACTGACAAAGCAGAATCGATCAAGGAGATAGTTGCGTAGGAGGGCTATGAGTGAGACTTCAACGCCAGAGAGTAGAAGTTTTTCAAGAAGTAGTGAGTGAGTAACAACGTCGAAAGCTTTGCTCATATCACAGTACACAGTGTCAACCTGACCCCTCTGAAGGACTGCTGCAGAGGCATACGTCATAAACGTGACTAGGTTGGTAGAAGAAGAGCGACCCGACATGAAGCCAATAATAATAATAATAATAATAATAATAATAATAATAATAATAATAATAATAATAATAATAATAATAATAATAATAATAATAATAATAATAATAATAATAATAATAATAATCAGTTTAGAGGGAAGAAAATTCACCCTATCCGTCACATTTTTTCCATGTACACATGACCCGCGCCGTAAGAAAAGGGAGGAAGGGGGAGTGAAAGCGGAAAGATATATGTGACAAGGGTATTGGTGCAAAGCTCAGTAATACACGCAGTCACACTGCACGCAGAAGGGCAGAAGAAGCACAGTTACACGGGCACGCTTAACTGCGGCCACATTAAACGTGATTTTTGGTAACCCCGGCACCTGATTTTCACATAACAGACCTAACCACGGTTGCGCCAATAACCACGATTATCGCTAACTGAGCTCGGCAACCTTGGTTATCGTTAACCGAATAAATGGTAACGTCTGCATGCGGGGGAAGCGCACTTCGGCTCACGAGTGCGAAAGGTCTCGAGCTGGATCGCTTAAGCATCTCACACTTCAACTTTAGATCACATTTTAAAATCAACTCGGCCAAGACAGCGCCTGTAGTGCATGTAGGTCAACAATCTTTTATGCAACCTTCAAGTGGCGACCAGCGAAGTATCAGCAGCGTACTGGTCGCGTCCCGTCTTTGCACAATCGTTTGTGGGGCTTACTGTAAAGTGAAACGTACATCAAAAAAGATTCGGCCTCAGCATCATTAGAAAAGCAGAAACGTTCACAAATCTCCCAGCAGCGGATGTCGCGAGCTTATACTTCGGCGCTGTCGCCCGCGAGCCCTGTTGACAACGGTTCTTTGGTCGTGCGCTACTCTCTAGTCCTCCCTTAGTCCGCGTTTGTTAAAGGAAAACCCTTTCTTAGCTCATGTGAAAATCTCGCGTGCACGAGATCTGTTCGCGAGATCTGTCCGCACGATTCCGCGAGATGTTCTTTTTTTTTTGTGTCTACCGTTCCGGCAGTGTCCATTGGAAAGTAGGGGACACGACGACGAGCGACGTCGTAACGCCAACACCACACCTGCAGAACTGCAGCGAACGCATGCCATGGAAAGGAAATTTCCACCGTGCGGCACTAACCCTGACATTGCTAGTAAAAGCTGTAGAAGGGGCTCGCGATTTACCATATCCAACGACAACGCTGAGGCTTTCTCGCATTTCTCCAGTGCAGACTCTGCAGGGCTCTTGAAAGTTTCGCTTTTTATTTTTGTTTTGTTGTTGCATCGGAACCGCGGCGGGCGGCGCTTTAGAATTGGCCAGTGTAATATCAGGTATAGTCTACGAATGGTATTGTCTTATTGTTAGACTTATCACTTGATTATAATGATCCTGAGTTCAGCGACACCGCAGCAGCGGAGAAAGTGTGCAAGCTGACCGGAGGAGCCGCGTCGCACCGGCGGCAGAAACTTGATTGTACCGCACCTGTCACCTCTACTTGAAACTCAGGATTGGTAAGCAATCCTTATGAGTGGTTCTGTTTTGACGCTATTTTATTCCAGTGTTATTATTTACACGTACAAAAATATTACCACGCTTTTCGGCCGTCAGCAGTCGGGATCGGCCTCAGAAAAGGCGTATGCGCAGAACGTAGCGGGAAGTAAGGAAGCCGAGGCAGTGGTACCGTTTCCTACAGCTCATGCGCGCCTTCAGATGGCATTCCAAACACTGCGTTGCCGACAACTAAAATATTTTGAAATGCAGCTTCTTCTGTAGATGATCACATCAGCTCGTTTATAGCAACAAAGGGGTCATTGGTTACCGCAGGAGAGAACGGTGGCAGCCTCGTGACAGCAGGGAACGGTGATTCACAATACACGCAGTCAGCAAGCTGTCTAATATCGCAAAAGAAGGGCTATTCTGGCGCATAAAGTGAAAAATGCCGAGTAGAAACATCAGCGTCGCCCGGAAACTGCCGACGGTCGTAAGCGCAGGACTGAAGCTGAGCTGGTTTGTAAGTCCAAAGATGTTGAGTTGAAACGTCAACGCCGTTTAATAGTAGGCAAAGAAGCAGGTGTGATCACAGTAGCTTCAGAGTAGCAACAACAGAGGCAATGAATGAGCACTTTATGCAGTGAGCATGCACTCACCACTTCTCTGATAATTCTACCCTGAGTACCTTTTCAAGGATCCTTTAAAGTGAAGCTCAACAGTGATTCTAAATTTAAGAGCTTTAACTCTACTACCGGCATTTCTGAAAATCATCTGGCGCCGTGATTTGACCTGCGGTGCGTATCGAGGAGCCATCGGTGCACACTTCTGCTCTGCTTGTACTTGTTGTTCACAAAAGAACATACGACGCATACCCACACAAAGGAATCGGCTACTTTGCACACCTGCTGCTGCTTCTACTTCTTCACGCACCTTCCAAGCATTATTTGGATCAGTACATATCCCCATAAATATACAGCATTGACTGACACAATGCCTAACAGCCTCTTGTCCCTTTCATACCCTTACGCTTCACTGCCACCGCTGCCCATCTGGCGATCGCCTCCAGGGATCTCCAGTCCAGCCCCGCTGGCCACCCTAATAGCTATTTATGTGCTGAAAAAGCGCGCGTTTTGTGTCCGTCTACTCTTGAGTCTCGTTTTTCGCGCGACCTTCAAAATGATCCAAGGATTTCCCTCTTCAAAATGCCCGCAACAACTCCGTGTCGTCTAGATCGCGCTGTGTTGTTCTTGACTTTCGCAGACAGTTATGGAGGAGTCACGCGCTCTGATCAGTGCTTCGGCGGCGTTTTTTTGACGTTCCAGACAGCCGTGGAGGAGTTATTACAGCAAATCATGTCACCATGGTTAATCGAATTTTCGATCTTTAAACTAAGTTTAGCAGAGTAAACCCCAGCAGCTAATGCCTGCACGACTACCACTGCCCACTTCCACCTAGTTTTCAGACAAACCGTTCAGATGCGCATGCCAAATCTGTGACTGCCTGTGGTTCCAGCGCGAATTAAACCCTGTGAATGAAGAACCCATAATTCTCACGCCCATAAGAGTTTAGCAAAAGCATTTCATGGGCTTCAGCCCCATTGAATGGTTGAATTCTCTCTTTGTAATTACAGCGTTTTCACTGCAATTCTTTGTTCGGTTTGTATCATGTTTCTTCCCTTGGATTTCGGGATCATTCGTCGTCAAAAAGTTTATCTTCTATATGTTGCATGCTGCAACGTCGTTCTTTTTTACCGTTAAACTACATGTGACAGTGTTGTGCTGCCACTCGTTACTTCCTTTCTTTACTTTTTTTTTATTAAAGTGACAGCTTTAAACTTCTCACTTAGTGGAAAATACGACAACGTCCCCTGACGTACTGTCGGGAAATTCCGGGTTGTTCTAGTGATTGTGGCTCCACGCGTGGAGCGACAAAATTGAGAGTTGATTGAAACATTGCGTAAATCACGATTACAAACTTGCAACATGATTCAAATGTTGTTAGCCCTTTGTTTACCAGCACCCACAGTCTTGGCCAGCAAATTTGAGCAGATTACTGATCCTAAAGCTAAAACATGAAGCTAAAATGACATCAAATATTTATTATCATACCACTACAGCGGAGAAAAAAATACATTTGCATGTCATTTCAAAGCTCCAATTTTCTTTGGATAACCAGTAACCTGGTCATATTTCGATCCAACATAAGTGCTAGGATACAAAAGGTTAAGACACTTAAATAAAATGAGCTGAAGCGAAATTTAGTGTTAAGGTGGGATCGCAATAGAAATAAGGAACTTCGCATTTCGAGTAAGACATACTACCCTTAGACCACGCGAGCACCTTCGTACAACCTGGGCAAAATGGAGCCTTATACATTCGCAGTGTAGCTTTTCTCAGACTGTGATAGCTTACGACTGTATGTGAATCAGTGGGTTAGGTTAAACAGGGAGTAAATAGCTAATAAGTGCATAGCAAAATGTAAGTCGGTAAGGGATGAGGGCAAGCAATCGAAGATCTGTAAAGGCCTCGGATGCATAAGACCTCTAAACAGCATCATTGCTTGGCCGAATTCAACCTCGCTCGAGCCCGAGGAGTACTTAAGGAAGTAGTATGTTTCTATGCCAGTCTGCTCCGTTATTATTATTTCTTGCATACGCCCGAGAGAGTACGAGGCAATCAAAGTCAAGACCAGAGAGGGAAACGCGATCCCAAGAGTCAACAACAAGATCAGAGTGTTGGGGATGACGATCGAGATGCACGGCAGAAACGGCGAGATCATCACCCGGCTCAACGCGAAAGCGACGAAGGCCACGAGACTACTCAAACGAGTCACGAAAAAGAAAAGTGGAATGAGGGAAGAGAGCCTGATCAGACTGATCCGCTCGTTCGTCATATGTCACGTAGCGTAAGTGGCGGCCTACCACAAGTGGAAGAAGAGCGAGAGAAACAAGATAGATATACTCATCCGCAGAGCCTACAAGACGGCACTGGGACTGTTCGAAACAACGAGCACCAAACGCCTCCTGCAGCTGGGGGTGCACAACACGCTGGAGGAGATAGCGGAGGCCCAACGCGCCGCACAAATCTAAAGGCTGTCTACGACCAAGGCCGGTCGGAAAATCCTGGACAACCTGGGAATTGGATATCAAGGCAGGGAGCAGACGCAGCTCCCTGTCCCCGATGGTGGTGGTAAAAACATTTAATGCCAATGATATGAATAGTGGGGGGCGAAGCCCTCTACATGGCACTTGGGTGCTCCCTCACTGTGAGGAGGGCACCCTTACAAAGCGAAGGATAGCCCTTGGAGCGCTATCCTTCTCATAGCACTGGAGATGATCCGGCGCTAGTCTTGAGCAGAAGTGCTGGTCAATAGAGTTTTCCAGTAAGACTCCGCCACGGTCGGTGATGGGGGATGAGGGAAGGTGGGGCATGTGAGGAGGGTGTGTAGGAAATCTCCTGGTTTGCCGCAAAGTTTGCATGAGGAGGGAAATTGGTCTGGGTATCTGGCATGTAGTAGTATGGGGTATGGAGCAGTGCGAGTTTGTAGTCGTCGCGTGTGCGGCCTGCGCTATGGTAAGGGCCGGGGCTGGGGGTGCGTATTCTCTTCGTTTGTCCCGGTAATATGAGAGAATATCGCGGAAGGAGAGCAGACGCTCCTCGGCCTGTAGAAGGGGCTCATCTCCTCCTGCCCGGAATGTTAGACCTCGGGCTAGAGAATGAGCCTCTTCGTTGCCAGGGAGGCCGGCATGCGCTGGCGTCCAGATAAGGGTTACAGGGTGCCGGGGCTGCTGCAGAAGCGTAGTAAGCGAGCAGCGGTGCGAGATATGTAGCCATTGGCATAGTTGAGAATGGCAGATTTGGAGTCAGAGATAATTATGTTGGCAGATGTAGAGGTCAGAGCAAGCGCGATGGCTGCCTCTTCTGCCTCTATGGCCGAATTGGTGATGATTAGAATTGGTGGAGGTTAGAAGTTTTGCTTGATTGTCGGCTACCGCCAGGGCCATACGGTGGCCTGGCGTATATTCCGCTGCGTCTACATAGACCACCTCATGGTCCTCGCTATACTGTTTGTGGAGGGCCCGAGCCCTTGCTATTCTGCGGTTCCCATCTCGCTCAGGGTGCATGTTCTTGGGGAGGGGGGTATATTGAGGTTAGAGCGGAAGATAGAAGAAAGGGGGACACCCTTGGCAGGGTGTGTAATTGGGATTAGGTTTAATTTGGATAATAGAGCGCGGCCAGCTTCTGAGTTCGATAGACGGTATATTTGTGCCGTAAAGGTGGCTTCTATAAGTTCCTCAAAGGTGTTGTGGACACCGAGTTTGAGAAGCCGATCGTTGGATGTGCTGGGGGGAAGGCGTAGAGCCATCTTCTTGCAACTCCGCAGGAGCGCGTTTACCCGGTCTCTCTCCTTCTGTCGGAGGGGTAGGTATGGAAGGGCATATACGGTGCGGCTTATGATGTAAGCCTGGGTGAGGCGAAAGGTGTTTCGCTGGCGTAGGCCAGCCTGGCGGTTCGCTATGCGGCGAATCAGTCGGGTGGCCTGTTGAGCGTGTGTTTGGAGAGCCTTTATGACTTCTCCGTGCGCGCCATGGGAGTGGAGCATTAGCCCTAGCACTCGGATTTTGGATACTAGTGGGATGGAATGGGCACCTAGCGTGTGGGAGATGGGAGGATTGACGTTGTCCTGTTGCTTGGGGTGGTAGAGAAAGAGCTCTGATTTTGAAGGGGAGCAGGTCAGGCCACGAGATCAGGCGCAACATCAGAGTGGACTCGGTACCGAAGAACATGCACCCGGAGTATAACAAAGGGAGGAGAGCAGCGAGATCCAAGGCACTGATAGACCAGCACGCGGCCGACACACACGCACGCTACGTTGACGCGGCGGAGTACGCCAAGATACACGTCTTCACGACGGTCGTCGTCGACGCGACCGGCACCGTTCGCACGACCGCCAGCACGAGATGCACCAGCAGAGCAAGCGGAGGAGGTGGCCATCGCCCTGATCATCACCGACCGCGAGTGCCACACAGTGTTATGCGACTCGAGGCAGGCGGTGAGAAATTACGCCAAAGGCAGGATAGCGAAGGAAGCGGTGCGCATACTGCAGACAACCAAGAACGACGATGGCAGCAAACAAGTGAGAATCAAGTGGTTCCCGACGCACGCGGGCGAGGCGTCAGACCGCAACGCCAACCACAACGAGACGGCACACGCCGAGGCGCGCGCGCTAACGGACCGCGCCTCGGTCGACTGGCCGCTGTGGTTCAGCACCAAAGACCGAATGACCGACTACAACGAAATAACCAAGACGTTCCGCCTAGCTCGCAGAACTCTTCCGGCCCCTTGCTCGGGCTCAGTCCAGAGCAAGCCGTTTTATTCAGACAGCAACATACCGGCTCACTCCCCAGCCCGTCGCTAATGCACAGAATGTATCCCGAGACGCACCCGACAGACGACAGACAAATGCAGAGTCTGCCGAACGGAGACGGCCAGCTTCGCGCACATTCTGTGGAACTGCAACAAGTACCAGGAAGAAGCTAAGTCTGGGAGGATCCCGCCGCGACTGGAAGCAGCCGCAGGGAGCGACAATCAAAAGAAACAACTCTGGGCCGTCCAGCAGGTCATCAAGGCGCTGGCCCGGCAGGGAACCAGCGAGCCGGCAACGGCAAACGGGGACCCAGGCCGTGCGGCCGGTGCCCAGAGGATGACGTAGGCCCCGTCCGGAGCGCGCGCGCGCGAGCGCGCGTTCTATTGCAGGCCCCCAGTAAACGTTTTAACAATACTACAACAGATACGCTCGTGACGGAGCCCATGGGCATCTGGAGCAGTTTGATTTCGCCAGAAAAATCTACTGGAGCGAGACAAGACTGAACACGCATATGTCATATAAGGCCTCCTCCGTGCTGTTAAAATTTTTTATGCATTCACAGCTTAAAATTTCTTTAAAGCATGATATCAACACAGCTTCAGATCTAATCAATTGTCAAGTACTACCGTCCCGTAAATATCGTTAAAACTAGATTTTACACATGCGAATTTAGGAAACAATCGTTCCCATATTTCCAGATATGAAGTTTAGATGCATTCTCTGCCATGCAACATGAAATTTATTTCGTCAAAGGCCTCCAAGAAACCGCAAATAAGAGATACCTACGATTTCTCAATAACTCCCACAAATTACTACAACTATCTGCACAAATGCACTTCTTTTATTCTTTATCCATAAATGATTTCCACAAATGTCCATACAGTACGGCAATATAACATGCTAAAGCCGTGTGTTTTTTTTTGTTTTCTTTTATGAAGGAAGAGGGGGGACGAGCCGAATTACCCAGCAAAATTCAATCTATGACATGAACGACGCAATGCGAACAAATTTGCTTTAGGCACTCAAATTAAGGTTCTTTATAAGCAACACTCGAAATAGTTCAATCGTAGTGACTTCATGACATTCAATGGTTTATCTGCTATTGTTAGCTTTATCGTTTCAGTCTATTTTATTCGTTTGCTGCAGGCTTTCTAAAAACCTAAGCAGGTGAACAATGCATTTGCTCTGATTTCGTCTCGTTTCGGCTTCATTTCAAATAAATGATTTTGCGTACGTCTGGTTATTGCAGTTTTTCTTTCCACATCGTACTGAATTCGGAGTGCAAACGTTCACAAATGCTGAAATTGATATTCCCTTATAAATATAAAATATAAATCCGTCCTTCGTGTCCTTTTCCTCCTCAGCAGCTCGCACTTAGATATCTGTACCTTATTTTGAGTGACTATTTATGAACACTCATTTTGAGAAAGTTTTATTCCTAAAAATATTCTGAATGAGATATGTTTTCCACATGAAACATTCTTCCTCACGCCTCCGTAGCCATAACAATGCATGCTTATGAAAATTACATTGTGTACCTGACTATCTAGGAGCCCAGAATAATATTCCACATCTTTTTTTTTTTTTTTTTTCACGTCTGCGTGTTGCCAAATAAAATGAAATACATTAAAAAGACGACAAGCAGAAAGGCTTGGTCCCCTGCGATGGGCGCTTTCAGCGGTGGACGCCTCGGGCATATCGCTCGCCTTCACAGCACCATCAGGAAGACGGTTTGAGCAGTGCTTCCTTTTGTTTCACTACACAACCAGGTACATGGCAGTGTAATTGGAAACAAGAAAACAAACCGAAAAGTAAGGAAGGTTTAATTCCTAGGCGTGGTTGTTTCACCCGATGCTTTGTCGCGTCGGTAGATGGCCCTGTCGTCACTGCACCGCACTGAAAACGCCTTCTGAATGCTCAAGCTCCAGTTCGCATAGCACTTATTCACGTGACGTCTTTTCAAAGTTACTGCAAACCATGAGAAGAAGAACGCAACATCAAAGAGGGAGAAAGAGAGAGAGAGAGAGAGAAAATGTCTTCGGCGAATCATGACATGGCGTCGATGAAATCCGAGCTATAGTTGGACGGCGTTGCAAGGCGTCTCCAGTGTCCGACAAATGAGCGGCGGGCAGCATGGAGGGGGCCGGTAGACCGACGCAACGCTTCGGAAACGTGTGTGTGTGTGTGTGTGTGCGTGTGCGTGTGCGTGTGCGTGTGCGTGTGCGTGTGCGTGTGCGTGTGCGTGTGCGTGTGCGTGTGCGTGTGCGTGTGCGTGTGCGTGTGCGTGCGTGCGTGCGTGCGTGCGTGCGTGTGTGTGTGTGTGTGTGTGTGTGTGTGTGTGTGTGTGTGTGTGTGTGTGTGTGTGTGTGTGTGTGTGTGTGTGTGTGTGTGTGTGTGTGTGTGTGTGTGTGTGTGTGTGTGTGTGTGTGTGTGTGTGTGTGTGTGTGTGTGTGTGTGTGTGTGTGTGTGTGTGTGTGTGTGTGTGTGTGTGTGTGTGTGTGTGTGTGTGTGTGTGTGTGTGTGTGTGTGTGTGTGTGTGTGTGTGTGTGTGTGTGTGTGTGTGTGTGTGTGTGTGTGTGTGTGTGTGTGTGTGTGTGTGTGTGTGTGTGTGTGTGTGTGTGTGTGTGTGTGTGTGTGTGTGTGTGTGTGTGTGTGTGTGTGTGTGTGTGTGTGTGTGTGTGTGTGTGTGTGTGTGTGTGTGTGTGTGTGTGTGTGTGTGTGTGTGTGTGTGTGTGTGTGTGTGTGTGTGTGTGTGTGTGTGTGTGTGTGTGTGTGTGTGTGTGTGTGTGTGTGTGTGTGTGTGTGTGTGTGTGTGTGTGTGTTTAGCTTCGAACCGCCCGACGTTAAGGCGCCTCCGCAAAACCTGATAGAGAATAGGGTCTATAGTTTCCCAGAGAGTATATGTTCACCTTTCACCAGCTTTTAAGCACGACACTCTGCAAGACTCATAATATTTGTGCCCTCGAACATTATGTTCTCTAAAAAAATGGAGAGATTCTCTTCCCGAATTTCCTGATCTAGAAGCAGGAACTTTCTCGCACTGTTCTCTCTACAATAGGGCTTTTACAGGCACTAGCTAAACTGAATTCTCGCGTCGCATATGCAGTGTGTGGCCTACGCGGCCACACTGTCCGCGCACCCAAAGATTAGTGAACCACCTGAACTGCACCAACTTATTTTCTTTTTCCAAAAATATTGCAAGAAGGGTAGAATAAGTGAATTTGAACATGGCCTCCACTAAAAAGAAAAGTCCACGCTCCGCAGGCACCGCGGACGTACGGTGAGGTAAAGCCACATGTCAGAGCAGCGAAGGACCGCCCAGAAAGAGGTGTTTTGAGATCTCTCCCTCAGCCTCCTCGAAAGCAGCCGCTGAAGGAAGCCATTAATGTCGTCCCGTAGTATACGTGTAAAAGTTCCCTAATTTTTTTTCTTAGTTTTGTTGCAACCACTGATAGTCTGTTCTGATCAAATTAAATATTGCTATTAGAAAATAGTGGCACCCAGTAAGGTTAAACAACATTTCCTACAGGGTTTCAAACTAACCCAAGAAATCATACTAATTACACAGTGTTCCCCCCGTTTATTACAGAGGGAAATATTTGTGGCGCTTAAGAAAGCTCTAAAGGTCCCACTCAGGTTGTCACTGTGAAGCAAGCTTGAAATACATAGTATCTTAAGGAATCAGAAGAAAAGAAAAAAAGAGAAATAACTGATGTTTTTCGCCGAAAGAGAAATTTCGGGAACTTCAAAGATACATGCCCGACATTCGTCTTCTGTCAAATGGAATGTGTATTCAAGAACATTCCTGAATACCAGGTTTAAATTTTTGAGTTCAATTGGAGAATCGCATTTTACTGACTTGAGCGAGAAGATTGCCTCTTTTGTGATGCGCCCACGACTACATTTTACAGGGAATCCAGGAGGAGGTCAGTCCTCTGCGCTGTGACCATGATCGGAGGGAAAAAATTGGATGCTTTCTAATAAATCTATTCAAGGAAAAAAATGCAAAAAGAATGCTTTTCAACATCTCGCACGCGTTGTGCAATGAGTCTTCCAGTCTGCGCACAACACGCCCTTCTCGAACTTGGCCAATTTTACTTTTTCCGACACGAAAAAAGTGGAATGCGTGGAGAGCTCGTTCATACATTGTTGCGTCCAAAGGCGCGCATATCACGCATATTTCAAATTTTTCAGTTGCTTCTCAGCGCATCTCATACATTTCTCCGTTTGCATTTGTTCGCTCATCGGCTTTCTGCGGGTTTTCTTCAAAAGTGAAATTTCGTCTTTTCAAGCTGGAAAAGAATGGGCAGGACCAACAATCAAACGCATGCCAGGCGGACTTGACGCCCACGTTGCTTCATCACTTGCGAGTTAGAGGGAACGATACTGCAGCAACGTATTGCAATAGTGCTACATTAATCGCAAAGTACGTGCACGGCGGGTTTATCGCAGCCTACGACTTTTGAAGTTAGTAAGCATAGCTGGAACGCTCCCTTGTGGACGACACTTCAATCAGCACAGCTCCTGCGCCAGTACAGAGGTGTCCAAACTGTTTTATATGTCGACGCGGCGAGATATCCATCGGGCACAGACGCTATGGCGCTAGCTGTTACGGACGCCAACGGCTCAATTAAGATTACGGGCTCCGTTCGTGGCAGGAACTCGAGCACGACGGCTGAGGAGACTGCCGTAGCGGTAGCACTCACCTTCATACACCACATGGACACATGTTACAAACATCCCACCAGTCCAACATACACAATAATCGCAGATTCACAAGCTGCGTGTCGCGCCTTCGCGAAGAATACATTATCTTTCGAGGCTTCACGCGTGCTCTCACCTATAAACTATGATACCTTTCCCATTGTTAAAATTGTTTGGACTCCTGGTCACTCCTCCCTTCCTGGCAACGAGAGTGCGCACGTGCTCGCCCGAGCAGCGACCTTCCGGGCGCTGTCGACGGAAGTGGAGGGGGAAGTAGACACAGAGGACGCCAGCACAGTTCCACAGTCTTACACCCACATTACACTATATTACCGCACACAAAGAACTCTGCCACCGCCGCACCCAACGCTCACCAAGGCCGAAGCTGTGGCATGGCGACAACTGCAGACTCACACGTATACAAATTTGTACCACAAAAATTTGTTCTCCCCCCCCCCCCCCGCTACCCAGATAAATGCCCCACCTGCCAACAACACCGACCTACACTATACCATTCTGCTTGGGCCTGCCCAAAGCCACCCGGCGGCATTCCACCTGTACTTCACCCCACCCTCTCATCTTGGGAAGATGCCTTGTCCCGCACGGGGAGCTGGCCGAACAACGCCGGCTCATCGCGCGGGCCGAGAGGATTGCCGTGGCCCATGGGCTTATGGACTGACGTGTATTTATTTCTTTCTGAGACCGCTTCATCAGCACCAACCCGCAAGACCAGCGACAGCTGTTCTGGCGGGCCTGCAGGATTGAGGCGGCATATGGAGCCCTGGACTGAGGGCTCCGCTCAGGAAGAAAAGGAAGTTTACATAATAAATGTTTTTCCTCCTCCTCCTCCTCCTCCTCCTCAGCAGCTTCAGTGCGACAACCGTTGGATAAGTGGAGAACTAACAAAAGCGGGGGGGGGGGGGGGGGGGGGGGGGGCAATGTATCCACCTTGCCAAACTAAAAGGAGCGGATGAAGAGAGGAAGTGGGAAATAGATAGTGAAGACAGGAAAACGGTGGCATGTTTTACTGGGGGGGGGGGAGCAGTCATTTTTTATTTAAACGACATCAATGGCCACTCTGAAACAAGACATTTCGCAGTTCTTTTTCCATCCTCGGTGCTCTGCTAACACTTACTTTTTAGATAGCCAGCAATAGGGCTTCCACTGAATCCAACAGTCATTAGGGAGGTTTAAAATAGGAGAAGCGAGTTTTGAAGCACCCTATCCGAGGAGTACAAGGCGACCCTTCCGATCCTTGCACGCGAGACCTTTAGAATAGAGGCGTAGGAAGATCACGACCGCGTCTGGTTTGTGTTCACCGCTCGCAGCGCCATTTCGGCTAACAACTAAAACATGAGATTGTAAGCATTGCAAATCTAATTTGATTTTTCTTTTTCTGTATGCCAACGCAGGAAAAAAGCTGTGTGAAGAGAAAGAAGTACTTGTGGAACAATCCTGTCATTGGCATTACTATCACTGGTCGTGTTCAACCTGGCGGTCTACGGGCCGTGTTCACCGCTGATCTTCGGTTCTCAATACCCCATTGACCCCAGCCTACAATTGGTGGAAGTGCCGGGTAAGAAAACCGGTCCTGGAGCTTCGTAGCCGGACTCTCCCGACACCAGTGATGCCGCAGGACGTTATACGCCAAGCCGTGCAAGCTGGCCAGGCCGTCATCTGTGTCGGCTCCCTTCGCCAGCTTGATCCGGTTACCTTCAGCGGGACCGATGACCATGACGTAGAAAGTTGGCTCACCTGCTACGGACAGGTGACCCTCTACAACAAGTGGGACGACCACACAAAGCACAATAATTTTATTTCAACGGCGTCGCTATCTTGCTCCGGAACCACGAAGGAGACCTCCGAAATTGAACCGCCTTCAAGACGAATTTTTCAGAAATGTTTGGCCGCCCGGAAGTCAGAAAGCTTCGCGCTGCAACAGCGCTTACGTGAATGACCGCAGCGGATGGGTTAAAGCTTTACAGACAAGATAGAAGGTGTCGACGTATGGAAACAGGTGAACTGCAACATGTCGGAAGCTGACAGTATAAAGCAGAATATTGAAATGTATAAATTGTATGTATTGAAATGACGAGCCTCGGGAAGGAACAGCAGTTTACATTAGGTAGCGAAGTACTGGAAGTAGTAGGCGATTATGTCTACTTAGGACAGGTAGTAACCGCAGATCCGGACCATGAAAAGGAAATAACAACAATAAGATTGGGATGGAGCGCATTTGGCAAGCGCTCGCAGATTATGACTAGTAGCTTACCGGTATCGCTCAATAGGAAAGTATACAACCGTTGCATCTTACCTGTACTCACCTATGGGGCTGAAACGTGGAAGCTAACCAAGAGAGTTCTACTTAAGTTGAGGACAACCCAGAGGGCTATGGAACGAAAAATGGTAGGGATAACATTAAGAGATAGGAAGCGTGCAGAGTGGGTCAGAGAAATAACTCAAGTTACCGACATTCTAGTGGAAATTAAGAAGTGGGCACGGGCAGGACATGTAGCGCGAAGAGAGGATAACCGATGGTCGCTTAGGGTAACAAACTGGATTCCAAGGGAAGGAAAGCGTAGCCCGGGCGGCAGAAAGTTAGGTGAGCGGATGAGGTTAAGAAGTTCGCGGGGGTCAAGTGGATGCAGCTAGCATAGAACCGGGTTAAGTGGAGAAATATGGGAGAGGCCTTCGCCCTGCAGTGGGTATAGTCAGGCTGATGATGATGATGATGATGAAATAATGACAACTTTTAGATGCTGCTAGCCCGTGACGTGCACACCGTTGCCGACGTATCTACGCTCTACGAAAGCTTCGAGAAGCTGATTCGTCATCACCAAGCTCAAGTGAAATGAATTGCCGGACTGATGCATGCAACTTACAACTCCTCTCTTCTGCAGCAAATAAAAGATTTGGTTCGTGAACAGATGGTGCGTCAGCTTTCACTTCTGCCTAGCCTTCAAGAACAACCATTGTATTTACCCCTGCTATTCGTCAAGCCATTGAAGAGCAGGCTGCTGAGGCAGTCCTGTCCTCTATCCGCATCATGACTTGCGCCAACGTCCCGAGACTTGTTCCTTCTCCCGGAACGTACGCCAACGTCGCCCCAAGACCTATCGCGGTCAATCGACTTACGCCGATGTCCGACAGTGAAGACGCCAGTTTTAGGACTCCAGCTGCGCACAGCCACCACTGAGCACATTACGCCGTTAGCAGCGTTCACCGCTCGAATCACGATCTAGGACTTATTCTACACAATCTAATTCATCTCTCACAATTTACGCCAATGTCCTGGCAAGACATCAAGCGCCTACCTACCCTACGATGTTAGTGTCTGTGCAAGCACCAGCATCCCCATATCTTCGACCGACACCACTAGCAAGCAACCCATGTGCACAAATGAAACCCATCCTATTTGCAACTTTTGCGGATTGCCTGGCCATATTGCCCGCTATTGTCGTCGCTGTTACCCAGCGCCAGCATCACCTGGCCACGCTTGAAGATATTGGCCTTAATCGCGTGAGTCCTCGCACGTGGTGAGGAAATATCAAGTCGTGCTCTCTCTCCGAAACATTCCGCCTTCTCGAGCCGCCGTTTCCCTTCGCGACGTTGCTCCATAACTTCAATGCGAGGTTGCCAGAATTCTGAAGAGGAAAATTTCTCAGAAACTTAATAGTTCAAGGAAAAATCGTCCTGGTCCGGGGACTGGCACGAATTTTTTTAACTACGAAGTTTCTGAGAAAGCTGCATAGCTTTTCTTTGTAGCCGTATGGCTGCGCTTAGGTGGATGTCAATGAGTAATTAGTCCCTTATTAGAAATCTGCTCCACCTTGGGGGTTTCTCCTAAACATTTGACCAACACCTTTCTAGCTTCGAGCTATAGATCAATTCGACCTTGCCCTACCGTCTGATCTGCTGGCCGTCCTGATTAGCTCAGTTGGTAGAGCGACTGTCCCGGAAAGGCTGTGGTGCCGGGTTCGATCTCCGGACCAAGAGGAATTTTTCTTTAGCTACCAAGTTACTGAGAAAGCTGTATAGCTTTCCTTTGTAGCCGTGTGGCGGAGCTTGGGGGGATGTCAATGAGTAATTACTTCCTTATTAGAAATCTACTCCACATTGTGGGTTTCCCCTAAACATTTGACCAAAAATGTAAAAGGCGCTATAGCGTCTAGCCCTCATGCAAAGCAAAAGCATCGTCCTATTTCTTCTTACGTCCCTAGCTGGTATTCGGTTAGGTGAGCACTCGGCGCTTTTTGGCTGTTTCAAGGTGAGAAAGATTTTTATTTACCAATGTACGCCGCATTTGCAGAATTTTGCGCTTGCTAAGCCACCTGATTCCAATAAATAAAGCCAAGCCACCTGTGTCAACTGAATAGTTGTAAGTCGCCAGGGAGCATACACCTTTATGGCTCCCAGGCTGTTTGTAGAGTCGGTTTAGGATTATTTCGCATTTGCTCTAAGAGGGATGGGACGTTACTTTTTTAATGGCCCCCAACAGTACATAACTTGTCTCGAAAGATTTGTGGAGGGTAGTGTGAAGTTGGGTCCAATGAAAACAAAAAAGAAGAGTGGGCGCGCGTGTTGCACACGACCGCTGTCGTTAACACGGCGGCGCATGTTCCAAATAAAATGGCAAAAAGAGGGTAACGCGGCCCTCTAAAATCTCGAAAACAAAGAACTTGTGCGTCGACGATTCCGTCCTGTGCGCGTTGCACCCACAACTTTGCTCTGGACACCCAAAAGACATTCTGTGAGCATTTGGCTGGGTTGCCATCTTTCGGCCAGCCCTGTGCACAATTTTTTGCCCCAGGCAGAACGTGTACTCGGTGGTGCCTGAAATTAGCAAGTATAACTTCGGAGGCGTCATCCGCTGTTCTGTGACAGACGATGCGCTAATATGGGCTCACGGGTTCGATCAGTACCGAACGTTGAGCGGCTTTCCGTGTGACTGAAAGAGCTTGCTGTGCACTGAACCTTCCGTGGTGCTCGTTTAAAGATATTTGACTCCAATATTAGCTTGCCTAGCCAGTGTTCCTCGAAACAGGGGTTCGGAAACGTTAAATGGGTACAGAGCGTGATTCCTGGAATCATTGCGTCTCTCTTCATAATCTTACTTGATAAATTTTGAGGGTAATACGGCAGATATGGCATTTCCGATCTTGTGTTTTTCGCATTGGCTAGAAACTTTAAATGCTCGTCCCTTGAGTGACAGTGGTAGTGCAAATGATGGCAGTGAACAGTGAGGAATAGTGGCCCCGGGAGGTTGTATCGCACCCTAATAAAAAGACGGAGGGGGAGGGGGGTTCATACTACTTCTACTGAGTTGCTTTTTTTTAGAACAAGGAACAAGTAGTAAGTCGGAAAACGCCAAATATATGTTTATTTGCCTTAACCTTAAGCAAGCCCTACCTTAACGCAATATGCGGTCTCAATAAGGCTACTGTATTTCTCCGATTGGATGCATAACCCCTAAAGGAAAGGGGAAGTAAGATCAAGGTACCTGAATGGAGGGAGGGGGAGTGGATTAGGTTTGGTTTTTGGGGTTTAACGTCCCAAAGCAGCTCAGGCTATGAGAGACGCCATAGTGAAAGACTCCGGAAGTTTCGACCACCTGGGGTTCCTTAACGTACACTGAAATTGCACAGCACATGGGCGCCTTGCTTTTCACCCCCGTCGAAAAGCGACCGCCGAGGCCGGGATTCGATCCCGCCTCCTTGGGAACGGTAGTCGAGCGCCGTAACCACTGCGCCACCCCGGCGGGGCGGTGGTGGATTAAAATGCAAAAGTGATGCGCGATGTTCTGTAGGCTCCTGTACTTTTTTTTAATTTTTATGAAGGAGGGGATCAGCTGGGGCGCATAATGGGAGGAAGCTTTAAATGGAGCGAGGCAGGAAACGAGGGAAAGGGATGTTAAAACCATAGAAAGAGATGTAAGACCGCTGAACTTGATTGTAAGGGGATGGTATTTCTGACGTGACTGTATTGGTGTCAGGAATACTGCTGCATTTGGATATTCGGTTAATAACGCCTCAAACTTGAAGTGGAATATATGAAGGAGAAGGGCACGTACGGTTGCTGCACACAAAACTGGAAGAGGGAAACGGATTAAGGCGCAAAGCAGTGGGGTAGCCCCCCAGTAGATTACAAGGCGGCGACCAGTTTATCCGGTGACTCTGTTTGTTTAGGCGTGGGCGACTCAAAATGAACACCCTTTCGGCACTTGTCCCCGATAGTGGAGTCAAGCATAGAGAAAGGTTAACAATACCTCTGCAGTTATGCATTGTATCGAACTGCCTGACGTGATACTTCGTCTCTATCTTTGATATCGCTCAGAGTGCATAAAACTTGCCAATAGTTTTCGGTGCTCCATGTTTTCAGGAGAAAATCTCTGTTTCACTCACATTTTTCTGTACTCTAATTGTCACCTGACGTCGTACCTTGTCCATCTCTTTGTTTGTTTATAATATGCGAAAATGATGCAGCCGACTGTTTCTGTTCTCGTTTAGACGGAGTAGAATAACAACATAATTTCAAATGGCATCTGGCGTTTTGTTTTTACAGTGTCACTTTTGATGACGATTGCCATGATCAGCTGCGTTGATGGCAGGTACAGACCACTCGCAGCCTCCTTTTGGCATTTTACTGGACCAGAATAAACAAGAAAGCAAAAGGAGACATTACAAAACTTATACGCAATCAAAACGCTGGTCGCGGCACGGACAGCTCCGTAATGGTTACTCTGGTTACTCGTACTGGTTACTCCATACTGGTTGCTCTTCTGGAGCTCAGAGCGAAAGCGACACCTGCATTTGATAGCCCTCGTCGTAGCTGCTGGATCAAAACCGTCGCTGAGCAGCCTTGATCCGCTTCTCCAGTTTCCGTGAGGGGCATTCAGATTATTCGGCCACAGCTTCAGTTTTATTATGTGTATCTGTAACTTTAAACAGATTTTTGTGTTGCCAATGCTCGCAGTGCTCTGGCCTCGCGTGCCGTTGTATTCAAGCAGCAGATGTCGGCGTGAAGTATGCTGCTGCGAAGAGCAAACACACAGCTTTGCCGTCTTTTAGTGCAAGGACTCAACTTGCTAAGTTATTTCTTACTTGTAACAAAACTTACTCTTATTAAACTTTCAGAAATAAATGCCGATAAAAAGAGTGGTGTAACTTACTATGCTTAATATTTTTACTAGGACAACCTCAGTACGCAATTCGCGGCGGAATATGCCTCAAGAAACTAGATTTTCTCATATTTAGGACATTTTTTTTTTTTTTGCACATCTTATTTTGGTAAACTTCTGAGGCATTCTTATAAGCTTTCTCTTCCTTCTGGAGAACTTCGATAAAGGGCGAAAATGACTACTTCGGCAGCATCGGCCGACAAGTGCAGAGAAAATTAGGGGCTTCGTTATGACACAAAGAGGGAGCCAACAGCCAGTGGCACGACGTCATCCATTGGGGATGTCATTTCTAATGCGATGGCATTAGGGAGGACGTTGCTCCGAAAATTCGGCGTCGGTGCCGGCGTTGGCGTCGTGAGCGGAAAACCGCGGGCATGGCGTGGGCAGCCGACATGGCCGAGGACTGGTTCTTCGATGGCTTCTGCGACTTAACTAGACGGCGACATTAGACAGTTGGCAGGGGATTCCAGGTCGGGCTGTTCGTTTGAGGGGGGAAGGTGTCATAAAAATCAACAACCCGGTTTCCTACCTAAGCCACACAAGCACGCTCATATGGCTGGGTGTCGGAATACCACCTTTCGGATATTGCAGCAGTATTCTCGTGTCGTAAATTTTGGTATGGACTTTTTGGATGGATATTGGCCTTAGGCAGAACATCAGCATGATTTTGACGGAAGAGCTCGTACCTTCTGCGACGTCATAAAATTATTGCGTTGATCCAAATGTCTTCGATGATGTGTGCATCTCGATCCCTCGATCGGACCCCATTGCCCCCCCCTCCCCCCCTGGGGTAGTGCTCCCCTGTAGGTACTCTCTAGGTGCCAGAGGTATAGAGTCAGTCGAAAGTGGCATCCAGAGAACTTACTCATTTTCTTTTAGATCGAGGGCTTTGCTTCGCAAGAGACATCAGAAATTTCCGGATTTTCCCCGAACAAAGCTTCAGCTAACAAGCATTGCCGACAAATACCGATCGTACTTCACAAAAACCCGAAGATAAAAGACCTGTTTGCCTTCTCAGGCTCACGTACAACAGGTGCATCTCTTTGAACAGCACACCAGTGTACGACATCAACCAAGCACTACCGCTGAAGAGACAGGCCAGAACCGCACATTCCTTCAAAGATACAGCGAGTGCTTTCCCTCGTAGTCAATAGTCCGACAAACGTCAATTGCGAGGCACCATAATGTAAGGGACGAAGACACTCGACTTCTACGCCGAAGCCTTTGGCGTGTGTCGCCACAAGACCAAGAAATGGTCTGCGGCGTCGTCCTACAGCACGGCATCAGCTATTGTGTTCAGAGTGCAAACTTTGATTTTCGTCGGTTACCTCCGCTTGAACGTCATAACGAATAAATATGACTAACGTCCCCTCACGTACTGATGTCACACTGAACCGGCTCTTCGACATGAATGGTAAGCTAGAGGGATGCTGCCTCTAAATTCAGGTCGACAGAAGAAATCGCGAAAAACCCGTATAATCACACATGGTGGTCTATTCGACTTTCAAGTGATGCCGTTTATTCCTTGTTCTCCACCATCGGCATTCCACCGAGCAATGGATGTGGTACTGGCAGGTTTGAAGTGGCAAATACGTTTAGTATGCTTAAAAGACGCATTTGTCTTCTCGGATTTTTAGAGATCTATTCTAGATACTCGCACAGTGCTGGGGGCAATCAAGCTGGTGCGGTTAACCTCGATACTAAAAAGTCGCACTTCGAATACAAGGAAGAGCTTTTTTGTTATTTTCATGAACCATATTTATTACCTGAGGACATCAGAGGGTCATGTAATGAAAGGTAATAAAATGATTAAATTAATGGGAAGACGTTTGCTAATTTATTGCTTTTTTACTAATATTATTTGGTAACGTTTATTTTTGTTTTCTATTTTTGTTATTATTTTATCATAAGCAAGAAAAAAGTTCGCCCACACTCACAGATGACGCCTGCTATCGCACTTCGGCGCCCTCCATGCAAGGAAATTGTACGCTAGCTGATTCATTGGACTGTATACGCATTAGCGACGTTTTGGCAAAAATTTTCCGTGCAATGCCGATTTTTGACCTAGGTCTCAAACGCAGACCTCGCATTGAATTGGAAATGTCTGTGAGCGGAGGCCTTCAAAGCACTTATTTTTTTTTTTCACTTGCAGTTTACTCATCTCCTCGGCATCAAAGGAGACGCCAACATTTAAATTCGTCTTTGCAAGGGGAAAGTAATGGCGTACGTTAACTAGCCGATCCCTGTCCCATGCCTAACCTAACTATTCGAATACTGTGAAGGAGTAACTCACAACAACCTGGGCTATATTCATATTTCGCTCCTACCTATGCGGAGAGCCAGTAAAGGTTGTCGGTGATCACAACGTATTCTGATGGTTTTCCAAACTGTAAGATAACTCCGACCGCCTCACTCGATAAAACTTGCGCTTTCGTTCTGGTGGAAGAATAGCGTGAAAAAGGACAAAAGAGAATATGACGACACAAAAATGAGCGGGGTCTCAAAACTGGATTCGACTTTCAAGGCTACAAGGGATATACATGATAAAAGGCAACAAAGAAAACAAAACGAAAGTAAAAATTCAAGTGGCATTACAAATGTGGAAAACGTCGTCCAAAAAGTACGAAAAACGAGTATGGAAGCATTACCACGTGACAACGGACTCCAGGAAAGCAATCTCCGGTTTTGTTAGATATTAATTGTTTCACTTACACATTTTGTCCCCTTCTTTCATATTTTACGCTCCGGTAATTTCTCTCGTGCGCTGATTACGTGCTTTACCGAGCACAGCAGTTTAATCAAAAATAGAGCGGCACTTACCCTTTCTTGGGCACGTTATGCAGTGCTCTGCATTTATATAAACATCTGTGCTCAAACTGGCGAATATTCAAAGAGCGGCCAATGTACCCGGTACAGTATTTTTTGCAAGAAGGGTTTTCCTATCTAAATTAGGTGCCTGCTGAGTGTACAAACCTAGATTTCCATTCGGTGTTGCAAAGAAGCTCACATTTAACGCATATGCCTTTCAGCTATGCAATGCACCATAGCTAAAACAATTTCGTCGGAGCTAATATAGCCCACATCGTACCGAGTGACATTTTGTAACCCGTGTGAGAAGCATTGCACGTAAAACAAAACCAATATCTGTTTTTTTTTATATCTGGCAACAAAGACCTGTTTGCACGATGAATTTACCCACTGCAGTAGTTTTTCACGTGTGCCATGAACTACTGGAAGCGACCGCCCAGCACTGGCCATTCAATTGACTTGGTCGAAAAAACTTCCGTAGCTTCCATCGTGGCGCGACTTAAAAGCAGACCGCAAACTGGTGGAGTCTTACTTTTTACACTACTCTAGTGTGCGTGATGAAATTGAATAAATGTGTCTCTGAATCTGGGCTGGTAACCACAACAAGCAAGCTTGCTGCCACAATGAAACGATAAGTAAAAAATACTGAAGAAATTATTCATAGGCAAATTCAAAAGTAACCTTCATACCATGTTCCCATTCCCTAAACTTTAAAAAAAAAAAAGGATTCCGCGGGAAGGTCACACTAGTTGATGAAACATGATTCACCACTGAAGACATCCTAACATTTTGCATAAAGGCGTTCTCTGCGAGTCATGGTTCTGTCATGGCTCTGCTGTACATGCAAGAATTCTCAGAAGGACTGCTAAATGCTGCCAGTCTGTACTATGTGGGCATAATTATGCCAGCTCTAATTTGAAATTGTCTGGTTTGTGTGCTTTAGTTCGAAATGTGCTTAGCAGGAACCCCCGTTGCAGCATCAACCAAAAATTTATATTTGTACGGTGCAAGCTGTAGTCAGTCTACAAAATACTATTTTCTCATAAAAGTGCTACGCCAGGCATACCGACCGTTACTTGAATGCCCGCCTGTTTGAGCACAGGAATATTTTGAAGTCAACAGCGCTAGGTAATTTTCGAAAACATAGTGCGAAGTGAGAGCCGGTTCCGCCCCCGTTTTGAAGAAAATGTTGTGCTCGGGAAAGCACGTAATCACATCATGAGAGAAATTATCGGAGCGTGAAATATAAAATGAGGGCTCAAGCTGTAACTGACGCAACTATTACCCCAACAAGAAATGAGATTTTTTGGCTGTACTAACTTGTCAATGAACATATATAGACGTGTTTTGTGTTTTTTTTTTTCATGAATTTAATTTTCCACGTCTTTCGCAGCTTCATTTTTTTTTAACCGTCTTTTTTGGCTTTACTGTAGATATTCTTTATTAAGGTTTCGGATACAGGGGAAAAAGGTAGATGTAAAAGGCAGATGTAATCTGCCTGACGAGGTACAAACACCCGACACACTCCTCAGAGGATGCAGAAACGAAAACAAGAACACCTTAGACTATCGTCACACACAGACTCCAGCTGTACAATTCTACCTAAATACATTAGTGCATAATTTTGCAATAACACATTATACACTGACAAGCTACAATATATACTTAGAATGAGCCATACACGAAAATTCTCCTATATAACAGAGCATCAAGAGCACAAATAGTTTATGCGCAGCCTATTATTTATTGGGACAAGAAGGAATTTGAAGTTTACCATTCTAATAGAATAATTATAGGACATACATCACTGAATAATTTCAATACCATTTGTATGTTTCCTGAGAAGACTGTAAATTAAATACCAAAGCATTTGGACCTTATAGTTAGTCAGCAAAAATGGAATTCTGTAATTATTCTGTCCAAATTTATAAGGCGCATCACTGCTGAATAGCAACTGAAGATACTTATAGTGATTCAGTTTAAATTGTTCAAAGACATAAGGAAGGAACTTCAATTCAGATGCAATGACAAACATTTAGAACGAAGCACTCTGATAAGTATGAATTTGCATGATCATTGTATCAAAGATTTTCAACTTAACGTAGTGACGTTTTGTGTAATGTTATCAGCCTCATAAAATTATTTTTCGTTTCAAACATCCAGATCAATAAGAAATGCTGAAGATGAGAATAAATTAGTCTGTAACAGAACTGCCATTATTCCACATAGAATCAAGCTTTCTGACTTTTTACAATTCAAAGAGTGATCTTAACAGCATGACATGAATCTTATTAAAATGAAAAAACGAACTCGAGCGTTTTTTAAACAGGACAGCTAGAATTTTATGGGAAGAAACCAATTCAGCTAGAGAGTTTTCAAAACAAAGAAAAATTTTAATCATCGGACTTCACGCTTGCGTTGAATATAATAAACATTGTTTTGCCAAAATTTAATTGTCGTTTATATATTTTGAACCATAATTGTAATTGTTGCAACCACGTATTTTTCTCAAAACGAATATGCATACCTAGCATACCAGTAAAGCATCTTGGTATCATCGGCGTACAGACCTATTGCAGGAGTTCTTGTGATGTCTGCAATATTAGTTGTTGTTTTTTATATTAAAGAGTAACGGAACTAAAATGAATAATTGTGGAACGCTATACAATACTTCTTTTTTCACCTGTGACTAATGGCCATTCAGATACATATACTGTACTCGACCGGAAGGATAACCGCGAATCAAATATAAGAGCACTCACTTAACAATAAAACGGTGGCTTATAAACTAAAATATTGTTTTTATAAGAATCAAACACCTTTTTGAAATTTAAGAATAGTCCAACTGCGAAATGTTTGTATGTTGATTCGGGAAACCTAGATGGATTGAGCTGCACACGAGAAGGGGAGATGGTGAAGGGTGGCTGTTCCTGGCCCTATGGGGCTGAGGGGGTTAGCCTGCAACGGAATTTTTATCTGTTGTAGGCCGTCATTGCACCCGCCACCGCTTAGGCGGTGGACGATGACTGCTGCAGCGCGTGTCCTTCTCTCCTGCTTCGTTTTCTTCCTTCTCTACTTTCTCGCTCCTGTCCACACGAGGCAGCGGAGGTGGATCTGCTACAGAGCCACCTCCGCGTGGAATTTCTTTTCCTTCTTTCTACAGCCACAACAACGGCAACATCAACAACAGCACACGAGAAAATTGCAGTGGAATGCCAGAGAACCACCAAGATAGTGACCAACTTCCTGGTCTTCGGGGTAACCAACGCGCTGGCGCATGCCGATGGCTCTATCGATGACGATTGGCATACTAAAGACCCACAGACGTCTCATTAAAACCAAAATCTTGTTTTACAAAACTTTTCTATTGTCAGAAAACTTGCATATCCGCTTTTTATGAATATTAATATTCTAGCAGTCTAGAAGATAAAGTAAGGACAGATATATGACCAGAATTGTTATTATTGTTTTCATATGGACCACATTCATTCAAAACAACTACACACACAATTTTAGCACTGTCTGGGAAAACGCCTTGCTATAAAGTATTCTTGCAAATATCCTGCAAGGGCAACTAAAGTAATTCACCAACATGGATAATTGGTGGCTCGGTCTTATTATCATC
The DNA here is from genome assembly GCF_055883805.1 of Amblyomma maculatum. Lineage (NCBI taxonomy): Eukaryota > Metazoa > Arthropoda > Arachnida > Ixodida > Ixodidae > Amblyomma > Amblyomma maculatum. The sequence goes on from NC_139347.1 coordinate 132,876,871, forward strand.
AGCACCGGCCGCTGCTGATTCATCAATATTTTCAAGAAATCTAACCGTCTCATGTTCAACTGCACGGCTTCTAGAATATAAACATTTTAACTAGAGAGGTGGCATACTGGACCGATTTCAGAGTGTCTATCTTGATGCTGACACGATTCACACTGAAGACAAGAAATGGTCACCTAATATGTTTCCTTATGGAACGAAAAATGGTAGGGGTAACATTAAGAGACAGAAAGCGTGCTGAGTGGTTCAGAGAAATAACTCAAGTTACCGACATTCTAGTGGAAATTAAGAAGAAGAAATGGACATGAGCAGGACATGTAGTGCGAAGAGAGGATAACCGATGGTCGCTGAGGGTAACAAACTGGATTCCAAGGGAAGGAAAGCGTAGCAGGGGGCGCAGAAAGTTAGGTGGGCAGATGAGATTAATAAGTTCGCAGGGGTCAAGTGGATGCAGCTAGCACAGAACCCGGTTAAGTGGAGAAATATGGGAGAGGCCTTCGCCCTGCAGTGGGTATAATCAGGCTGATGATGATGAATATGTTTCAAAGTACCCTTAGCCGATATGTTCTGGGGCCTTTGCAATAAAGCCCAGCTGTGGGAGTGCGTTCGTGTGCTTGCCCTTAGACTCGTCGTCGCCCTTTTTTCCGCTATTTTATCTACCAGGCAACCACTCCAACTCCCCCAATTCTGCATCCTTAAGAATCGCAGTAAATTACCGGAGGCAAGCACAGCGATGCAAATTACCTATCGCAAGCCCTTTACTACAAGGCGCCTGGAGAGGACGCTGAGGACGCGTTTCAAGGAGAAAGCCATGGTACGTGAGCTGGAAATCAGCGCCGGATGCGTCGTTAGGAAATACCCGCCCTAGGAATGCATATTAGGGGAAGAATAATTAGTAGTGATAGTGTGATTAATAATGGTTCTAATATAAATTGGTAGAAGTTTAATTGACCAATAATGCCTACTGATGGCTTGTAAAAAGCCATAAGTCTAATGACGAATTGTAACGCCTAGAAGTGATTAGTTATTGTCTTAAAATGCTTAGTAATGAGGAATAATGACTAAAATTACTGCTAATCTGTCTACAGTTTAAATAGTTTTTACTGGTCCGGTATAAAGCTCAATGCGGACAGACCAGTCTTCTATGGAACTTCTACCGGACATGTCATGTCAGCTGCCCAGGCCAAACGGACAGATCATGCCCGGTATGCTCCACAAACCAGACGTGCCGGTCTGGTATACACCTCATATATCGGACATACCATGCCCAGTTCGGAACGCAAACCGGACGAATCTGACCTGTAAATGACACAGAGAATCTCCGTTACTGAACTCAGACCAAGTCAACCAGAATATTGTTTGTATAAACCAGCTCGAAGACATGGGACGGAGCAAAAGAAAAAGTCACACATGGCGCTGAACTTGCAACTGCGTTTTTATTGGAAGAAAACACTGTCTTATAAAGGCAAACATCAAGCATGTGCGAATGCGCCTTGTCAAACATGCTCTCTTCACATAATTAAAACAGGTCATATCCGCACGTGCGATCGTCATCGCTCCCCCCTGTTTAACATGTCCATTTCCTTATGAGATAAGGCCACTGATCCCTGGCTGACATTTCCCTTTCTCATGATATGATATTCCTTGGCTACTTCCCTTGTGACGCGATCATTATGGACGTACAGGACTTCGGTGTCTTCGAGGAACAGCGTGCACTGACACTCTAGACAATGCTTAGCAAAATTTGTTGAAAATTTACCTAAATAATTTTGGTGCTCCGAAAGCCGTACATTAAGGCGCCGGCCTGTCTGGCCGGCGGCCACAGGACATAGGAATCTGGTACACCACAGCAATTTTGCACGGGACGAACTTGTTTTTATGATTAATTTTACAACCGCTTCTCTTGCCAATTCCATCTTTCTTTCTTAGCACTGCTGCTCCAACCTTGTCGACCTTATTAGGAGCCGTAGAGACGACGTTGATACCATATTTTTCCCTCACTTTCTTAAATCTGTGTGAAAGGTTATGCACGTATGGCATCACAACTATATTTTTCCTTCTCTCTCAGGACTGGAGCGCTGCTGCGAGTTACTTTCAGAGGGTTTCAGTTTTTTTAGGATCTTTCCTGCACAAGAAACTAGCACAAAATCGGAGAAACCAGCCTGCCTACAGCGGTGTACCTGGGCTGTGATGCTATCGCTCATTTTGTGAAAGCAAGACTTTTTTTAAGGCCATATTCATGGATCCGGTTACTATCCCGTTCTTCACTAATTTTGAGTGACAAGATTTATAGTTCAACAGACTTTTCGCTCCGAGGGAATATTTCCAGCACACATAGGATGTTTCAAAGACCAGCCGTAGGTCCAAATACTGCAGTGCGCTATTCTGAGGAATTTCATGCGTAAATTTAAGTCCAGACCCATTTTTTACAAAGGAATCTAAAATATAGGTCACCATTTCCGGTAGAAGGAACTGTGTAATCACCAGATAATCATCAACGTACCTAAAAATGCGTACACTGTCATCAGCCAAATCATTTGCCACTCTCTTATCGACTTGGCTAAAGAAAATGTTGCTGAGCATAGGTGCCACTGTTGAACCTATACAAACACTGGACTTTTGTAAGAATACTTGGTTATCGCAAGAGACGTACGTAGTCTTGAGATGGAAATTGGGGAGTAAGAGAAAGGACGCGGTAGAAATCCCGCATCTGTCTTGAAAAGCGTGTTCAACCATAATGATTATGCCCGGAGGATGCCAGCTCACTAAATAAGCACGAAAATGCACAATATAATAACTGTTCTATATATATGGAGTACGCATTTTTTCACGACTACCTTGAAGCTATGAAGCCACCGAACGTACCCTAGGAAGTATAGGGTGGTTCACTCTATATACAAAATAAAAGCGCAGCTCCAGCACATCCGTCGCGTTCTCGCATCGAAGAGAAGCGACGTAGACGCAGAGGACCCCGGAGGCGGTGCTTCGTTTCAACTCCTACAGGAAGGGGGCCAGTGTGCGTGATTTGCTAAGAAGCGCGCATATCTCGCATCTAGCGTGCACCTCGACTGCGCTGCAGAAAAGCGCATTTCTTTGGCTAAAGCATTTTAGTTGCTTGTGCAACTGAACGACCCTGACGGAAGTGCTATCGCTCCGCGAAGCGCTGCCACGCTTATTCGTGTTCATAATGTGAGAGAGGGACCTTGAACATATATGCCTCGCATCGCCTTTGAATGTTTTTCTCCGCGAGCGCATACGTTCATTGCAGGCAACAATCGCTGCATACAGCTCGTCCGATCTTGCCGTGTACCGTTATAGGTATATGCGGCTTAAGAACAGCCTTCAACCCTAGCGCATAAGAAAGAACGTATCGTTTCGCTGGCGACTACAAAAAATATGCTCGAGCATAATTGAAACACATCGCTTACTGCCGAAATATGCAATGATTGCCGCATATCAGGTGACGCTTCCTTGAGATTTCAGATATTGAAAACGTTTAGTCGGAAATACTCGCATTGGAATCGCTGCCCCGCTGACAGCGTGTTAAACTACAAGATGCAATATGACGCCCAGTATTGCGCCAGATATCACAGTGTACAGCAAAGCTTACATGTGCTCTAAGGCGATGATAATACATCCAGCACCAATTAATTAGGATGTTCTGATATCTGCCTGCAAAAGTTGTGGGATTTAAGCTAGACGTGAACTACTGCCTGAACCAAGGGACACGAGCGAAAGCTGTGTTAGGCATGGTTGTGCATGGTTTAAATGTTTTAACATGATTGTACGTGATTTGACGGTTTGGATTAGGTGGTTGCTCAAGCTTCGCTTTGGAAAGTAGACGCTACCGTTCCTAGTAACACAACCTTTTCATTCTGTGATTTTTATATTTTTCTTTTAGTTATTTTGGCAGGACGAATAATACCTTAACAACGCTAGCCATATAAATGCAAAAATGTTAGGAAGAAGGGAAAATCCCCCAACAGTGAAAGACGGCCGAGACAGCGATGATTCCAAAACCGGATATGGAACTTGAGCTTCAGAATTTCCGCCCTACCTCTTCGAACTCGTGCATATGCAAACTGAAGGAGCATGTAATTCAAACAGGTCTGAATATATTTATGGATGAGAATTAATTATTGCCGCCTGAGATTCTAGACTTCCGGCCCAAGCTCTCTATGCAGGATGTCATGTTACAAATTAAACACCAATTACTTGACACGATCACACAGGACATGTGAATGATCGTAGGATTGGACTTGGAAGAGGTGTTCGACAACGTTCATATCGAGGCTATATTACAAACCTTCAACATCTTGGGGTCGGGATACGAACATACAACTAGATTAGGGACTTTGTTAGTGGTAGAACAGCTAATTATTGCATTGGAAAACCCAAATTCGGAGAAATCTGGCAGGGAAGCAGGGGCAGGCCACAAAGCTCGGTTCTCTATCGATTTTGCTATTATGTGGCCCTGCTTCAGCTACCACAGAACTTCGAACGCATTCGACGCATACCCTTTAGTTTTTATGCAGACGACATCTTTCTCTGGAGCTGGTAGGAAGTGATGCGCAGGTAGAGGATAGACTACAAGGAGCCATAGACGCGGTTGAAGAGTACATTACACCCCAAGGACTAGAATGATGGCCGAAAATGTCAGACTTTCTTATCTACTGGCAAACCCGGTTGAGCAAGCAGGCTAAACCCAACATAACGCTTGGTTAACAACAATAAGATCAAAGTAACACGCATCATTCTCCTTGCTTATGTGCCGAAATGGATTTACGCTACAAATATTAACGCCAAAATACATAGGTTCGACTCCGCTTCTTACTAGAATATTTCTTACTCAATTGTTTACAGTTTACCACCACCTAATAAATTACATATTCTAAGCGAGTGTGTTCAGATTTAGGTTGCTTTTGCGATGATTTAAATATCGTAAAACCGAGTTTAAAACAGCTGCTCGTTAGGGTATTCCGATGCTCACACAATGAAAAAACGTTCAGAGGGATCTTGTCCCTGTTCCCGTGGGTGTGTATTACCTTTAGGTTAGTAATAAGGGAGTAATTACTCCTTGAGATCCACCAAAGCACAGACGGCTGCAAATGAAACCAATACAGCTTTCTCAGACACTTCATAGTGATGATGATGATGAAAACGTTGATTGAAAGCCACATTGGCTTAGATTAAGGGAAAGCTTATCGGGTCCCTAGTCCGGGACACCGTTGGTAAAAGCCGCTGCCCGTGGTCTGTCGACAAGGGCTCGTTGTTCCTTGCGGTCAGAACTGCACAGGAACGCCTCCCAGCCCTCTCAAGTTGGCTGATTTATTATGTCAATACTGGTATTTTGTTGACAAGCCCATACCATACGGTACGCGTTTGCCTTCTGGCCACAAAATTTGCACTGCGCCGAAAAGGACTTCGGCTCAATGGCGTGAAGAGTGGCTGAATTATTAAATGACATAGTTTGAAACCTTCGAAGGCGACACTCTTCTGATTAACTAAGACCCTTAGCGGGCTTCGGGGATGTCTGGCTTTCAAGGCGCAAATGTTGTAATATTTCTGAAGATGTTAGCAGAGAGGGGGAGCCTAAATCAGCAAGTCCTGACGTAGAAAGATTCCGGGGAAGAAAAGCTCGGGCAGAAGAGTGTGTATGTTCTCTTTCCTTCAGCTAGAACTGAAAGCCCGTCCACGACCAGCATTTTGTGCACCACTGATATTGTTGATATCCCCGCTACAGGACCCGCAGCGTCCACGAAGAAGGCTCCTTCTTTTGAATAAGATTAGTTCATCTTCTTGCTTCTCGCCGCTCGTCTAGCATGATGATATTCCGGGCACATGTTTTTGGAGAGCGGAAGCGTAAGGAATTTGCTCTTCCACTCTTGAGGTATAACTTGTCTCCCAGCCACTTGTTGTGGAAAGCAAATGCTCAAATTTTCTAAGACCCTGTGACCAGTCTTGGTTCTGGCCAGTAGCATTACCTGGATTGTAAGATAGACGCTAATCAGTTCATCAGCCGTATTGTGTACCCCCAGTTGTAGCAGGCCCTGTGTAGATGCTTTCATGGGTAACCCGAGCGCCTTCTTATAAGCAGTTCGAATGATAACGTCCGGGTGGTTTAGATTGTTTTTTCTCATACGAAGGTACGGGGCCACGTACACTATCCTGCAGATGATAAAGGCGTGTATTAGTCTAAGGGTATCTTCTTGCATACCGTTCTTCTCGGTTGCGATCAGAGTTAGCATACGGATCGATGAGCTGTTCGCACACCGTTCGGAGCTTCGTGATCGCTGCTGCGTTCACACTCTTGTTATTAATAAGCAGCCCGAAAACCCACATTGTCTCCACCACTGGAATACTTGTGTCATGGACCGAAGATTCCAGCGGTGCCGTATCCCCTTCTCGCGCAGTACGAGGAGCTCCGACTTGTCCGGGCAACAGAGCAGTCCGCATCCTTCTGCATACTTTTGGACCGTAGTGGCAGCCTCTTGGAGGGCTTCCTCCATCTATCCCAAGTTGCCCTCCATTCTCCATATGGTTATGTCATCCGCTTAGAGGGTGTGGCGGATTCCTTTCATGGCATTAAGTTATTCTGGCAGGTGCATGAGGACAATGTTGAAGAGGAGTGGAGAAAGGACCGCTAACTGAGACATCCCCCTGGTGCGCATGGGTATCGGCTCGGATGTCGCCAATCTTGATGTGTGTTTTCCTATCTTGCAAGAAAGCCTTGATGTAATTAAAGGTACGCTTTCCGCAGTGAATACCCTGTTGGTTTTCCAGATCTTGGAGTGTTTCACGCTTTCGAAAGCTCCCTTAAGATCCAGCGCAATTATGGCCCTACTGGTGGGTTTGCACGGGGATCGATAACCTCCCCCCCCCCTCTTCAGCTGCAGTAACACTTCCTGGGTTGACAAGTGTGCCCTAAACCCAAACATCGTGTGAGGCACAATATCTTGGTCTTCTATATACGTCGAAAAGTGCATTTGTACCGCCTTCTCCATCAGTCTGCCTGTGCACGAAGTAAGCGAAATTGGCCTAAGGTTATTGATGTTCACCTCCTTTCCAGGCTTGGGAATAAAGAATTTGTCCCTTATTACAAATATACTCCGCTTAGGGGTATTTTGCTAAATATTTGACCAACACGATTCCTACTTCGAGATATTGATCAATTCGCTCTCACCCTATACCTTCTGTTGCGCTGACCGTCCTGGTTAGCTCAGTTGGTAGAGCGACTAGCCCGGAGGGGAGGTGACCCCGGGTTCGATCCTCAGATCAGGACAGATTTTTGCTTAACTACGGTGCTCCACGCCAACTACTGACGGACCATGGCCGCTGCTTTTGTTCCGGGTAGTCGACATACTCTGACCCTGTCCGATGCAGGATGAGCTCACTACAGCGTACCATCCTCAAACGACCGGGCTTACCGAGCGCTTGAACAGGACCCTGACTGGCATGCTATCTATGTACGGCGTACCCGACCATCGTGAATGGGACAATGCCTTGCCCTATATAACGTTTCCTCATAATTCATCGCGGCATGGACACCACAGGCTATCCGCCTTTCTATCTTCTATTTGGTGGACATACTCCATTGCCAGTGTATATACTGCTGCCGCCTTCTTTGGCATCGACCACAGAGTACGCACGTGACGCCATCACCAAAGCAACTATGGCCCGCGAAATCACCCCACGACGCCCTCCCACCGCCTCCCAGACTTACCAGAAGTCTGTTTACGGCCGCCGGTATCGCCCAGTGCACTATGCCCTAGGATCACTCGCTCTCATATGGTCTCCTCGGCGTGTCGGTCTTTCCGAGAAATTCCTTCGTCAGTACAACGGCCCTTGTCGTCTGCTCCGTCAGGTGACCGAGGTGTTTTCGTCGCCGCAAGTTGTGTCAAAGAACAACGACGAGGACAAAGTGCTGTGCTCGTGGATGGAACGTGTGGAACGCGAGGAGAACTAAGTGTGGGTGGTTCATGCTGGGCGCTGTTGGCCTGAAGTTCGTCTGCGCTGTGGTCAACCACCCTATTTAAATATCTGTAAATACATCCACTCTATGTGCGTACATCTACACTGCAATATATATATTTGAGCCAGATATGTTATGCATACTATGCCTTCTTAGATAATGTCGTACCCTCAGAGGCACTTAAGAATGCAACGCATTTTAACTTCCGCTTTACGAAATTCTGCAGGCTTCGCAGACTGGCCACCTCGGTATTGCATGATGCCGTCGCCGATGCCTTCTATCGCTCCCCGCCACATGCCGAAATCACCAGCGCCTGAGAAATGGTGACTCCGGCACCCTGTACCGCCATTACTAAACTGCCTTCTGAACAGCCAAGGATTATAGCATTAGGGCTCTTACCGACTTTCTCTTCTTCATCAGCGGTGATACCATAGCGTGCTCTACACTATCAAGGTTCACATTTTGAGATCCGATGCCACCTGCTTTACCGCCGTAATTGCATTTCCTATTGTCGAAGATGACTCCTCGTCATTCCACGACCTCTACGGTCCGACATCTACCCATTTGTTCACGCTAACTTGCATTGCGGCCGCGTGGAACTTGCCATTACTTATACGCACCTTCGCTTCCGATACTGCTTGCGCGAAGTGTATAAAATTTTGTAGTAAAGTAATATACTCGTTCTTGACTGTCAACGCCGCAAGACCCCTTCGCCGTGCTGTTTGCGAATTGCAGCTGCTACCTTGCCCGTCTCGCCCTTTCAACCGCGTTAGCATTTATTTGTACGGGCCCTTCCTGTATACTGGTTCTGGCAAATTATGGGTTATTCCTGTCGTTGATCACCTGCCGCCATATACTGAAGCCGCCGTAATACCCAGAAATATGGCGCAACAAACACAATCACGTGAGAAGAAACACAACACAGGCGCACACTACCAACTGTATTATCGATCTGAACACACACTTCCTCTTCCCCACTCATCCTCTTCTCACACCCAGGTACATCTTCACACCTCTTCTTTGCCAAGGAGATAGTAGCACTTTCTTCACCACAGAACATAAACATCGTCCAAACATGACAGTCACCAATTCTACTCTCAAGTTCATCTCCAACACATCTTCTGTGCCCAGCAGCTAATACCACAATCGTCGCAGTGTACTACAACCATCATCCAAGCAGGACAGTCACAAAGTCCACCACATAGTCACACACTGGCAAACAACTACCACATATCATCGAAGCAGGACAGTCACAAAGTCCACCACATAGTCGCACACTAGCAAACAACCACCACACACGTGCAGTAAGACATGTCCGTCCAAAACACTTCACTTGTGAAGTCCCTATGTAAAGAAAAACTGTAACCTGCCCACTTGTCTACGAAGCAATGAAGTACATGAGAATGAGGAATACATGTACATGAGGGAAAGAAGGATCAATAAAGAAACGCGGCCACAATACACGAGATGTGTCTACGAATAACAGCTTTAGGGCTGGTAATAAACTCAATTCTTTCCATTGCTCAAGAAGATTCCTCAATAAAAGTAAATTCTTTCCTGCGTAAACACAGCCGTAATACCTGCAGCTACAACCCAATATGTGACATGCTTTCATTCGCGGCGATTCTCTTTAGACATGGTCCCTTATTAAATAGTCAGCTATCGAGGTCCCGACTTCTTGTCTGACGTCCTCCAAGCTCTGCTAAGCAAGAGCAACCTACTTCATTAGACTTTAACTGCTTACGCTCCTTAGACAAACGGCCTAAGTTAAATATTTAACCACACTCTGTGTGACGTGCCGGCTATGCATGTGGGTTCGAAACACATGAACTGACCTCTGATTCACCCTACCTTCGTGTACAACACTACCACGCAGTTTACTGCCACTTTTCCTCCTGTCTTTCTTCTTTGCCGCCGACATCCTTGTGTTTCCATCGATTCAGGGATACCCTATCATTCTCACACATCTGAGTGCGCCACTATTCTACAAGGTACGAGACACGCCGAAGATTGGCGCCAGATCAAACGGTTCCTCATGACAGCAAACCCGTGCCTCCAGAAATCTCGCCACAAAAAATCAACCTGCCCCGAATTTCCCGCCTGGCTCTCTTTTCTTACCGTAGATACCTCTATATACACCTGGTCTCTACGAGAAACATCTCACGAAATATCAACTCACTTACCTCGACTTGAAGCGGGCATCTGAATTGCCATATCGAGCCCCATACGGCGTCTTCCGATCTCCATTTCTCCATCGCCACGGCCGCGAGACTGCATATCATGCGCCTCAACCTACTGTATTAAATTATTACAACCAACACAGGCTGATCGATTTAGCAAAAATGAGAAGCTTTACACTCAACACCCGTAATTATAAAACTTTCAAACTCCTGTGCTAATTATTCTGCTGTCTTTTCCGCCCCATAGATCGCCAGGGTGGCTCCTCGTCGAGCCGCGGGAAATTATAAAAAAGATATGCTTACGCTCGAGTGGCATGGTCATCGTTTTGCGCACGCTCTTGGCTGGCCTCATTGATCTCGGATTGCTGTTGGCCCTGTCTCAATTTCTAAGCTTCTGCACTCAAGCCCCCCCTTGCAGCTGGAAAATCAGGATGCACCTGGTATTTAAAGAGAAAACAGCTATGGTGTATAAGCGGCGGTGTGGTGCGGATTGTCAGTCTTCCCGATGTCTCAGGGGGTGATTCCGCATGTCGGTGTCTCTCTGGAGTGGCTCTCTGTGGCAATATTATCCGATTCCATGCTTGCACGAGGTACGATCAGCAATGAGTGAAGTAAAAACGCGGTATAATGAGTTATATGGGTGACCTCAATGCCAAGGTAGGCTAGAGAAACAAGCTCTAGACTGCGCAATGGAGGGAGATGAAGTTATAGATCAGCGCACTTTATATTGTGCGCTGCCCTTTGTGTCGTGCAGAATGTTCAGGCTCAGCACAAGACATGTTGCGGTGACCATAGAATCGTGAAGTCTCGATAAAGCCTAGAGAATCATAAGAAACGGTAGCAAACAGCAAGAAACAGGCCTATCGGCTAGATAGCGATAAGTGTGGAGCAGATATAAAGAATATCGCTGCATACGAAATTCTGCGCTCTATCCTAGGAAGACAGTCCTGCTATTCGAGCAATGACCGAAAATCTCGCAGGCCGAATTACGGAAAAAGCAAGAGGAGTGCCGAAATTATTCCATGTCAGCTGTTCCAGGGTACGAGAGATCTGATCACGAAATCTTAACTCTTGAAACCATCTGACCAAACAGAAAGCATAAAGCTATCGGAGCTGTCAAAGTTAATCAATACGGGTGAAATGACTGAATTCTAGGTTTACACTTAATTCCCCTAATGTGCAGTAATGCAAAAGCACTTCGCTTACTGCTGTAGTTTATGTTGCTACGTGTTCTTGTCTTTCTGCCTTTGCCGATTAACTAACTAATGCAACGGACGGAATCAGCAATCTATAATTCACCTACCTGATGAAATGCCCAGTAATTTTAAAATACCTTCCAAATTCAAGTATTTAATAAATTCTGTCGGTCATTATCTAGGAACTAAGCTGAAGTGACTACTGCCGTGATTAAGTTAATAACTTATTTAACAAAATTTTCAATGAATGTTTAAGTAATTTACCAATCAAGCAGTATCTGGTGTAATTAGTTAACTATTTTTTTCGTTAAATGACTATGGGAGCAACTGCCTCATTAACCTAAATAATATCACCCATCAATTTAAAAGTTATTTAACAAATCAAGTAGTTACTTTAAAATTAATTAATCAGTCAACTGATTATAGACTAAGGTTATGGCTAAATCATTAGCCACTTACTAATTGACTAAATGAGGCGATAAACTACCTCGTACAAATCGCTTCCATCATTAAGTCATTTTATTACACATTCCAATGACCTAAGTAATTATTCCTACTAACTGCGCAACTACTCAATCAAATCTTATTTCACGAGCACTAATGAGCGGCTCTGTTCGCAAGCTCTGGTGACGCCACTCAAGATTACAAGACATTTTTTCGCGTAAAAAAAAAGGGGGGGGGGGGGAGCGCTGTATGAAAAGAACCGAGTGCTTTAAAGAACGTCTGTAGCCTGAAAGCGGTCAATAGGACTGAGGCAAGGCAAAAATTGGAGGTCGTACAATCCCGTTATGATATAGATCAATAAGCCGATGATTTCTACGCAGATATAGCATACAGTCGTTGCCGAATATATAAAGCCGATAATTAGAGAAGCAGGGCTGCACAACAATTCGATATCCATCAGTAACCCGGGAATAGTGTTTATCAAAAACAAATTTGGGCAGTGGGAGAAGATGCTGGATACTACTCGCCTGAGTAATGGGAAAACACGGCCCACGGGGCGAGGCATGCTGCTGTTTCAAATAGATTCATGAAATATTTCTTGCTGCGCAGCAAACATTTCACAAATCCTTCATCCATCTCATCGCATAGGTTGATGGCGTCGCATTATTCCGTTTAAGAAACGTGAAGTCAGGCCCTGACGTCTTCTTTCCAGTTCGCTACCTTGACCATGCTTCATTTTTTGCTGTTCCTGAATTTAGACTTATCTGTATTTTTGTTAGTGTTTTTCTGGATGCACAAATTCAGGAAGCCCTTTACTAACCAGTCCTGCGTGACGTTCTATTATCGTCCTCTGCTTCGTACTTTATCTCACCGCCATTTCCCTTAAGGGCATACCCGTTACCAAAGAGTTCTGCTTGAACATTGATAACAGCTATGGTCCTTCTTGCTGGATAGCGAATGTAGTTTATAAAAGTACCCATACATAGAAAAAAGTTATACCAGGCCTTCTGTCGATAGCGAACTAGCCTTTCGGCTAGGCTTTGCTCGGGCAACCAGGTTCACACCGCGACCTTCGCCTGGAGTCATGCTATGGGCGGCACGTGCACGGGTCGCTCCAAATGCCTCCGGCACAGTTTGCGGCTGACGCCTATGTATACTTGTTTTGCGCATACCACAGCGAGCCTGTCAGTCCCGGCTGGCTACCTGCCGAAGCCAATGCAGCCCAGGGGGCACAGGGGCACACGGGGCACAGCTAGCGCCGGTGCAATGTCTGCCGCTGGCGTGTCTGAACCGTCGCAGCTTTCTTTTGCGGCCTAGGATGACTTATCGATAGCAAACAGTGACAAAACTTGGCTTTTAGGTCACAGTCAAGTCCCTAGATGAGAAGAAAGTACCGCCACACTATGTACTTCACTGCTGCCGCGTCACCTTCTTTCCACATCCTCTCCACCTAGTCGGATTCCCAGCTCTGCGCGACGAGCATTGGCTGCGTGCCTACGCACCCAGCTCCGCTTCCCGCTGATTGGTCTCTCTAGCTGTCCCCGGAGTCGCCTATGGTTACGCGCGCGGGTTTTGTGTCGTTTGTGAAGTTTTTGCTTCTCTAGCGCCATTTTTCACCGGCTCAAGCCAAGAAGAGCTTGCGCACGTTGTTTCTGGTTGCGGCGCGCTCGCCAAATGACACAGTGCTGTGCATTTAACTGTTCTAACCGATCACAGGATGGCTAAGCAGTTTTCTTGATACCGCAAGGAAAGCGGGATCGCTTGCGGACGGAGCAATGGCTTCATTATATCGGGCGAAAAAATTTCGTGCTCACAAGAAGCAGTGCTGTGTTCGAGATAATGCGCCTCCCTTATTTTCCCGCTGTAGCGTTTCATTCTGATGCTTCATTTGGTTTTCATGTTCCTCCTTATTATGTCTGCTTAATAAACACGGCTGATGCTCTATGTTGAATATTTTATTACCTACCTCATTACCTGCCTCGCATTCGGGCTACTGGTCAGTAGCTAACACTGCATAATCTGCTTTCCACTGTGAAGGCCATGCGGGTAGATGCAATTAGGAGTCTAAAAACTGCTCTTTAATACGCATTCGCAATTTATGATCACGATGGAAAAGGTTTCCGCAGAAAGATGTGCAAAAAATGTGTCATGTCCTCTGCTGATAAGCATCCAGTATATGTCATCCGCAGTCGATCAAAGTCAGTTTCCAAGCAAATTGGAGTGTTGCCAACTCAGTGGTGACTCCCAAATTTAGGTGGGCAACCTCCCAAAAGTTTTGTCCGTGGGACCTCTGCAATTCGACTCCTAAATTTTACCGAGTTGGCGTCGTACGTAATTTGAGCATGAAAACCTTAGTGAAAAGTGAAGTGGCGAAAAGACCTAATGAGATTTCCAAGCGTGCCAGTAAAAGAATTGGTATGCGCGTCACCGTTTCAAACGTTAAATGAGGTGTTGGTGTCTCATTACTTGCGACGCAAATGACCTTTATATAACCCTTTTAAAAGAGGTACCATTCGTATGCAGCCAGCCTCCAGTATGGGATGAATTGTAAAAATTTACAACCACTGTGTCCCTAATATCTAACGTGAGGATTTAGTTTTTCATGTCGAAATGAATTCTGTTCACAACGGAAAGTTAACTTTTTATTTTAACGCGCTTTCATTTTACTATAACAAAAAATTAAGGGCGCTCAGTGGGCAAGTGCAAAAATTAAAAACAAAAAGAGCTTCGTAACGACCATACGCTTTGGGGGAGTCAGAATAAGTTTTAAGAAAACTGCGTTTCGTACGTTGAAGTTCCCTTTAAATCAGAGTTTCGGTTCAAAACTATGTGTTAGACGCTGCACTATGCAGCATCCGCTTCATTACATCAGTTCCGTTGGAGAATGGCGCTGAATGTTAAAAAATGTGTACAGATGACGTTCACAAGAAAGAAAGCCCGTCAATATACTGAATAGATGGTGAATAGTTGGAGTCTAAATATTTAGGGGTATATTTGACGACAGACCCACAGTGGAGCAGACACGTAAATTACATCACGAATAAAGCAGCCTCTATCCTTATATTTTAATGCACAAAATTAAACAGTTGTCATGTGATAAAAACGTAGCTATAATTTACGTATGTGCGATCAGTGCTTGAATACGCCTGCGTTTGCTGAGACACATATACAAAGGAACTTTTCAGTTTGCTGGAAAAACTTCAAGATAAGCCAGCTCGATTTGCAATTGGCAATTACGACAGGTGCCCGAGTATGACTAATGCTAAACGATCGCTCGGGTCGCCTGATTTGGCGGATCGTCGAGCGCATATTCGTCTCAAGTATTTTCATATCAGTTTCCATGGCAAAATTGATATAGAACGAGAGGAGTACTTGAAACTGCCCACATGCATATCAAAGTAGACAGACCATATATCTTCAAGGTTAAAGAGTATTCATTTAGGAAGGCTGCTTTTCGGCATTCATTTTTTTTTTTTCGAACAGTTCGCCAGTGGAGTGAGTTATCGCATGAAATCGTTTCATTCTCACCAAATGAAGGATTTTACCGCACCCTGAGTGCCGGAGTTCGCTATGTCTGTGCGTATGTTTTTGTGCGTGTGTGTGTCATGTTCATTGTACGTTAAAGTGTTTTATTGTTTACATCCCCCCCCCCCCCTTTTTTTTTTTTTTGCTGTAGTGTCACGAAGACAATGCAGGTATTCAATAAATAAGTAAATAAAAGTCTTCATTTGTAAATTGTAAGCAGCCCATGCTTGAGTCCGTTTTGGCCATCATTAAGCCACATTAAAGCTGATTTATTTAGGCATGGTGAGATATTTATTTTGTACAGTTGTGTTTGTTTTGTGTTTTGCTTTGAGCAGTCACTTTTGAAAGTTTCTGTAAGTCCATTACTTGTCCACTGCGCATCTCACTGCAGTGCGCTTACGTGCACATCGCGAAACTAAACAGATCTCCTTGCACTGCACTTCCAACTAATTTATTATACGCCGTGATAAACATTAGCAACACGTTAGATGTGTTACTCTGATAAGCTTAAACACATCAACATATGCCTGTAGCAGTACTTCGTTGGTTACGCAGAGCAAAACATGACATCCCCTTTCACATGCCTGTGTTTTTGTACAATGAAATTCAACGAAAGGTATGTTTTGGGAGAAAATATTTAAACATAAGGTTGCCTTAAAAAGGAACAAAAGCTACAGAAATATTTTTCTCAATATTCTCATCCCTTTGGTAACCGTTTATGAGAATTCTGTTCACCACCGAGACTGTAAACTGCCCTAAAAAGCACGCCAGCGTTCAAAGGCGCGCCTGGCTGGCGGGCGCTAGGGTGAAAAATAGTGACGTGCAGCGCGGGCGGCGGCCGGGCAAAGAGAAATCAGGAGGAAAGAGCCGCGAAGGAGGAGAGTGTCGCTACTTTAAAACTATCAAGCTTAGGTCTACCCCTGATGGGGCCGGGAAGCGTATTTGGGTTTGCTCGGTACGGTGGCTCCGCAAAGGACAAAACGACAGAAGAGACGAAGAAAGCGGGCTGTTCCGACTAGCATCTACCACCCCCAGGAGCCGAGCAGCCAAGCGATTAGCGGCGCATGCTTTTTCAATGGGCTTCATGTTGGACGCGGCACTAGCTTGAGAGAGCCTATAATACTACTACTACTACTACTAAATAATAATAATAATAATAATACACAGTAATATTTCTCTGCTAAAAATTATTATTAGTAGTAGTAGTAGTATAGAGGAAGACTCGTTTCACGAAGTTGGCACTGAATTGTCTGTAGGTAACGGCCGAATTAACTGGCTAAATATTATCTTCACAGTTTTAATTATTAATAATAATAATAATTGGTTCACAGGAAGGGAAAGGTGCAGTATGCCACACTTGTGTCTGTGGACACCTGAACTACTCCGTAGCCCTCCGCTACGGCTCCTCTTTCTCTTTTCCTCCCTTGTGTGTGTGGACACCTTCATCCCTTGGTGTCCACAAACACAAGTGTGACAGATACTGCGCCTTTCCCTACCTGTGAACCAATTATTATTATTATTAATAATTTAAACTGTGAAGATAATATTTAGCCAGTTAATTCGGCCGTTACCTACAGACAATTCAGTGCCAACTTAGTGAAACGAGTCTTCCTCTATACTACTACTACTACTACTACTAATAATAATAATAATAATAATAATAGTAGTAGTAGTAGTAATAGTAGTAGTAGTATTATAAGCTTTCTCAAGCTAGTGCCGCGTCCAACATGAAGCCCATTGAAAAAGCATGCGTCCCTAATCGCTAGGCTGCTCGGCTCCTGGGGGCGGTAGATGCTAGTCGGAACAGCCCACTTTCTTCATCTCTTCTGTCGTTTTGTCCCTTGCGGAGCCACCGTACCGAGCAAACCCAAATACGCGGCCGGGAAAGGTAGGTCCCCGCCGCTTGCGGCGGGGGCTAGCCTGCCACCGAAGTTTTATCTGTTGGTTGTAGGCCGTCATTGCACCCGCCATCACTTCGGTGGTGGACGACGGCTGTTGTTGCGGCGCACGTATTTCTCTCCCTCTTCTTTTTATTTCTTCTCTCTTTTCTCTTCTGTCCGCACGAGGCAGTGGAGGTGCCTCAGCTGTCAGCGCACGTTAAAGATCCCCAGGTGGTCGAAATTACTCCGTAGCCCTCCACTACAGCTCCTCTTTCTCTCTTTCCACTTTCACTGCCATCTTCCTCCCTTCCCTTACGGCGCGGTTGAGGTGTCCACAGAAAACAAGTGAGTTACCGCGCCTTTCCTTTCCTATAAATCAATCAATCAATCAGGTGGCTCAGCTGCCCCGCCGGGGTGGTGCAGTGGTAAGACTCCCGACTACTGTGCCGGAGTACCCGGGTTCGAACCCGACCTCGGTGGCTACGTTTCGATGGAGGCGAAACGAAGAGGCGTCCGTGTGCTGTGCGATGTCAGCGCACGTTAAAGATCCCCAGGTGGTCGAAATTACTCCGTAGCCCTCCCCTACGGCTTCTCTTTCTCTCTTTCCACTTTCACTCCCACCTTCCTCCCTTCCCTTACGGCGCGGTTGAGGTGTCCGCAGAAATCAAATGAGACAGTTATCGCGCCTTTCCCTTCCTATAAATCAATCAATCAGGTGGCTCAGCTACAGCGCCAGTAGCAGGCCCATGCATTTTCTTTTCCTTTTTCCTACAGCCGCAACAACAGGTCACATCGCGTCTTGTGCTTAAAAAGGACTGTTTGTGCGTTTGTCTGTAGATCGGACGATTCGTCTGCCTGCTGTAGATTCATGGCGAATAACAGCTCAAAACTATAACGCAACGAACAAACAGACGCAAACGATGACTGGCAACCGGCACCTTAGTGAAAAGGCTGACGAAATATACAAGGCATGGCACGTAACTTGACCACCATTACTAGATTTCCTGGTCAGTTTGCAAACTCCGCTGTTATTCCGCGGAGAAAAGCGGCCCCTTTCCAGTGCCGCTCGCGAGGCAACGCTTCCTCCACTGTTAGTCTGGTCGCACGATTGTTGCAAAGGCAGGGGTCCGTGTTTAACGGCAATTTACGCAGGTGATTGCGCTTCAGGGGAGATATTTTCTAGAGGTTACTTTTTATTAGCAGTCGTAACATACTTTATTGCAAAATGAGCAGAATTAAGTGCAAACAAGGTGGCATTGAAGCTGCGAGAACGACCGCCTGCGACCAAGATGTAGTTAAGATTCCTCAATTTCTACACGGAATCCTTATCCACGCAATTTTGAAGATGAATCGAGTCCGTGTTCATTGGCTGGGCATAGGGCGTTGTTTTTAATTCAGTTTTGACCATATTTACTATCTGCAGTGAGCCATGCAGCACGAGTAATCGAATGTCTCGGAAAACACCAGCCAAAACCCAAAGCCAAGAAAAAATGTCAAGGATAACAGTTTTTTTTTTTTTTTTTTTAAGCAAGATGAAGGTATACTTCAGTGAAAATTGCCGTTTAGGAACAAAAGCTTGACGTTGAGGAATTGCGACGTATGCCCCATAGGTTCCTCGACGTCAGGCTTTTGTTCATTCTACATGAAACCTACTGGATGTATCAGCCCGGAGGTAACAAAGGCTTATTGCCATTTAGCTCCACACATTCTAAACTAGTGAAGAAAGCAATTGTCAAGCTATGATTTCAAAACGCTAAAATATTCCCCAAAAATGGTCTATGATAGCTTTAAGCAGCAAGTGAATAGGCTCACAGACGCAGGATATTCATATCAGATATTTATCTCAGAGGCACAAGGCATGCTCAAAAATCTTCGCGCCAAAAAAACAGCAGCCAGCCAGGCAGAATGGAGGAAAGCAAAAGGCAGTCGTGATTCTATACATCCACTAGCTGTCGCATAACTTGGAGAGAATTGGCGCTCGGGTGCAAACAAAGGTGGTTTTTTTCCTCACCAGATGTGCAAAATGATAACCTTCCCAGGAAGGAACGTTAGTGGTGTAAAAAGAAACACAAAGCCCCTGCGGTCGCATGCGAAAAAGCGGTTGTGTATACGTCCCAAACCCCCGCATTTACGGATCCCCTTTACAGTTACCCGTCGTCCCTCGGTGAGGTTTGAGAACACATTTAAAAGTTATACCGGTCAACCCGTGAAGTACAGCAAGAAGCAAAATGAAAGGGAACTTGGGAACTCGTGGCTTCCGTGTTTTGCAAAGCGCTGCCACCAACGCAAGATGAGAATGGGTGGCATCAAGGGTATGCTCGAAAAGAGCAGCCGACCAAGTTTACCTCGGATGCGTCTTTACCACTGATTCTTATCACCTGTAGGTGACAGCGCATTTGAAAGCGTGGAAGCCACGCGCTCCCATGTTCCCTTTCATATTGATTCTAGCTGCACGTGTGTCGGTGTGATTGAGGAATAAGTTCAAGAACGTCACTTCTTTTGCAAACAATTAAATGTTTATAGATAAGAGTCCAAATTATTCTGCATAATAATAGAATACAATAAAAAAATAAAACACCACGACACGATAGTGATAAAAGACGACTCGGTAAATGACAAGAGGAAAAACCCGACAAGGAACAAAATACTGCGTTAAAAAGAAGACTATAAAAATAACCAAGCAAATATTCCAGATATAATCAGTATAAGAAAGGGTTACATAGGAAACAAAGCGAAAAAGATACAAAACCAGGTAAACGTTAGCAAAGGCGAAAACAATGTTCCATTAAACAACAGTCTGTGGCAAAAAATCAATCGCGCGGCTTACCTGTTAGTTGAGGCGTCGAGAGCTGGGTTGCTCGGTAGCGGTGGCCGTACAGATGAGGATAACGATGCGTCAATCGCGGGCCCGGTGAAACACAAGACGCTATCTCAGAGCGGCAGCGAGAGAGGCCCGGAAGACTGAATATTCCCAGAGCACACTGCCGTGGGCGTGCTGCGGTATGCGTTTTTATACTCTGCGCTGGCTACGCAGTGCCCGTGTCAAGGACGCGCGGTCGCGGCCCCGCCGTCATGTCGAAGCCTTCTCAAAGGAGAGGCGAGGTCTCGTGAGTTTCGCTCTATATCTGAGGCAGTAGATCCCGCAACTTCCGCTTTATAGATGAGGCAGCTTGTGACAGTATAGGATTCCGTTGACATGTGGAACGACATACGTTGGTCAAACGGGATGCTGTTTAAATGATAGGATCCGTGAGCACAAGAACAATTTAGAGCAGAAAATGTACGGGAGCCCTGTGGACCATTGTCAGGACTGCAAGTGGGAACCGTGCTCCGAAAAGACGCAACTAATAGGCCGAAACCGAGACCAAACAGCAAGAGAAATTACTGTGGCGGTTAACATCGCGGATGGTAAAGAAACTTCTGTAAGCAACACTTCCCTAATACTTCATGCGAAGGAAAGGGCTTTTTGGAAGGGAGAGGGTGACATTTTATGTCACGCTACGAATCTGGTTGTTCACTTTCTATCACTCTCTGTGTGTATAAAGACATGATTCATGAATAAAACCTCAGTTGTCAGTTCAGCGCAATGTGTGTTTGTCTTTCTATCCGTCCGTGTTTCTAGCGTTGTTTTATCATAATGTCCAACCAAATCGCCCAACGAGCCACTTTGCTCCAGAGGGAGTTCGCGCAGTTGCAACACTTGCTGTTGGGCTAGCTGGTTCAAATCCATATTTGGGAACACAGCGCGGAACAGGACGCAACACAAGAGAACGAAGGTAGACAGGACGGAGCGCTGAACTGACAACTTTTATTTCAAAAGAAAGAAGGTGACCCGTATTTAAGCGGTGCCTATCAGAACACGTGATCAATGCAGGGAGCAAAACACTGCTAAAAAACCTTTCTTGAAGAAAGAATTGGCCAAAGACAACCAAAATGTTATGAGGGATACGCTCTGATAAATAATTTCTGCTGCATGAAAGTTATCTCCAGTGCCGATAAAAAGAAAAAAAGAGATGAATATTTAAAAGCAAAAGACACAACAATGTTTCTACAAACAAGAATGTGAACATGGCACTAACCGCATTGAAAAGAGGTAAGCAGGTTTGAATGCTAGAAATAAAGACATTGACAGGACTGTGAGCATGACGATAACAGGAAAAAAGCCCAACAAAAAACACGGCCAAAAACGATCACCAATGATAAACGACTAAAAACACAACCAAAAAGATGTGAAAGTTTCCGAACTCTGTTAAAATCTATGCTATCTTGAGAGAAAGGCTACTTCTTTTTCTGACAGTAGAATTGAAGGCATGCTTACGCACTGATCATTCATCCTTTGAATGCTGGCAGCTTCCATAATATCACGTGTTGTCTTATCGACATGCCTCCCTATCACTCAGGTTTTTTTCGAATTCTGGTAAGCAACTTGATTTCGCATCTTCACAGCCCCTACAGTGAACGCCCATATGGCGCGACATTTGAACGGTTACACTGTATTTGTGTTCTTTCAATCTCTCGTTTAAGCAACGACCCGTCTAACCAATGTACTTTTTTCGGCAAGACAGAGGAATGGAATAAATATCCGACTCAGAACACTGAACAAAGGGCTGCTGGTGGCGAGTGGTGCAAATGTTCCTTACTTTTTTAGGTTTATTTACATGATTGCAGAGACGTGCTAAACGCTCAGGGGCATTGAAAACCACTTCTGCACCAACTTTTTTTCCAATTTTTCTCAGGTTGTGGGAAATTTGGTGCTTGTATGGCAGAATAACCAAATTCTTTCTGCGCAACTGTTGCCTTTCAGCTAAAGGTCTTTTTTGACTTTTTCAGCATACCTTCAGTAACAGAGGCCAACAGCTTAGGAGGGTAGCCTGCTTGTTCCAATCTGGCTGTCTGCCTTAAGAAACTTTTTTCAATGCAGTGAATGTAAGATTTTGTGAGAGCATTTTTGAAAACAGCTTGAACAATACTCCTTTTTACAAGCTTAGAGTGGGCTGAGTCAAATGGAAGGATGGGCTTATTGCCCCTGCATGACCAACGTATATGATCTACCTTAAATTCGAGACTGAGTTCAAGGAATTGTAACACGTCTTTTTCGGGCCGCTCATGGGTTAAAACTAAGGATGTCAGGCACTGTGAAAACAAATCTAAGGCTGCTTCTACTTCCAGATTAAACAAATCATGACTGCAATCAAAGAGCACCAGAAAATCATAAGCAAACCGGAAGACCTTAAGGATCTTCGTTCCTTCCAGCCGCCTATTAACAGCATTGGCAAGTTTAGCTAGATACAGGCTGCTTAAAACCGGCGCTATGACAGATCGAATGCGGATACCTTGTTTCTGCAGAAACACATGGTCCTTCCACGCGGCGAAAGTTGATTGAAGGTACGCTGATAAAAGATCCGAGAAACCTACTACAGGAATGCCACATTCATTTTGAAAGGCAACCGCGCCATAATTATCTATACATTCGCTAATACAACTGAGAAGGTCATCATGGGGAATGGAATAATAAAGATCTTTGACGTCTACCGAGAAACCTAGAATTGTTTTTTTTTTCTGCTGTGTTTTCAAAAATTCTACAACATCGCCCGAATGTTTTACCAAGAACGGGTCTAAAAGAGGTAGATTCTTAAGATGTTGTTGCAGAAACTCTCCTACACACTTTTGCCAAGTTCCTGTTTCTGACACGATAACACGGAGAGGAACACCTGGTGGGGAACATCTGCAACAACATCTTAAGAATCTACCTCTTTTAGACCCGTTCTTGGTAAACGATCCGGGCGATATTGTAGAATTTTTGAAAACACAGCAGCAAAAAACAATTCTAGGTTTCTCGGTAGACGTCAAAGATCTTTATTATTCCATTCCCCATGATGACCTTCTCAGTTGTATTAGTGAATGTATAGATAATTTTGGCGCGGTTGCCTTTCAAAATGAATGTGGCATTCATGTAGTAGGTTTCTTGGATCTTTTATCAGCGTACCTTCAATCAACTTTCGCCGCGTGGAATGACCATGTGTTTCTGCAGAAACAAGGTATCCGCATTCGATCTGTCATAGCGCCGGTTTTAAGCAGCCTGTATCTAGCTAAACTTGACAATGCTGTTAATAGGCGGCTGGAAGGAACGAAGATCCTTAAGGTCTTCCGGTTTGCTTATGATTTTCTGGTGCTCTTTGATTGCAGTCATGATTTGTTTAATCTGGAAGTAGAAGCAGCCTTAGATTTGTTTTCACAGTGCCTGACACCCTTAGTTTTAACCCATGAGCGGCCCGAAAAAGACGTGTTACAATTCCTTGAACTCAGTCTCGAATTTAAGGTAGATCATATACGTTGGTCATGCAGGGGCAATAAGCCCATCCTTCCATTTGACTCAGCCCACTCTAAGCTTGTAAAAAGGAGTATTGTTCAAGCTGTTTTCAAAAATGCTCTCACAAAATCTTACATTCACTGCATTGAAAAAAGTTTCTTAAGGCAGGCAGCCAGATTGGAACAAGCAGGCTACCCTCCTAAGCTGTTGGCCTCTGTTACTGAAGGTATGCTGAAAAAGTCAAAAAGACCTTTAGCTAAAAGGCAACAGTTGCGCAGAAAGAATTTGGTTATTCTGCCATACAAGCACCAAATTTCCCACAACCTGAGAAAAATTGGAAAAAAAGTTGGTGCAGAAGTGGTTTTCAATGCCCCTGAGCGTTTAGCACGTCTCTGCAACCGTGTAAATAAACCTAAAAAAGTAAGGAACATTTGCACCACTCGCCACCAGCAGCCCTTTGTTCAGTGTTCTGAGTCGGATATTTATTCCATTCCTCTATCTTGCGGAAAAAAGTACATTGGTTAGACGGGTCGTTGCTTAAACGAGAGATTGAAAGAACACAAATACAGTGTAACCGTTCAAAAGTCGCGCCATCTGGGCATTCACTGTAGGGACTGCGAAGATGCGAAATCAAGATGCTTACCAGAATTCGAAAAAACCTCAGTGATAGGGAGACATGTCGATAAGCCAACACGTGAGATTATGGAAGCTGCCAGCATTCAAAGGATGAATGACCAGTACGTAAGCATGCCTTCAATTCTACTGTCAGAAGAAGCAGTAGCCTTTATCTCAAGATAGCATAGATTTTAACAGAGTTCGAAAACTTTCACCTCTTTTTGGTTGTGTTTTTAGTCGTTTATCATTGGTGATCATTTCTGGCCGTGTTTTTTGTTGGGCTTTTATCCAGTTATCGTCATGCTCACAGTCCTGTCAATGTTTTTATTTCTAGCATTCAAACCTGTTTACCTCTTTTCAATGCGGTTAGTGCCATGTTCACATTCTTGTTTGTAGAAACATTGTTGTGTATTTTGCTTTTAAATGTTCATCTCTTTTTTCTTGTTATCGGCACTGGAGATAACTTTCATGCAGCAGAAATTATTTATCAAAGCTTATCCCTCATAACATTTTGGTTGTCTTTGGCCAATTCTTTCTTCAAGAAAGGTTTTTTAGCAGTGTTTTGCTCCCTGCATTGATCACGTGTTCTGATAGGCACCGCTTAAATACGGGTCACCTTCTTTCTTTTGAAATAAAAGTTGTCAGTTCAGCGCTCCGTCCTGTCTACCTTCGTTCTCTTGTGTTGCGTCCTGTTCCGCGCTGTGTTCCCAAATATGGCGCAGTTGCAGACACTTGATGGGCAGAGTCTCCTCCACGTCGTCTGTTGCAGCTACGCTCGCTTGCAAAAAAAGAAGGGATACTCCCAGGGGAACTGCGCGCTTTTCATTGCTTCTGCGGGAACTGAGCCGATACGCTTTACTAAACTTTGTGCAACGCCAACCTCTAAGGCTTCATTGATAATAATAATCGTTAAATTAGAAAATATGAAGAAACATCTGTCCTGTATTACTACGCAGAGCGGAAAAGCTGTGCATGATACATATCTCAGACTATCTAAACGACATACTTGGTTGATGTGTAGGACGCTATGGACGTCCATTTTATTAAACCCCCTGCGAACAAATTAGTAGGACGATTGTTGAATATCCGGCAAGTTATGTAGGCTTCTCGAACAAGAAATCGTTTGCGTGCTTCCGATGTTCTTCGTCAGTGGCGTGGTGTAGCGCCCTAACTAAAGAAGGGGAACAGTGACCGCAGCAGCCTCGGGGCGATTATTCGAGCGGTGGTTAAAAAGGCGCAAGAACTCCAAGCAGGAGCGTCTAAGGAGCGCCTGCTCTAAATTTGGATCCACAACACGATAGGAGAGCTAACTGAGGCCTACAGAATAAGCCACAGTGCTAGACTGTCGGTGACCAGCGTCGACGGGCAAGTATTCTCCGAGACCTAAATCTCACGCTTCTCCCAACCGCAGAAAGTAGCGCGGACATCATTTAGGAATGAAAAAATAAAATAAAAATAATTTGATGGCTTTTAAAAAATACGAATTTGTGGTATGATCACGGGAGGAGGATGTGCAGAAGGAGTGGGAGAAAAAGGAGGTGGACGTGCTGTCGGTAAAACCTAACGATGCCCTCATGGTGGAGGATGGAGCGACTGCACTGGCCGCCACTCATCCCGACGCTGCGGACATAATGTCTGACTCACAACAAGTCTGCTGAAATCACTTGCTGCGGGTAGGATATCTCCATTATATTATTGGCACACAGGAGCGGTTTAGACTACTGCTAGCAAAACGATAGATATGGGTGCCCAGTCAACAGGGGATGGAGGGAACGAGGCCACCCAAGCATTCTTTCCCCGGGCTTCCACTCAGTCACCAGGTTATACCGCGGTAACGATACCAATGCTGCTAATTTCTTATGCCGAGATTGCAAACCATTTTCTCCTCTGCAAGAGGGCACTATTGATACCCGCAAAGAATCTCGCCAGGTCTGAGGAATACCGCTTCGGACGTCTCCAGACCTGGTCTTTCCTAAACACCTTAGTAAAAGAAATGTACCCGACATTCGCAGATCGTGCATATTTTAAGGTCAAAGCCTCTAAAGAGGTTATGACAGCTAACAACTGACCATAAACTTATTATTTTCACTCCTCACGAGTTAAATTATAAATCCTGAAAATATGAGCTCATTTTGTTCAGTAGATAGTTTTAAAATTAACTTTTATTATCAGTATCAGAATCATCTTTCTGATCTGGCAACTATTGGCCGCTGACGTTCTTATGTGGTCTGATATACGCGGTGCCGACTGCTTTCTTGCATGCACGTCGTAGATGATGGTCACCGAGTTTTTTTTTTCTTCAGCAAACATATTTTATTCACATATTCTTTTTTCGCGAGAAGCCTTCATTAAAATATTGATACCTTACAGACCCGCGGGCCTGTATTGGACTTCGTCTAGAGATTGCCTAGGAGGCCGAAATCGATGGGCTCATGCTGTATAATTTAGGCATACAATCAAAAGCATATTATTCTTACGTTAAGAGAGTTAGCTTGTTTTAGCAACAAGCGCTACCCCATATAAAAAGGCACTTGTCCAATGCTTCCTTCGGCCGCGTACAGCGTTATTTTTCAAGACGGTTCAGAGAGAGAGAGAGCGAAGTGTACGCTTCATTTAAAGAAACATTTTTTTGGACTCGACGTTTCGACCAGAAGCTGGCCTTCATCAGGTGTGCGATTCAATTGCGGTGGTCAAAAACCGCGTCTGCCGGGGCGAGAAAAAAAGGCCAGCTTCTGGTCGAAACGTCGAGTCCAAAAAAAATGTTTCTGTAAATGAAGCGTACACTTCGCTCTATAGTTTTTTAAAGCGGCCTAGTACGTTTAATGTTCTGCATCCTATATATATATATATATATATATATATATATATATATATATATATATATATATGTGTATATTTTGTGAGCCTTCCACGGATCTTCTTTCATTTGTACATACCATCGTCATCGTCCCGCGGCGCCGGCTTCAGCACGCGCCTGGGTTCACCATTAGATTAAAACGCTGATATGGCGTACCTTGCCTTGCCGTCACGACTTTGGCGTCTCGACCTGGCCTTCTTTCACAATATATATATATGGACGCTTCCAGCTCAATGTGCACTCGCTTTGTAATGTAAGCACTCGTAGATTTGGGGTCGCTACTGCCAGAAATACGCTCAATGACCTCATGCGACCGCTAAAGCTTGTGAATGTGCGCTCCGTAATCGCCGTAACTCTAGACCCGATCCGCGCGTACTCGCGCTAGGCCTACTCGTCGCTGAACGAGCCGGCAGTTCGGCACCGGCTAACATTTATGGCCAAGGTCATTGCTGACGACAAGCGGGAGCATATAAAGTGTAGCTTCTTGTTTTCCTTTTTCTATCACTGTTAAGCTACAGGACAAGCGCAGCTGTTCAGGCCGTTCACTCATCGGGTGTCACGTTCTCGCTCGGACTCCGATCCGACCAAAACAGATCGGGCGACCGTCCCCAGATCGCTTCCGTCGGCGTCGCGGTGCCGAGAACCTCACACTACAGTGATAGGCTGGCGTCATCGCCGGTGTCATGCGAAAGATCAGTGCGTCGATAAACTAAGGAACCGTGCATTATGCTAAAAGCAACATGATTTACTCTAAATCGCTTTCGTGCGGTAACATCTTCATCCAGCACATCTGCATGAGGGACGACCACTGCGTCAATCGTCTTTGATATTGCAGCCTGCATTGCAGACGACGCTCTGCCCCGTATCCTCGTGACCTCCCAATAACATTTCAAAATGGCGGTCGCTCTTGGTGGGAGGAGCTTCCCAATTCCGATTTCTATCACGTTTTCTTTTTTTTTTGTAATATGCGCCACACGCTATGCATTTTGCATGTAGACTCACAAAGCTCTATGTTATTCCCAGAAGTATAAAATGGTAATACATGGCACGACCATGTCATCCTGTCATCGCCCTTTTAAAGAAGTGTACGGTTTAGGAAGGAGCGAAAATCTATGTATACATAAAATAATCGAGGCACATTTGATTTGCAAAAATGCAACCATGTGCGTCGGAACTTTATAAGGGAATTTGTTAAAAAATGAAATAGCATTACTCTATAATTGTGGCACGAGCATGCGATCAGTGTAACCTGATTCATCTTTTAGTGCGCGCTTTCTTTGTATATATGCTTACGTGCTCTGAATGAAGTTTGGTATTAAATAGCTTTGACTTCAGCAACGTAACTTTGCACTTTCAAGTAGTGCTATGTGTGGACCCCAAAAACCTCACACTACGGTGATAGGCGACCGTTGGCCATGCTAAATAGCTCTGACTTCAGCGACTTTACCTTGCATTTTCAAGTGCCTCTATGTGTGGACCCTAAAAACCTCACAGTACGGTGATATGCGACCGTTGGTCATGCCGGCGTCGTCGCCGGTGTAATGCGAAAGATCAATGCGTCGATAAGCTAAGGAAGCTGTAACCATGCAGCCCACTGACTGTGACCGCGCCTTATACTAAAGAAAACATGCCTTACTCATGATTTTCGTGCGGATCCGAGGGACGATCACTGTGTCAACCATCCCAAGAACAAAAAAAAATTAGCTGTGGCTTAGCTCTGGTTAAGCCTGAGTGATTGGCATGGCTTCGCCTTTTGTGCAACTAAAGGATTTACTCTGGACACAACATGGTTTCTACTGCCTCGGTTCATACAAAGTTCTGCTTCTCTGCATACGTCTTTCTTCTTTTAGAAAGCCGTTCTTCTCTCCGGTCCGGTGGTTCCTCTACACTGCGCTTTCTTCTGTGGTAATTATATCGCTCTGCACTACTCATAAACGATTCTCGGCATTCAGAGAGTCCATGAAACTACTCTCGCTCAGTGAACTTGTAGAACGATGCCGGGCTCGCCATTCTGCGGCATAGGCGCTTTGCTTAGCCAACCGCTCTTGCCTTTCTTCATCTCCTCGGCACGGCGCCGGCGTTTGCGCGCAGCACGTCGCTCCAGCGACGCCTTGTACAACTCTTCAGACATGACCAAGCGGAGCGCGCCTGCGGCTCCCCATTTATGGATGGATGGATGGAATATAGGAGCGTCCCCTTTGAAACGGGGTGGTAGCAGTACCTATCATGCTCATTTTTCTACCTATATCTTAATTATTGATTTAGATTGGTTAACAAAACCATCATTCTATTTATTAAATTTTTGTTTCTACATTAGTAACATTACGTCACTTCTCTGCTTTTAAGCCACCAATCTTCCAGTCGTTTTTTGCTAGTTTCTACCGCCGGTTTATTCACGCGGCCACTGGTATCTCTAAACCCCAGAGCTTCAGGAACAGTGACTGCGCCTGCATCAACGTTCGCATGGATACCATTACATTCAAGTATAATATGGTCAATCGTTTCACTAGAGTTACCACATACAGCACATGCGTAATCTCCATTGTTAAATTTCTTTTTGTAGCTGCGTGTTCTAAGGCACGCTGATCTAGTTTTAAAGCGTAGGGCACTGCCTCTTGAGTTATCAAAGAAATTTTCCTTCCTGATCTGCATCTTCCACTTTCGATATAATTCCACACTCTGTTTCTTTTCCATCGAATTTTTCCAATTTTTACCTTGTGTGTTTTTCACCTGTTGCTTAATGCTCTTTATTTCTCTGTCCTTGTGACTAGCATACTTACTAGTTAGTTTCCTAGTTCTTTTCCTCCATTGTGAGTTAACGCTTTTTAAGTATAGGTATTTAAATACTTTAGCTGCCCATCTGTTAGTGTCCAATTTCCTCAGGTGTTCCTCATATAATATTTTACTCTGAGCTTCCCGTACTTTGAAAGATGCCCAGCCCATATCTCCCTGTACCGCCTCATTTGTGGTTTTGCCGTGGGCACCTAGCGCTAATCGTCCACCGGATCTCTGATTTATTTCTAATGTCGACTGTACCTCTGATTTTAGGCACAAAACCGCATTTCCGAAAGTAAGTCCGGGCACCATAATTCCTTTCCAAATACCCCTCAAAACCTCATACCTGTTGTATCCCCACAATGCCCTATGCTTCATTATCCCGGGATTCCTTCACCTTTTGGCCTTACGTGGTTGCTCATGCTTTCCAATGTATGCCAATCCTTCGTTTACCCATACCCCCAGATATTTATATTCTGCTACAGTGGGTATTTCATGGCCTTGTATTTTATGACCCTGATCAGTTGAGCCGTTGAAAACCATCAGACCCGACGTAACTGCGCTAAAAATGAAGCCTAGAGCGTCTCCTTCGTCTTTGCAATACTTAACTAGAGTTTGCAATTCTTCCAGACTCTCAGCTAGCAGCACAATATCGTCTGCATACATCAAACCGGGGAGGCGCTGCTCTACCGCCTTTCCACCTAATCTATATGACAGGTTAAAACCTAGGCTACTGTTACAGTTCTAGTTCACTGTACTACTGTCTTGTATCGTCCGTTCCAGGTTTATCCTCTCCTAGCGAGCGCCCTCGCGCGGCGGGCCGAGGAGGCCGTCACGTGGTAGCCACCGCGCCTAGCGAAGGAACGAGTTCGCGCCCCTGCTCTCCTCTGGTCGTGACGTCCCGCTGTCACGTGGTCGTGCACCGCAGCTGCGCCGGAGCGAAGGAACGACCTCCACGACGGCAGAAAAGTGCTAGCAGTATTGGTTTCGCAATAAAAAGACGTGTTCTTTGACATTGCAGCCTGCATTGCAGACGACGCTCTGCCGCCTATCCTCTGTGACGTCACATGAGCATTGCAAAATGGCGGTCGCTCTAGGTGGGAGGAGCTTCCTAACTACGATTTCTATTGCGTTTTTCTGTAATATTAAAGTCCCTAGATCCGTTTTTTAACAAAAACTAAGTAGCGACAAGTACCTCCTCCCCTAACCTCCTTTCCAGCACGTCTCGCGTCGTCCGCCATGTTCTTCCTGACGCGCTCCAGCGGCGCGGCTGGGTTTGCTGGGTTATAGCTGGGTCCATCACAGCGGCGCGTCGGGAAACCTAGTGGAGTCATGGTTTTGTAGCCAAAGACGGTAAACATTATGGCAAATGAACTCGGTACAGACAAGTAACAAAAAAACGTGCCACTAGTGCGCTCCAATAGTTTAATTTACGCATTTTGTGGCAGACGGCAAGGGCGGCGAAAGTGCGTAGCGCGGTGACCGATTCTCAGGAAGGTTTCTGGCGTGTAGCATGTACTGTATTCTCTTGTTCAAGCTATATCTTTGCACTAGCTTCAAAAGAGGTTCTCCGTGACGTGTTGCCTCGTTCGGCTCCAGACCTCGCGAGTCGCATGCATTTGTAGGCACACCTAATAAGGTCGCGAGTATGCGGTTCTCCGCGCGCAACTTTGCCTTGGGCTACGATCGAGGTACATAGTACGTGGGCCCTGGATTGTTCTCGAAATATCTGCGGTATGCTTAACGTATGCTTAAACTGCAAAGCAAACGCGAGGTACGGAGTCCCACCGAGGGGCACCTGCCGCGGTCGCGATCGTACCCGTGACGTCCGGATACCTCGCGAGCAATGCTGGGATAATCGGATTCATGCTTTTGAGACTTTAATGCCGGCCTTTGTGAAGCGTGCGGCGTGCACGCATTTGCGCTATATATGCCAGTATTTTCAGATCGATTATTGTGCCTGCAGCAAACACCCAGCATTTAAGAATGACAACAGTAGGAAAATACTGACTACTACATGCGAAGTTGCAGGTTTCCACAGAAACATACTGGAAGCACCCAAGGATTTATAAACATTTTATTTCAAGCAAAGATTCACATGAACTAGGGTCGAGCATAGACCAGTAGTGGAAGCAGGCTCGAGCATTTTGGAGCAATAAAGCCACAGTTCTGGAGCATCCTAATGTTTTGGAACATCTTTCTAAGGCCTAAACAGCTCTAATTTAAATTTCATATTCCTGACACACGAAAAACCTCAATTTCATTCCTGTTCAATCAACGTTCAATGCTTTGCTGACTATGCCCACATCTCTGACTAGACAGAATATTTACAGAATAGCACAGCCTAAGCTACCATTCGGAACAGACTTGTAGCTCATAAGTGAACATCGTTTGACTAAAAGCTTTTGCCTATTTTGACTTCATAGATTCAAATATGGAGTGTGCCACTTCGACGCGCTCAAGCATTGCCACTAATTTGGAGTTTGGTTTGGTTTATGGGGTTTGATGTCCCAAAGTGGCGGCCGCTTTTCAATGGAGGCGAAAAGCAAGTCGCCAGTGTTCAGTGGCTATGAGAGATGCTTATTTGGAGTTCAGATCAAAGAGCAGGACATTTCTGCTTTCCTGCTTGTGCATATCCTTTTTGATCCTACATTGAGGTGCTGATAAAATTCCTCAGCATTGGTCAGTAGTGCCTTCAGGGAGGATGGACTGCACTGAATGGTAGCCTTTTCCCCCTTCAGCTTCTTTACTTCACTTCCTTCTGCCAGTGGCTCATGTTTCTGCTTGAGTAACACTAGGGTTTCAATTTTAACATGTTGACAATAGGCCTGTATGGCTTTCCAACACCCTTGAGAAGGTTTCCAATAAATGACCCCTTTGTGGCATCACGGCCATAATGCTTCAAGTATGCTTTTGCCTGACATAGCTTGAACACGCCTGTTGCCAAAAAAGTGGCTGAAGAATGAAGCACCTGCTTGTTTTCCCAGCAGAAGCATTAGAACAACTGGTGCAGTTCTTTGTAGCCGTACAAGTTTCCTATGGCCCGCAGTAGTTTGCAATATCTGCTTTGCTTGTTCCTCCTGCTTCTCTCTCCACCAACAAATCAAAATGCTGGGAGGAGTTGCTATGTCAAATGCACAAAGCATTTTTCCACATTTAATTACCTTCCATGCCTCTCTAGTTTACGAAAATTTTATATGTACTAGGCCCCATTGCCAGATCCATTATACCTCTGCCACCAATGCACTGCCAAACCGCCGCGGTGGCACAGTGGTTAAGGCGCTCTGCTACTGAACCCAAGGATGCGGAATCTAATCCCGGCCGTGGCGGCCGCTTTTCAATGGAGGCGAAAAGCAAGTCGCCAGTGTTCTGTGCAATGTCAGCGCACATTAAAGAACCCCAGGCGGTCGAAATTTCCGGAGCCCTCCACTGCGGCGTCTCGCATAGCCTGAGTCGCTTTGGGACGTTAAACCACATAAACCAAACTAAACCAATACACTACCATTCTTTCGACTATGGCGGCCCCCAAAGTATGGATGTGCAACTCACAACACGCTACCAGCCTGCCCTGCTTCTGACAGTCGCTGGATTGGATCTGATCGCATTTTTTGTAGGCAATACAATGGCTGACTGTGCAGCAAAAACTTGTGTTCCACTAAATATGAAGGCAAAACACTTAGGCAGCCGGTTTGAGGCAGTTTAGGTGCAATAGCATTTTGGAGCAGGATGGCACAGGGAAAGCAGTTTAGAGCAGAATGGGGTAAATGGGGCAGCACTTCCACCTGATAGACATCATATCACATCCTATCGGGCAAAACAGGCAGGCACGTCAAAATATAACATTGCATAAAAATCAGCATAATTGAAAACATACAAGCCAGTAACATTGCTTACAGTACAAGTAGCAGTGACAGACTACGTACTGAAACTATAGTTTCAGTACGTAGTCTGCCATCCTGCACAATAAGAAACACTACAGAGAAAATCTGTTCAAAAATCTGCATCAGTTTGAACAGTACTCAAACTCTGGGAAACAAGACGAACATTAGTCAGCAGATGGAAAAGACAACAACAACATGAACAGTACTAAAGAACAATTAACGCTTGCCCAGCCAATAAGTGGATTGTATTTCATGCCTATAAAAGCAGTTTGAAAAGAAAAAAAAGGCATTAGAAGAGACTCCATACTGATACTGATAGAGTCTGATACAGCCCGACTCCAACACATCCACATAATCCAAGAAAAAGAGGTGATGTGTCATGCTAAAAGTGCATACTCTTGTCATTTTGGCTCCATAATTTTTCCCTGGCAGAGAGAGGTGCAGATGTTAATGGAGAGACCTGAAACAGTACACTGCTGTCAAACACTGTAAGGTGGCTAACAAAACTGAGGTCAGCAGCTAGGGCTAAACGGTACCAAGACCTTTGACAAGACAACCCCTTTTCCAAAATGAAGTGAAGAACATAACAAATGCAGCTTATTTGCAAAGAATGGGTATGAAGGTAGAATGGTGTAAAACCAAACATGCTTTGCCAAGGACCATACTAGAATGTTTCTGTACAGACTAACTCAATTTTTGCTGAAGCAGCACACCACTGCCTCCACAGCAAGAGGCAAACCACTAGCTTCTCTCGCACTAAACTGGGAGCTCTCAAAGGGAATCGCATGCCTGCCACGATGAAAGGAAAGACCTCAGACAGACGATAGGGATGTAGAATCACTTTCAGTTGTAGAAAAAGGACATGGTTTAACGCCCAGTTTTATGGGGATTAGCACGTATACAAGGAACAGTAAGGCAGGCTTCCACAGTGTGCTAAAGTGTAGGAATGAAACAGCAAAGCAGCACCTGCAACACAGTAGGCTGTTTGCTGAGAGGTATCGAGAGAAAAGCACTTCGGGAGTGTGGGGACACAAAGCCACCTGAAAGCTTGTAAGCATTTGCAGAGTTAAATAAAATGGGAGGTTTTGTCTACATTTCAACTGACTGCACTTAAGTACAAACGCCTTTCCGAAACTGCACTTTTGTGATAGTCAGATGGATTACTACTGCTGATGAAGAGCAGTCAGGTTCAGGCCAAAAGAACAGGTTCTGAATGAGCATAAATGCTTAAACGCTGCTAAGAGTCAAGTCGTTTCCCATCTGAGTTGTCTCATTTGGTTCAAAATGTTCATGAACAGCAACTATTACAGATCTATACGTAGCAAGAACAGTTCACTGTTATTCACTGCACTTTTGTCCTCTACACCTCATTTCTAAGTCTTGAACAAACTGCACAGACTTCGCCATGCTGCCCAAGTTCACTTGGCACACCTGCATCACAGAAATGCAGGGCTCGTACGACTGGACCTTTCCTAAGCACATTTCACCCACTGAGTTGCTTGTGCGCCTATGCAATGGCATCTGCTGCTTTACGCATCCCAATGCTTCTGCTGCCACACCTGGGAGACTGCTTTTCTGCAGCAATGTAGCCGTTCTCCTTCCGTAGGAACAAATATACCCGGGTGTGTAGGAAACAATGAAGCAGCTTGTTTGGCACATCGTGGCACGCAGGTATGCTTGTAGGCACAACCTTAATAACAGCCTTCTTCAGAGCAACAACTCTTGCACGATCCTGAAGAAGAGTCTCCTTGTTTCTCAAAAAAAAATGCTTCCGCTGCTTTCAGCAGCCTCAAAGCAGCTTCTGTTGGCACAACCAAAGGCATTTTGTCGGCGAGGAACGACTTCAGTTGCATAAGTCTGCTGCAATCCTTTGCTGGCTTGTCTGTAGAGATGGCAGTAGCACAAGAATGGCAAGTTTTAAAATTTTTTTGCAACTTGCACACCACATACCCACACAGGTATTCAAAGGCCCCCTCATCATCCACAGTGAAGCATTCCAACATTGCCTTTGTTGGGCAAATGATGGATGTTGGCTGCGGTTTTGTGCGCTGGTCTTTAAGTCCAACTAGCATCTCGCCATCGACAGTTGTATAGCTGCCATTAGGGCTGGGCCGCAGGAACTGTGATAATGATGCACTTCGCAGTGCACATTTGAAATCCTTTGGCTTCGGCACAGGGTTGCGAAGCCGTATTGTTGAGAAGAAATTCTCCAGAGCATCTTGACTCAAGCGAGAAAAGAGAAGAAAGTTGAAGCCATAGTTCTTGAAAAGTCCATCCTGAATTTCGAGTGCTGACCTCGTCGATAAAAGAACACCAGTTTGAACTGGCTTCCACGCACCCCCTTTACTGCCAATAAAGATGTTTTGGAAGAGACATATGATGCTTTCCAGAAAGTTGACGCCATCTTTTCTCCTGTGAAGTAAGGCTTCTTTTTTCGTCCTGGAGGTCATCAGTGCAAACCATTTTTGCACCTGGTCAACAAACCAAGCAGTTGTCAGTGCTGTGCAATCCAAATGCCCAATCTCCACATGGTACCTGAGTGCTGCAGCAGTATCATGATGGAAGAAAGTGTAGGCTGGTGCCACTTTCATTTTGTCAAAATGGCCAGGACTGATGCATGCTTTGTTCAGTCTTGGTGCTGCTTTAAACTCGGCCCCTGCCTCGAGTTCTATAAGCTCCTCTATAGGCTTGACAGAGACCTCATCTGTTGGGAGTTTGTTCGCCTCAACAATGTCATCTGGCAAATATATACTCTGCCCTCTAGTGAGGTGACTTCTGAGATTCTTCAGTAGATGGGGCACATCTGCCATGAAGTAGAGGCACCGTGCAGCATCTTGCGGATGCTTGATATAGCACTTCCGTTGTGTGCACTTGCCCACCGAAAGGCCAAAACATCGCCACAGTGCTTGGTTGCAGGGCCCCATGTCACCAATGATGGCATGCACTTTTACATTGATATTTTCGCATGCTTCGATGAGAGCTTCAATTTTCATTTTGACTGTTGGAGCATGAAAGCTGTTCTCTGTCAACACGTATGCGACTGTCTGCTTCCATCGTGTTGACAGCCCTCCAAGCATCATTACAACGCCGTGCGTCGCCACCAAGCCTTCCGGTAGATTACCATTTGAAAGTGGAACAGACGGCATACCGATGATCCGGCCAGTTGATTGATCGAAGTCCAAACCTTTGGACAGCTGAATCTCGTCGATCATCAGCACGGCATGCCTCTCTTCCTCGCACAGAAGACTGATCTGAAAAGTAAAAAAGGGGGAACGTTTACACGAAATAATTACTGGAACCCACTATTAATGCAAGCTATACGCGTAGTGAAAATTCTCTGCAAACAATTTATTTTATTTGCCAACCTTTATCTTCAGTAAGTCCATCATTTCTTTGAGAATTCCTGGTCTGAATTTAAAGCTTTCGATCCTCCGTTGCAAGGTTCGTTCTGTGGGAAGAGGGCAGGCCAGTTCCCGGACGACGTTGTAGCCCCGGGATCCACAGGCGAGCCTTATCTTTAAAGCCTTCACAACAGTGTCATCGCTCCACGTTGTGCCTTGCATTGAGGTCTTCTGGAGGCTTTGGATCTGATCCTCGTTGAAATGTTTTTCGACGCCTGCACATCAGAATAGCGAATGGAAATATCAGGTATAATAAAGTCGGAGTTCTATCCGTATGGGTGGCTGTTGTTTTTTTTAATAATAAAAAAAAAGTTTGAAACGAAAATAGCATCAAGTGCACTATTATTCTTTGCACCAGGCTTTACCATTTGCATTTATTTGAGACAAAATGTATTACAAGTAATGCATTTTTTTTTAACCTTTATGGTACACACAGTAAATAGGCAGAAATGCTTTGTTTAAGCACTAAAGTGGACTACATGACAAGCCTCTGTATGAACATCTCCTTTGAAGCAAAAATGAAATAATCAGGGGCAGCCATGAGGATTACCATGTATAAGTTTTACTTCTTTAAGAACAATTTGAAAATGGAATTCCATGCACGAGATGCAGATGCTATGGTGTTAATCTCATGCTGTTATGTTTATGAATATTACTGTTTTCAGTGCAATGCTATTACCTTTCGCAAGTTCCTGCTTTTGCCTTTCCAATGTCCTTACTCGCTTTTGGCATCCAGAAAGCTTTCTTTTCAAGCTGTCTATTTCTTTTCGCATGCTTTCAACCTGAGGATTAGCATCATCTGAAACAAAATTGGAAAACTGATCACTATTACAATGGTGAAAGAGCAATCATTTACCCTTTAGAACCCAGCACTTGACAGGAACAAGAGCTTTTTTTTTTCTTGCATATTACCTCTTTTTAAATCTTGCTCTATATGCTTTGGAACAAGTTCCTTTGAACGTCGTATTGGAAGAAGAAACTGCTGCTCACAGCTGTGTTACTAAGAAAAATGAATGAGGCTGACAGCAGAGGTGAGCAGCAAGTGAATGTCAGACTAGGATTAGGGCACTATACAGCCAAATATATTGTTTCTGTCACTTCAAACAAGGGCAAAGAAGAAGCTAAACATTGCATTAACGCAGCGTAACGATAGCTTGTGAACATGCAATTAAGAAGAAATGAGAAACATCCATTGGGCTATATTTGCATCTGTACAGTTGCAAATTCAGCCGAACTTTTACTTCACATTTTGCACTTAATTATGCACGGGAATTCGTTACTGAAGTTTCGACCATCTTGAACAAGGTGAACTTTTTGGCACCAAAGGGGTAAATTTCATGTAATTAAAAATTATTATGTACAAAGACAAACATTGATTTGGAAGTAATTTTTAAATGGGTCCTGTAGAGCTTAATAAATGTTTATTTTTCATATTGACATGCAGGTAGTCTGAATCCATGAGCTACGTGACGAGGGCTCTATTTTGCAGACTGCCCCGCTGCGGTGGCGCAGCGGTTAGGGTGCTTGACCACTGAACCCGTGGATGCAGGATGGAATCCCAGCCGTGGCGGCCGCTTTTCGATGAAGGCGAAAAGCAAGGCGCGTGTGTGCTGTGCGATGTCAATGCATGTTAAAGAACCCTTGGACGAAATTGTCGGAGCCCTCCACTATGGCGTCCCTCATAGTCTGAGTCGCTTTGGGACGTTAAACCCCATAATCCATCCTATTTAGCAGACTAAAGCTTCACAAAACTGAGACATCAACACTAACCTTGCGTGCATGAACAAACAGATGTTGATACTCCTCCTGTGCAGCCAGGTTCATCTGTTCGTAGCTTTTTTTCTTGGAGGCTCACTGATGCAGCTCTCCACATGTGCACATTCACCAGCGCTGGGCACCTGTTCTCCACAACCATGTGTCTGGTTATCACTTAGTTGGAGCTGAATGTCAGTGTCTGCAAAATAAGAACGTATTTCCCACATTTGGACTTAATTGTGGAGGCCAAATTAGAGCACTTTCGTGATATGAAAATTGCATGATATAGTTCACTTACGCTGTAAGGTAGGCGCATTTCCTATTGATGGTTGGGAATGGCTGACAGACGACAGTGTGGTTGTGACAGGTTTCTTCTGGGATTTGAGAAGCGAACGGCTGACAGTGCCTGCAAATAATGATTATTTTACCAATTGCTGAGCCTTGCCATTTGTGGAAATGCATACAAAATGTAATAAACATTTACCTTGCATGTGTGTTGGAGCCACTGTAATCGTCAGTGCTGCATTGTCAGATGTGCAGAGCAGTACTGTCTTCCCCGGAGGCTCAATTACAACACTCTGCATAACACAGGCATTTGTACATGGATTCTCCTCAGTGTCAAATGGAACCTCCTGTGCCGTGTTTCTATCTGTAAAAAAAGAAAAGTGTCATCACCGAGGCCGCCTTGTACACAAGTTTGCAATACCACACAGCTGTAAAATAATAATACACAGCTATCTCACCTGAAGCATCCAGCACACCTGCAGATGACCCTGAAGAACAGGCCGCAGGCGTAATGGTGTGGAAGCAACAATGCAGTCTCAATTAAAATCCTGCGTAATGGAGGTCTAATAGGTAAATCACTGGTTAGACTAAAACAATTGAGGAATTGGGCACTATGTAACTTGTAATTTTTCAAATTTTCAAAGCGCACTCACCCAAGGTGTGGTCAGTACCGCGAGCATGTGGTGGTTTGCGGGACGGTTTGGCTGGCCGATGTGAAAATACTGATGGAACAGCAGTACATTTCAGCTTCTTTACTCCAAAATTCCTTAGAATCAGTGGCTCGAACCGATCTTCGGTAAAATGAAGCTGTAAAGGGCAATAGTACTAATATTAGGTATGAAGACGAAACATAAAAAATCAAGCTGTGCGGTCGGTCAGAATAAAGCAATTTAGGCTTTTAAGATAGATCGGTGGGCATGAAATAATTTATTACAGGCTGTCTTGCGGATCAATCGTGTCGCGGGAATGAGAGCACACGAATGTTATGGACACTTTACGTTGAGACTGCCCTTCGGTGCAGCATGAAAATAAAACACTTTTGTACCCGCGTCCCCGTGAACTTTTGCCATGCAGTGCACATGTGCACCTAACACTGCAAACAGCAATTCGCTCATGCGCTATGCGCGAGAACGAATAAATGTAAATGCATCAATTTGGAGCGCGTTATATACTGCACAACACTTCGCAAGAGGCTAGAATTTTGGAGCGCATTACTGGGCGAAACGTCGTGGTGCACGCATGAAATGGTTTTCGTTAACTTTATCTCAATTAATTAGCTGCAGTTCGAGCCGGAAGAGTTCCGGGCATTGCGGAGGCTGAAATATGCGCACATTCTTCAACTGGCATACTTTTACAACGCGCGTTATCAACAAACACACCCCTTACCAAATCTCGCACGCTAGCCAGCGCTCGCTATTAGAGCAGCGAATCTATATTGGAAAGCATTAATAGAACTTACCTCGCATAGCTTGCTAGACTTCGTTGGCTTGAAATCTTTTCTCGCAATCCTATGGAGCCACACTTTCTGTCTCGCAACATCACTCTTCCCAAGCGGCACTGTGAACATCGCCAACCCTTTTCCCGACTGGGTTGTGCACCCGAAGGCACAACAGCCCGGCATTTCGGCTTCTGCTACAGGCAGCAAGAAGCGCCCGGGACCGTAAAGCGACTTGCAGCAAACGGCGACAAATATACAAGTGGCCACCGCTGAAAATATGTCGCCGAATGAACTTCACGAGCAAGAAATCAAGCGCGACACGCCGCCAAGCCGGCCGAGCTATGCACCGCTGGTACTGCGTAGGAAGAACATGGCCGACGGAAGAAGCTCCCAACCGGAAGTGCGTTCTGTCCAATAAAATGCGTCGGCGGCGCCGCAAACGTTTTCGCTACTTAGTTTTTGTTAAAAAACGGATCTAGGGACTTTATGTAATATGTGCCGCGCGCTGGGCACTAGAATTTTGCGCGTAGAATCACAGACCTGTATAATATTCACGGAAGTGTAAAACGGCAGTACATTGAACGACCCTGTCATCGCCCCTTTAGTGCTTGATACTGTAGTCCACATATGTTTCCGCTTTTCGGGTGCATGTCTTATACGGGCATATGCCAATCGCCATTGAATCGATGCTTAATCAATAGCAATCAGATGATTTCGGAACATGATTTAGGCCATTTTCAACTTCCTGGTAATTTGCGACTAATAATAAAATAGTCATACGCCCATAGGAACCCATGCATTTGGAGGTCATCGTAACTATCACTAACCATTCATTACTAGTTAAGGGGTGTTTAACTAACACTAAGCAGGCATTAACTAATACTTCGGAAGTGCAAGTCATGGTTACCTATCATTAATAGTAGTAATGGTTAGACGTTTCGAGACGTTCATAGCCGTCACATGGTGATGTCATAGGCCGTGAAGTCATGACCGGATGGGGCGCCATTATGACATCACATCCGGTCATGTATAATAACCGGAAGTGATAATGACCACATCTGGTCATGACACCATGACTGGTGATGACGTTACTAGGAGATTCACGCATATACGACTCGCTCCGCAATACCTCCCAGGCTTCTCTACAGCAAACTATCCGCCTGGCAGCTGAAGCAGCGAAGAAACACTGTCGCTTCGCCTGTCTTTAGTCGTCTATTCTTCCACCGTGGCTCCGGCCTCCGTCCCATAAGCCTGCGTGCCGGGAGAGGAGAGTAGGGGGCTTCCTACATCGGTGGTAAAAGTTTTTTAGAACAACAACAATACGCATATACGAAGCTGACCCCGCCGGGCGTTCCATCCCGGCGTCCGTGCGGCGCCTTTCATTTAATTTAGCGCTTCCTCGAGCGCCGCACCAAAGAGCATGCGTATATAGAAATAGACGCAGTACAGCAGGCATCAGCAGCGTTTCAAAATTGGGTGACAGCAAAGAAGTCGCCCCGCCGGGATGGTACAGTGGTAAGACGCCCGACTATTCTCCGGAATACCCGAGTTCGAACCCGACCTCAGCGGCTTCGTTTCCATGGAGGCGAAACGAAGAGGCGTCCGTGTGCTGTGCGATGTCAGCGCACGTTAAAGATCCCCAGGTGGTCGAAATTACTCCGTAGCCCTCCACTACGACTCTTTCTCTCTTTCCACTTTAACTCCCACTTTCCTTCCTTCCCTTACGGAGCGGTTCAGTGTCCACAGACACAGTGTGACAGATACTGCGCCTTTCCTTTTCTGTGAACAAATTATTATTATTATTATTGACAGCAAAGAAAAGACGCAGTATCTGTCGCAATTCTTGTAAATCACCTGAAACACGAACGGGTACCGGAAAGGTGGCAGCTCCTGGCCCTACGGGACTGGGACGGTAGGTCAACGCCGCTTGCAGCAGGTATTGCTGTTGTGGCAGTAGGAAGAAGGAAAAGAAAGTGCACGAGCCTGCTACTGGCTCTGTATCTGAGCCACCTTCGCTGCCTCATGCGGACAGAAGAGAAAATAAAAATGAAAGGGAAAAAAATTAGAGCACTGCAGAATCTACATTGAAGTAATGCGAAAGCACGGATGCGGCTGTTGGTTGCATCTAGTTGCTTAGCTTAATTCACTTCTTGAATTGCCCATTTAAATGGGCGCCTTATACGCATCATCCGACATACTGTAAGGCTGCGCCCCGATTACTGCCAGGAGTCAAGCCACGGCCCACAGCCCCATTTATCCTCCTAGCGTGACGTCACAAACAGCAAGCGCCCTCTCTCGGCTGCGACACAGCGCCGTGTATGGACTCGCCGCCACCATCCGATGGCGCAAGCTGGGGCCCGTCTCACGATCTGGCGTGACGTCACACGGTCAAGTGAAAATGGCGTGATGTCACCGCTGCGGCTCCAGACTCGCCGCAACCATCCGATGGTGCGAGCTGGGGCGCCGTCTCTCGGTCTGGCGTGACGTCACGTGGTCACGTGAAAGGTCATGTATGAAGGCGCCCGAC
The DNA here is from genome assembly GCF_055883805.1 of Amblyomma maculatum. Taxonomy (NCBI): domain Eukaryota; kingdom Metazoa; phylum Arthropoda; class Arachnida; order Ixodida; family Ixodidae; genus Amblyomma; species Amblyomma maculatum. The sequence goes on from NC_139347.1 coordinate 132,919,909, forward strand.
ACGCCAAAAGCTCGAAGTGCTAGTGGTATGCTTTCGCAATAAAAGGGAGAGAAAGACGCGCGCCGCAACAACAGCCGTCGTCCACCACCGAAGCAATGGCGGGTGCAATGACGGCCCACAACAGATAGAATTTGATGGCTGGCTAGCCCCCGCCGGCCCCACCAGGGTGGTGCAGTGGTAAGACGCCCGACTACTGTGCCGAAGTACCCTGGCTTGATCCCGACTTCGGCGGCTGCGTTTCGATGGAGGCGAAACGAAGAGGCGTCCGTGTGCTGTGCGATGTCAGCGCACGTTAAAGTTTCCCAGGTGGTCGAAATTACTCCGTAGCCCTCTAGTACGGCTCCCCTTTCTCTCTTTCCACTTTCACTCCCACCTTCCCTTCCCTTCAGTTCAGGTGTCCACAGAAACAAACGTCACAGATACTGCGCTTTTCCCTTCCTGTGAACCAATTATTATTATTAGCCTCCGCCGCAAGTGGAATTGACCTACCGTCCGAGCCCCGTAGGGTCAGGAACTGCCACCCTTCACCACCGCACCCCCTTGGCGTTATCCTTCGTAACCAGCTCCGCTTTTACTCCCACCTTCATTTCTTCTCTTATGGCGCAATTCAGGTGTCAGCGCCGATCCCCCTTTTCATTTCCCCAATAAAGAACCACTTCTCTCTCTCTCAACGCAAACTTGTGGGGCAGATACTGCGCCTTTCCATTGTAACCAGCTCCACTTTCACTCCCACCTTCCTTCCTTCCCTTAGTGCATGATTCAGGAGAAGCAAGTGTGAGAAATACTGCGTTTTTCCACACCCGTGAATCAATTATGAAAGGCACACTTCAGGGCTCTAATGGAAGACATGACTACACATGGTGCACATTGCTAAGATAACTCATGAATAATGCGAGCGCCCACATTGAACTGCAGGGTGACATGTGCAGTAACCGAGAATTCACACACTGCCCTCCCGACTACAAAATTAACCTAGTCTGGGTACCCGCCCACGCGGGCAACTCTGGAAACGATGGGGCCGACCAACTTGCCCGAGGATTAACAATCCGGGCGGTCGGTCTCACGCATCTAGATGCACTCGCTGAAGCCCCCCAGACTTTCGCCGAAATTACCAATTTACACAAAGAGACGCGACGCCTTTTCCCGCCTCCCCACCCCGACCTCGACCGAGCACAAGCCACCCTGCTGCGCAGATTACAGACACACTCATTTCTTAGTCGCTCCAGGCTATCACTAATTACTAACGGGGAATACGACCCCGCATGTCCAAATTGTAACAGCGGAGAACCCGCTACTCAGGCGCACATCCTCTGGGGATGCGTAAATAACCCGCCCCCAAGAGCCCTCCTGCCAGCTCCCTCTGCGGAAAGCTGGCACCAAATCCTTACCAAGCCAGACAGGAACACACAACTTTCACTCATTTCGTGGGCCCAGGATGTCGCCCCCACTTGGGGGCCACACAGGACCCATCTGCCCTAATTCACAACATCTGGGGCAAATAATGTTATCTCTCTCTCTCACACAGAGAAAAGCATCATATTTTGATGTAGTTTGCGTATATACAGCTAGTTTGACAGCCGGATCTCTAGCCGATCGTCGCTTGGCTTTCTGAGAAGGCCTGTCCCGGATCTATCCTGCCCTTATATTATTGCTAGAAACTCGATGAAGCACTTAACTTTGCTACAGCGTTTTCAAGTCAGTTTAAGATATTTGCGAAGGTTCTTTCTTCTCGTCTGCAGCTTGTGGCATTAGTCTCTTCACCGCTCAGCCTTTCTATGGGCCCACGCGCTCACCTTCACAGTCTCAACTTCAGAGCCCACAGTACAACACACGCAGAGAGAGACAGAGAGAGATAGAAACAACTTTATTTGCCCCAGATGTCGTGAATTAGGGTCCTTTGTGGCCCCCAGGTGGGAGCGACATCCTGGGCCCACGAAATAAGTGCGAGTGTTCTTGCATGGCTTGGTAAGGCGTTGGTGCCAGCTTTCCGCAGAGGGAGCTGGCAGGGGGGCGCTTGGGGACGGGTTATTTTCGGATCCCCAGATGATGTGCGCCTGCGTGGTGAGTTCTCCGTTGTTCCATTTGGACATGCGGGGTCGACCCCGCCGGGGAGGTGCAGTGGTAAGACGCCCTACTACTGTCCGGAGTTCCCGGGTTCGAAACCGACCACGGCGGCTGCGTTTCGATGGAGGCGAAACGAAGTGGCGTCCGTGTGCTGTGCGATGTCAGCGGACGTTAAAGATCGCGCTTTCTTTTCATGAGCGATCGGACGCGTGGCGTACTGGCTCCGTCGATTTTCGGCTGGAACCGCAGAAATCTGGATCTGACACCTGCGAAACTTGCGCATCTGCATCCGTGAAGGCAGCGCTATCCTGGAGACACCAATCATATCCAGGTACGCTCAATTTTCGGCCATTTAGAGCAAATCTGCGCATAACCACGTAGCCGATGAGCTAAGCCTAACGGCTGCGGATCCCCCGCCGCTGGTTGCGGAGACGCCCGCTGGCCACCCAATCAACATGGCTCAGCACGAACAACGCGGCTATGACCCCACGACTACATGTCGTGGTCGTCTGTCCCTATAAGCCAGCCAGAGGACGGCCAATCCACCATTTCGGTGGAACAAGCTGCCCTTTTTCAATTCGTCGAGAACCGGCGACTTCGCCGGCAAAACGCACGAGGAGCGGCCAAGTCAAAGACTCCTCTGAACAATGCAGACACGGGAGACGCTCGCGTTCAGTCTTCGAAAACTCAACAAAATTCATCCCCACTCTCCAAGTGGACGCCGAAACCAACCGTCAGGATGAATTCTGACGACTACGTGATCGTGATCAAGCCAAGTACTACGGTCGACCTCAAGACAGCGTTTCAACAGGGGGAGCTCGGCGCTGCCATTTCTCGATACATTGGTAGGCAGCACATGAACGCCATCACCATTTCTCCCAATTGGGAACAAAACATCATCGTCTGTGGCACGCAGAACGCCGAGGTAGTTCAGAAGCTGCTCACGGACTTCAAAGTTAGCACCAGCAAAGGACCGCTCCCGCTTCACGGACACCTCAAGCTCACCGGTGATGTGTGTCGCGGAGTGATTACTGTGCACAACCTAGAAACCAGTGACTCTTTGAAACATAGTGTGCAGTGGCGTGGTGGAGAACTCGTCCATGTGCGCAAGCTGGGGAACTCCAACGTAGCTGTGCTCACTTTCGCGGAACGTAACGTTCCGCGGCATGTACACTACAACGCAGAACTGACTCCCGTAAGGGGTTACAAGAAGACAGTGCCAGCGTGCTACCGTTGTGGCACCCTGGGTCACCGGGCGGACAATTGTCCCACTCCAGTGGATGAAAGATGCGGACTTTGTGGCCAAAACGCGGGGGCTGGTACTGAGGGGATGGCCCCCCACGAATGCAATCCAGTGTGTATAATCTGCGGGGGACCGCACCTCACCAGCTCCCGCGAATGCACGGGGAAGTTCATCAGGCCTCAACAGCCAAGGCCCAAGACATCGGGCCCCCCCGCCAAACAGAAACGCCAACAGGAGACGCAAAACCGCGGCGGAACGCCACCAAATAGCAAGACAGCGGGATCAACTGGATCAACGCCACCACCCGAAGACGCGGAGTTCCCAGCTCTAAAGCCTCCTCCTGGCGGCGCCGCCTGCAAACATTCCAAGGTAGGCAGCTGGGCAAGGGTCGCCTCCTCTTCTTCTTCTTCCCCTCCCCCCCTCACCAGCACCGCCGAGACGCAGGAACTTAAACGCGAGCTCGCCCTTTTGCGAGCTCAAAACGAAAAACTAGCCAGTGAGCTTAACTCGCTGAAAAATAAAATCACTACGCCACCCTCCTCTAGCGACGAGGAAGGAAACATAACAGACAGGGAGATTCCTAATAATATGAGAGTCGCTTCGGAACCCTGGAGACTCGGGTCACCGCGATTGAAACGCAGTTGGCTGATCTTCACAAAATTATCCATGACACAATCGCGCGTCAGCTGGACAATGTCATCACACAGGTGACACAAGCTGTAACTCACATTATCCAAAAATGGATACAGGAAAATCCTCGCGTTCTTAAACGCATGGGTGCAATGAGGGATCTCAAAATAACGGCTTGAGAGGCTAGTTGGTGCATCATCGTATTCGAATATGTTGCGCAAACAAAGACAAACACAGGAGAAGATCCACAACACAGGAAGAAGAGATTGGTCACCGCCATGTTTGGACAAGGTTATGGTCTGCGAGGAAGAGAGTGCCATTTTCCCCTTGGCAAAGAAGAGGAAGATGAGAAGAAGAAGAAGTTGAGACGTGCCTGAGTGTAGAAGAGGAAGTATTTTCCGGTTCTTCTTACAGTTGGTAGTGTGCGCGTGTGTTGTGGATCTTCTCCTGCGTTTGTCTTTGTTTACGCCACATTCTGAATGCAATGAGGGACGTTAACCGACCTTCAAAATTTAACAGAGTCATTCCCGATGAGTCTGACCTTTCTGAAGACTCCTGCATGTCTGCGCCGGGCACTAGCGGACTGGGAGGTCTTAACAACGTAATCCCACCCTCCGTATCCGAACATGGCCCCCAGCCCTAAGTCGAGAGCCAGAACAACTCAGCCGCTCACACTAACGCAATGGAATTGCAGAGGTCTCAAGAACGGCAAGGAGCGGGATGAACTCCGCCTCTACCTTGAGACCTCTGAATTCCTCGTTGCCGCGGTTGCCCTTCGGGAACCCGACGCAGGCGTCAAGCTCACAAACTACACTACATTTCAACACAACCCGCAGACATGTATACTTGTTCACAAGCAATATACTGCACAGGAAGTCACACTCCCCACAACACCACCGTTCGCGTACACGATGGTGTCAGTACTGCCCCTAAGGCGGTCTGACCCACCTGTACACATTCTAAACATTTATTGTCCCCCGAAACTTAAAAATGTTACGTTAAGCGAAATTTTCACGCAAGCTATGCAGGTAGCGGGAAAGGACCCACTTCTGATTCTCGGTGGTTTTAATGCTCACAGCAGGCTCTGGGGATATCCCCGGGAGAACACACGTGGGAGGAAGCTTGCGGAACTTCTCTCTACACTCGGACTCACCCTCCACACCGACCCCACCAACCCAACACGTGTAGGAAATTCGATTCAACGCGACACTTGCCCGAACCTCACATTTACACGCAACATACGCCATGCCGACTGGCTGAACACAGAGGAAACCCTTGGTAGTGATCACTGTATAATCTACACAACCATCTACACGCGTCCACTGAAACGCCCACAAACACAAGCTTGTGTCCCGAACTGGACAAAATTCCGCACCTCTCTGTCTATTGTAGACCCCCTCCAGTCGGGATATGACACCTGGTACAAATCACTCACGTCTGCACTGAAACAACACGAAAGGCCGATACAGCTCACGGAAACGCAAACGGACGTAGACAACCACCTCCTACATCTTTGGGAGGCCCGCCGCAGCCTCACCAAAAGATGAAAAAAACAGAAACATAACAAACGCCTCAAAAAACGCATCCTCGAACTCACACATCAAGCCGCGGAATATGCTGCTCAGCTAGCCGACACTAACTGGGTAGACAGGTGCAACACGGCTGCGCGCCAGATGTCTGGTCGTAATACGTGGCGCCTATTCCGCGCGCTCATCGATCCAACACAAACACGCACGGAAACCCAACGCCACTTACATAAAGTCATGCACAACTTTACAGGAACGACAACACAGCTAGCGCACACACTCAGGGATCGATACCTGTGCACAACCAAGGACCCCCGGGCGGTCGCCTACTCGTATGCAGGCAAAGAGAACACGGAGCTGGACACTCCGTTCCAGCTCCACGACCTCCGGGCGGCCTTAAGCAAGATGAAACGCGGCACTGCACCCGGGTGCGACAAGGTTACGGTCAAGCTTTTGGCCAACCTTTCCGATGCAGCATATGTTGTGCTTCTAAAATACATCAATAGTATTTGGGACGGAGACACTCCTCTTCCTTTCGATTGGAAGTCGGCTCTCGTCACCTTTATCCCGAAAACCGGCAAACCTATTGATGTGGAGAACCTTCGCCTCATCTCTCTCACGTCTTGTGTCGGCAAGCTGATGGAGACAATGGTGCGCGACAGACTCTCCGAATTTCTCGAAACACAGCACATTTTCGCGGACACCATGTTCGGTTTCCGCCCTCAAAAATCAGCACAGGATATACTCCTTCAGCTCCACCACGACATATTAGATCCTGTCGAATGCCCCCATAATGACAAGGTGGTCCTGGTCTTGGACCTTAAAGGCGCATTTGACAATGTGAAGCACGAAGTAATCCTCGATCACCTCAGTCACACCAACTGTGGTAATAAAACTTTCAATTACATAAAACAATTCCTTACAGACCGCCAAGCCTGCATACGCATACAAGATGCGGAACACGGGCCATACACCATCGGCTCGAGGGGAACACCTCAAGGCGCTGTCTTGTCTCCCCTCCTCTTCAATTTAGCCATGCTTCATCTTCCCTCCAAATTGGCTTCTCTTTCCGGGATACATCACGCACTTTACGCGGATAATATCACAATCTGGGCCACGCAAGGTAACCTGGGCCACATGGAGTCCTGCCTGCAGGCAGCGGCGACGGTAGTCGACGACTACGCGACCTACTGCGGACTCCAGTGCGCCCCAGCTAAATCTGAATTTGTGTACGTACGTCCATCCCCTCGAGACACAACTCATCTTCGCATCAGTCTCCCCTCGGGACCGATCCGGGAGGCCAAAGAGATCCGCGTCCTTGGCCTCTTCATACACCATCAACGCAGAGTTGACACCACTTTGGCCAAACTTCGCATGGTGGGAGACCAGGTGGGCCGTATGATCCGCCGGGTCTCCAACAAGCGGGGCGGATTACGAAGCAAGGATACACTGCGGCTTGCCCATGCTTTTGTAACGAGCAGAATCCTCTACTCGACACCCTACTTGTACCTGCGTAAACACGATGAGGATCAATTGAAGGCCATCCACCTGAAAGTCATCAAGCGGGCTCTCGACCTTCCGGTCAGCACGTCCAACCAGAGACTTCTGGCTCTGGGCGTGGTGAACACGTTCCGGGAGCTACGAGAAGCCCACTTACTAAGCCAATGCACGCGTCTTACACAGACCACGTCCGGTCGCCGCCTCTTGGACCGGCTACACATCAAACACGATTACCACATTGAGGAAAGGGTGAGAGTGCCAGAACTCTGGAGACGCGCCCTCCAGGTCCGACCCCTTCCCCGCAACATGTTCAAAGGAGACCGTAACGGTCGTCGCCAGGCGCGCGCGGAAGCGTTGGAGCGATACTATGGTCATCAGCAACACGTGTATTATGTGGATGTTGCCGGCCCTTACCATGGGGGGTGGTATACGGCTGCAGTCGTACACAACACAAACACGGTTAACGGGCTAACTTTCAAAGCCTACAGCCCAACTCACGCGGAGGAGATTGCTATCGCTCTGGCTCTCAGTATTCCCAATTCGAAACACATCATCACCGACTCGCGAGGGGCCTGTCGGAATTATAGGCTGGGATGGGCTCCCCCGCTTGCCCGGCGTATACTACAATCTAGCTGCCGATACATAGACCCAACTCCGCATAATCTCATTTGGGCACCCGGTCACCAGGGACTCAGGGGAAACGAACAGGCCGATCAGGCCGCCCGCGCACTCTCTCCCCGGGCTATCTCCTTGTCCTTGGAAGCCTACTCCCAATCAGACAATCTGGCCCTTATATTCAAAGACATCACCGATTACTACAAGGAGGAGCACAGGCGCTACCCGGCCCCTTGTAAGGGACTGGATCGCGCTGACGAGCGCCTCCTTATCAAAATTTTTACCAATACAGTGCTGTGCCCGGCGGTGCTTAAACATTTCAACCCGTCCTTTGATGGTGCGTGCCAGTACTGTGGGAAGGTGGCTGACACCTTTCACATGGTCTGGGCGTGCCAGTCAAACCCATCCATTCCCCCCAACCCCAATCCAACTAGAGAGGACTGGGAGGCGGCCCTGCTCGGCTGTCAAGACCTCAAGGCTCAAAAGGCCTTGGTTCAATGGACGCGGGCGGCGTTGCTTGCCCATGAGGTCCCGGAATAGGGGCTCCACCTAGTATTGTGAGGGGGAGACCGATACGTCTCTAACCCAAACACCTCTGTAATCATTTAATTGTTATTTATAAATGTTTTAACCACCACCACCCCAGGTGGTCGAAATTACTCCATAGCCCTCCACTACGGCTCCCCTTTCACTCTTTCCACTTTCACTCCCACCTTCCTCCCTTCCCTTACAGTGCGGTTCAGGTGTTCACATAGCAATAGTGACAGATACTGCGCCTTTCCCTTCCTGTGAACCAATTATTATTATTATTATGCGGGGTCGTGTTCCCGTTAGTAATTAGTGATAGCCTGAATTAGTGACTAAGCATTCAGTGTGTCTGTAATCTGCGGTGCAGGGTGGCTTGTGCTCGGTCGAGGTCAGGGTGGGGAGGCGGGAAGTCTCTTTTTGATAATTGGTAATTTCGGCGAAAGTCTGGGGGGCTTCAGCGAGTGCGTCTGGATGCGTGAGACCAATCACCCGGATTGTTAATCCTCGGGCAAGTTGGTCGGCCCTATCGTTTCCATAGTTGCCCTAGGGGGCGGGTACACAGACTAGGTTGATTTTGTGGTCGGGAGTGCAGCCGCGCAGGATGCGTGCAGCAGAAAGGCAGATGTAGACTGCCGAGACATTTAGAATTGCTCTTTTTGAGTCACCGAGCACTGTACGCGTACGCGTACTTGCAGAAGAGGTGGCAATTGCTCTCGCGACCTCGTACACAGATTCAAAATACATAATTACCGACTCGCGAGGAGACTGTCGGAACGTCAGACAAGGCTGGACTCCCTTCCTAGCCTATCAAATTTACTCAAAATGCATACGGGATGCGGACCCCGCCCTTCGTTACCTTATATGGGCCCCTGCTCATCAGGGTTTGGCAGGAGACGAGGTGGCAGACGCAGCCCCCATGCGCTCTCACCGGGCTATTTTCTCCTACCCACCCGATCAGCTAGGAACACGATTTTAATGTAGTCTACACCTGCATCATGTACTATCAAAATTGTCATCGCCTTTACCCCAGCCTATGTAAATGCCTCAAAAAGGCAGATGAGCGGCTCCTTCGTCGCCTTTTCACCAATACATTGCTGTTCCCGGCAGCTCTAAAACATTTTGACCCCTCCTTTAGTGGCAGCTGCCCACACTGTGTAACGGTGTCTTCTGACATCTATCACATGGTGTGAACCTGCCCCTACATCCCGGCTATCCCCCCCCCCCCCTCCTCAACCCAACCAGGGAGGACTGGGAGGCGATCCTGCTCGGCTGCCACGACTTACTGGCCCAACCAGCGGCGCTGGCCCAACAAGCCTTAGTCGGGCGCGCCCAGGCGGCGGCAACCGCCAGTGGGGTCCCAAACTAGGGACCTCCACCTAGTGCTTGTAAGAAACGGTCTCTTAAGGGCTGATCCAAACATACCTCCTGGCCGTCTGGCCTCCTAGCCCTTGGCCCTTTCTGAACGCAGGTCAGCAGGGCAGCAGCAGGAAACAGCGTGACAGCGGGGAGCCGCAGAAACGCACCAGCAGCAGCGTCGTCTTTCTACTAAAAATGCTCGCAATTTCTTTACTTCGGCTACACTGCCTTCCTCCATTGTCCCGATGCCAAACCCAAATTGAAAGTGTAGCCGAAGAAGAGGAAGAGAGCGCCGTCACGCTGGTTCCTGCTGCTACCCTGCGGTCTCTGTTGACGTCCTGTCCTCAGGCTAGGACGTGACAATATTTAGTTCCATTTTTCAAGGCCTGGAAGAATTTTATAAGGGAGGAACAGATAAACTCGGCACCCGCATCTTTGAATTTAGTGTTGTCATACTGCTGCGATGGAGACAGAAACATGGGAAATCGACAAGCAAGCATAACGGTATAATAAATAAAAAAGGTAAGTGGTTCAAGGCGGATATGGTGCGCAGCAAAATATTTGGAATGTAGGAATGAAGACAGTAGTAGTAAACTAGCAAATGTACTACTGGAACAGAAGTCTTGGCAGGCAGATAACTCTCGTGCCGCACTCTCATTACGCACGCAACTGACAATTAGTTAAGAGGCAAATGACAGCCAAATATTTACCATATATCGATTACGCCATGAAACCTCAATGATCTAAGCACCGACACGGACAAATAAAATTCGACGCTTAAGGCGTACCTTGGCGATTCCTCGCTACCTCTGCCCACGAGGTTCCTAGCACAGTCACCCACGCCATATCACTCCCAAGGTTGTCACACTCACGAACCGCATAGATAGATAATTCAAAAGCATCGTGTTGCTTTCTGAAATGGCCCGCCTGGCGCAGCTCCACCGATCGAGCTAGCATCAGTAGCTAGCAGATCGCCATTGCTTCCCTTTTCAACAAACGCACGGATCGATTATCTCTCTATAAGATCGAAGTCTTTGCAACGGGAGGACAGCTTGTGTCTCCGTGCGGATATAAATTTCCGTATTTAAATTTGTAACAACCAGCCATTACGGGCTGGCTGTTACATGTTGCACAATCGAGTGAAACAGCGCTAGGCAAGACGAGACATGTGAAGGAGAGACACAGCGCATGTGTCTGTCCTTCACGTGTCTCGTCTTGCCTAGCGCTGTTTTACACGAGCTAACGAACGCCTGTAGTCCACGTCAAATTCCTCCTATTCTTTACAGCCTCAATGTGGCCCCTAAAGTGGCACCCAAATTATGTCATTTAAGACAACGGCGGCACATCCTGTACATCATGCAACGTCATTTGATCTCACCGTATGATGCTTATGTATGACGTATTTCCCGCGACACAACATCCAATCCGATTTAATGAAGTGCCCTTTGACAAAACGCAGTTAATATCACCCCATTCGTAATACAAACACAATTTGTTTTCTCTCTGCCATCTATACCTTGTTTTCCCTCCACAATTACTGGTGTTTAGCATGCCAGCCGCGTGAATTCCTCTACTAAAGATTCGTTTTCAACGCTACGTCAATTTCACGTCACCGCAAAAAAGCCCCATTTCAAGCTCACAATTTCGCGCCATAAGTTCGAAACATATGACTATTCTGGGAACCAATCGAAGAAACAATATGGCGCCGAACGGCATTCATGCGTGCCGCGAATGGGACCCCAGGACAGGCGATGAAGCCCCCCCCTCCTCCTCAAATCAGATCATTGGTCAATTGTCGAGGCAGTACGTGCGTTATCATTCTTCTTTATCGCGATTGCGACTGAGTTCGAATTTTTAGAAGCAGACAGCCAATGGGTACATTTTCCTTTCAGTAGCTTTCGATATTCTTGTTTTTTGTTCCTTCCGCATGCGTTTGTCTGTGCTAGCGGTTATGATCTTTGATCTCATCTTTGTTTTTCGTCGTCAATAAATATCAGTGGACAGTCATTGCTTGTGTCTCGTGTGAAGCTTGTACCGATCCGTGGATGAGTGTGTTAGCGCTGTTATCTTTCTTAGGTTCAGAATTCCACAACGCGCTCAGAATAAAGTCTAATGAGGTAGAGATGGCAGTGTGTGCTTGAGGTCGTCGGTAAACATCTATAGGCTCACAGGCTTTCTCTTGAATTAGAGAACTTAACAGAGAAAAACGACTGTAAGGAAATATTTTCAGCCCCGAAGAAGCTGACTGGAATTTACTCATAAGTGAACCGAAAATGAGCGGCAGGTGGCCACAAAACCGGAAAGCCTGCACAACAAAGCAGTGTCGCTTTTCATAAATTGTAGAAAGTTATCAGCACATATTGTAGTTGGCATGCTATAAAGTGCCCATCGACCGTTTTGTGATCGTAGCACCTTCTAAGCAAGCCAAATTTTTCGCGGTCATTCGTGCGACAACGTTCCAGCACAGTGAGGTTAAGGTAAAAACCACTATTTTTGAAAAATGCTACTTTGTTTGGTTTGGTTTTCTTTGCTTTGTTTTGTGGGGTTTAACGTCCCAAAGGTACTCAGGCTATGAGAGACGCCGTAGTAGACGGCTTCTGAAATTTCGACCACCTGGGGTTCTCTAACGTGCGATGACATCGCACAGCCCACGGGCACCTCGCTTTCTGCCTCCATATAAAAGCGGCCGCCATGTCACGGATTCGATCCCGCATCCCTGGGCACAGTAGTCAAGCGCCCTAGCCCCTGCGACAACACGGCAGGGCAAAGAATACTTGAGCCAGTAGGCACATAATTGATAGTAGAGGCACTGCGCAAAAAAATTCAGGACGTAGGAATTACAAACGGAACACTGCTCAGCATGCCTTAACGGACGCCTGAGAGAACACGAGCACTCCCTGAAACAATCTCCCAAAAGCAGTGTGGTCATACCTTGGGTTTCCTGCAGAAACGGTGCTTGAAAAGGATACGTTGTTGCCAAAGTTGATCCATGATGACGGGAACCTACGTTGCGCAAGAAGTGTAATCACAAGAAGTGGATCGCGCACATCCCGTATAGCCATCTCTTATGATTGCCTTTTATGCGCAACACATTTTCCCACAGTCAGAAACGCGGTTCTACCCCGACTTCTAGCCGAACCATCAATCTTTACGCAAACGCCGGAACACGCGCATTAGGCAAATTGCTAAAGTATTCCAGAGTAATCGAGAAAAGGTCCAGCGTGTCAGCATGTCGCCTGCAATGCAGACATAAAAGGAAATTTATTATCCTAGTAACTAAACGCCAAGTAAGCTGGACATTTTCCTCCATGTGTCTTGCTACTCGAAAGCCTCTAGTATAGTGACACGTGCTGTAGCACTCAGGTTTCCATAGTTTTTATATGCAAGAAATATCCACTCTTGGTTATGAGACAGCGGCTTCTTTTTCAATTCCCTCGACCCGTTCCTTTACCATCGAGCACTATTGTCTTCCATCATCACGACACGAGGCCCCGTGAAATGATCTAGCGTCTTTCATTGGAAGAAAAATGTCAACCGGTGCGTTAGCCATCCTCCAGTTACCCTCACTGATAAGGAGTTCAGATACATAAATAACAGACTATCCTTTGCCCTTAATTAAGAGCCGTTTTATGACACGCATGTGGTCGCCTTCAAAAGTGTTTGGGATATGATAATTTCTGTCTGCATATTGGGATTTTGTGCATATTAAAACATGTGTAGGGAACCATTGCTTGCGGCGTCTTCCTTCTAATTCATTGTGTTCTAATTTTGTGGGGTTATTTCCTATGAATTGTGTGTTTATCAATGCCTATGCTGTAATGGACTCAACAGCGAGTCATACTTTGTAGGTAACAATTGAAGAAATAACGGCACCACTGTTAGTAACACTGACTGGTTGTGACAGAAGAAAAGTGCAGTACCTGAATTTTACCCCGTGCGCACCTGCAACTCGGCTTCATGACAGGAATAAAGAATGGGTGGACTGAATGGAGAAATAGCAGCCATAGTGCAGAGCTCCACATCTATTTCAATTCGAAAACATTTCTTGCCGCATGAGGGACATGGACAGACCGTGTCCCAAGAGTATCCGGAAGAGCATGCCCGTACCATCTTTCAATCACTGATAAAGAAAACGTGTCCACGCCCAGGCTCAAACTATCCTTCGTTTCCCCAGCCGTGAGCGCAAATCACTATTTTATGCCGACTTCCTAAGAAAGAGCGCCTAATCCTCGTTTCTTTAACGTGAGGACGTCGAAAGGCGTTCCGAGAAAGGACGACAGCGGCAGTGATAAAAGGAAGACAAAATGTACAAAAATTAACTGTGGTTTAGCTTGTGGTTAAATCTGGAGTTACGCGAGAGCAATCTGCATGACTACGCTTAGTTTCGGCTTGAAAGTAAAGGCATGACATTTGCACATAGTAGCTTATTCTATAGTTTCAGCTTATTTATGTCATAGGGGAGTCACTTCACGTATGAGCACCCCTTGCATCTCGTCGTTGACCATTCTCATTAGGGTGTAGAAGAGTTCGAGGGGTATGACATCATCTGTACGTCGAACTCAGGGGCACACCGCTATGACAACGTTCGAACGAACCTTCTGTCCTAGCAACTCGTGGTTGTCGTTCGCCTTTCTCTTTCTTTTCCTCCTTCCTCTACTTCGTTTTCTTCTTCTTTCTTCACTCTTCGAACAGCCACGGACAGGCACGGCGAAATGGCTAGACTGTGGCCAATGTAGCTCTCGCTACAAAAATTCAAAAAATCTGTCCCGCATATCGATAATGGCCGGAGGACGACGAAAGCGTTTCGAAGTCTGCGCTCGCAAAAATCAAAAAAGAGAAATTGATTCTCCATCTAGCGCCATCTATCCAGTGTGACACAAGACCCCCAGCACAGTAGTATTGTGCCGCTCTCCCTAGTGAGCCACATTAGCCTTAATTTGTCCGAAACATGGACACGCATATTATGCGAATTATTTAAAAGTGAAAACATAAATTTATTATCATAACAACAACGAAACACAAAACAAGTTCATAACGAAACTAGGCACGGAACTCGAAATGTCTTCGCATTTCCGCACCTAAGGATACTGAAGCGCACGTCTCTAAATTTCTGATCATGTGAGGGTTTTTTTTTCTCCTGGCGTAGCTCTACGACCTGTTCTTCACATTGCCTCCCTATAAACACAATCACCTCAGCACTGTTTACATATTTCATCCTCAAGCTCAGCAATCTACTGGCCACAGGGCTTAGCCACCGCGACTCTGAAGAATAAGCAGAAGCAAAAATTCGATGGTTGGAAGAGACGACGACGAGCTACGATTTGCACGTCCTCGTCTATAGACGATGAGCTTAATACAGTCTATCTTATTCGAATTCCCCTGGTCAGCATCCTCCATAAAAGTTTTATTACCTGCTGGGTATTATAGCACCTTTTAGATCATCAAAACATTTTTGTGCTTTGCACGTTACTCTCCAATTGTTCTGACGCACCTACACACAAAAGAAAATACTCAATACTCAGTAGCTTGGGAAGGGTTCAATAGCTGACAATAACTGGTCATATATTGCATGTGGAAATTTTCGGTGCATTAGGACCATTTGTAACCTCAGAGTCAAACAGTTAAAAAAGAATTACCGAACATTCAGGGCATTTTCAAAGCACTTCGGAATCATGCAATTCACCTTTCCGATATCTGTCAGAAAAAAAATGGATGCAACATTGGCGGAAAATCCCAAGAAAACCATAACTTGGGGGTGGCAGCAAATTTTCATAACAATCCACCTGGATGATTCGCGCTCTATAGATCAAATTAAGCGTGGTAATCCTAAGGGGAAAAAATACGCTGGATTAAGGAATACCTCCCCGTTATTTCTAAATGGATGATAATTAAAATATTTCCCCGTGTGATCCAGAGAACCAGTGAAAGACATTCCCTTACGAAAACTTGATGAATCCAATCACTAACAATCTCTTACGGCTGTGCTGTCATGTGCTATTCCGGTAAATCTGATTAGTTAAGAATGAGACATATTTTGATGACTACTGACATTTAATGCATTATTGTTCATCAGAAAAAGCAGCATAGACGTCGAAGTTGCGAGCGAAAAAACATAAGCATTGCTCTAGCAGGTATTGGTTGCCGGGTTACATCACTGGGCACAGATTGTTCGGCAGTTTCTGTACATCACAAGACCATACAGCTAGCTTAGAGTACGCTGTAAAATGGGTAGATCAAATAGAATTCAAGCCCTGCCGCGTTCTACATCTCACTGCCGCTATCATCAGAGCTGCTTAAACAGAGCAATGGACCTTATGAGGGGGATGTAGGAAGCGTCTTGCAGAATGCGATCACTCTGCGAGCTATATGCAACGGCAGAATGCTGCTCGCCCTTGCCGACAGTGCCATGAATATGCGACCGCTCACGAAGGTGACGAGGCCGCCACGACCGTAACTGCCTCTCTAACGACGCAGAGTTGCGAGCCATCGCTTCTACGCGACAAGAAAAACATGCGAGAACGACTGAGCGCGCTGCATTGTTTGCATAAGAAAAGCTCGTGATGCGGTGTGATGAGATATGTTGCGACCTGCTTCCAGATCGTGGCTAGTATCATCTACAACGAATGTGCTGTGTCAGTAACCATTACATGCTTACATCTACTGTCGATTACTGGAGAGGCAGTACTGGTGGATAGTTATTAGGTAGTTAGTACCCATTCTCCTAAAAGCACCAATGCAATGTAGAAAAGCCAATCTCAAAGGCAACTTAGGCTTCTTTTTGATAACTTCGGCTCGCTGTTAGAATAACGCCCACTTATGTTCTTCGATTATAATGCTTTAAACATGCATTTGTTCATGTTTTCTGTTGACACTTTCTTGTTTTGTTCCATCCCCTTAATTATATTTAGAAACAAGCGCCAAAACTAATACGGGTCGAGTTCCCCTGACGAGCTTGAATGCTTGGGTGTGTAAAGCGACAAGCCTGCAGTATTGTCAGCAAGTCCACAAACCACAATTTACATTGGGAACATGTTATACTAACGTTCCCAGCCACGTTATATATCTCTAATAGCAGCCTGAAAACTGCGCAAAGCATCACCATAGCCTGTCCAGAATATGGGTATACGCCAAACTGGATACGTGTCTCTCACAGCTTGAATTACTTTGGGACGTTAAACCCTATACAAACCAAACCAAATCAAACTCGATACATGAAGTTGCTGTGCAGCGTCTGAATTTTGCAGCGTGACAAGCGACTTTAACACGGGTTAAAGTGCAATAAAAATTAGACAATCTTTCTTAACTCTCCTTCTGCACATAACTCTTTAAAAAGAAGCCGTTCTCAAAGCACGGGAGTAAGAGAAAACCTCCTTGTTAGTTGATAATCTCGGCCATTTGCAGGCTGCTAAGAACGGACATTTATACTCACCTTCTTGCAGTATAATGCTTTGAAGATGCGTTTTTTTTTTAACTTTTTTTGTTTCTTCGCTTTTTTTGTTTCGTTCCACCCCCTTCCTCATATTTAGAATAGAGACCAAACACTACCGTGGCGCTTACCTGTCCTGCTCGATTGGTCGAACTTCTACAAGGGTCCAGCTTACAGTAACGGCGTATTCTGCGCAGAATACTCTACAAATTGGCAACAACTTTATTAACATGTTGACGCAGGCCACATATTCACAGCCGCAGCCTCAAAACGGCGGCATAGCTCCCCCTTAATATTCTGAGTAAAGTAAACAGGAGATGTTTCTTGAGCGCTGCCTCGCGGCTTTACAGTGCAGGCGGCGACCTTTGCCTATATAAAGGACGACAAAATTTCGATATTGCTTCGCCACTAACCGTCGTTTGTATTACGCTTCGAAAGGTCACCTTCTTAACTCGCGCAAGGAGTAAGAGGAAAAGTGCTGAATTGGCTGATCATTTTTGCCTTTTTTCTTAAGCTATGTTAGTTTTATTTTTTTTCTTCAGCCCCCCTCTGCTCCTTACTCATATTTTGCTGTGAGCGGAATACGTGTCGCATAGCTCTTCTAAAGCGCTCGAATGCTTGCTCTCCGTTAAGCGACAAGCCGACATCATATTCGGCTATAGCGCGCACACTTTTTAAAGTCAAGCATCTTGATTATTGGGTTCAGCCAGGCCAGATACTTTTTGTAGTGACGTCACAATTAAAGCAAAACGCACAATTAGCGCGCGAAGTATTCGGTACGCTATAAAAACAAGGTCGGCCTTTCCGCGCACCACCGAAGCATTACGCGGGAGGGTCGGTGGCCTGAGTCTCAGTAAACGGCCGTATGAGACAAAAAGTACACATTGCGTACAGTGACAAAGCGTACACATTGCTTTGTCATAGTCGCTTCCAGTGAAGTTTCGGCCGTATGAGACAAAGTGTACACATTGCGTACAATGAGAAAGCGTACACATTGTTTTGTCATTGTCGCTTCCAGTGAAGTTTCGCTAACACACGAAACGAGAAGCAGCCGACTAAGCAGCTTGTTATTTGTCAATTTAGCCAATTGCGGGCTGCTAGGAGTTGACGCTCACTTACGCATTTTGCTGACAGCGCTCAGAAGATGCTTTCTTTAAATTAGTTGGTTAATGCTTTTCTGCTTTCTTTTCTGGTTTGTCCCCCCTGCTCCCTCATATTTCGCAGTGGACGAAAAGCACCGGACATCGCAAATCATTCGCGCTATTGTATACGCTAGCGCTGCGACAAGCGGCATGGCAACAATGTCGTCGAGTACGAGTGTGCAAGAGGACAAGGTTTCTTTTCCGAACGTGATACAATCTATGGTAGGAAGGAACTAATATCTTAATTTTGACATTCTTTAACGTAGGCAAAAAAAAAAGAAAAAAAAAAACGACCCGCGCACTAAAGACGTAAGGCGGTGCTGAAAATGCCTGCCGCGTGCAAACACTTTAGTGTTCGCACTCGCTTCTGAAAATTAATAAGGAGACGGAACAAAACAAATCAAGCGAAGAAAGCCGTAACCGCAGAGTTTTAGAAAACCCTTGTTCAAAATGTCATAATGGGAGAGGGTGATTATAAGTGTTTTTTTACTTAACAGTCTGCAAATGAGCGAAGTTCTCAACTAACAAGGAGGTTTTAGCCTCTTACTCCTTGTTTCGCGTTTAGAGAACGGCTTCTTTCAGAAGCGTTGTGCAGAGAAGGAGAGTCTAAAAGACCTCTAATTTTTATGGTCCTTGAACCTATCGTTAAGTAGCTGCTCGTAGTAAAGTTTCAGACACTGCATGGAAATATCATATAGGGAGTTTGCCGTATACCCATATCCTTGGTAAACTGTGAGGGTGTTTTGCGACAGTTTTGATACTACACTTATAGATTTATAACGTGGCTGGGAACGTCAGTGCAGCGGTTCACAGTCTATACTGTGGTTTGCGCACCGCCTAACACAGCGCAAGCATTCAGGTGCGACAGGCGAGCCCCACACTTGTTTTCGCGCCCACTCCTAGATATTAGTAAGGTGGTAGGACAAAAAGAAATTAAAAAAAATTTTCTGCATAGTTTCACAAATGCATGTTCAGGGAACTATAGTAGAAGGAGCCAATGTAAGCGTCTTTCTTTAACAGCGAGGAAGACAGTAGGGAAGGAAACCCGCATTTTGAATTGCTCTTTAACCTAACTTTTAAGTCACCCTAGGGCTATGCTGAAGCCATATACATTGAGTTTTTTGCACCAATATTCTTGTTAGGTCATGTGGGCCCTTTGCGACAGTTCTTAGACTATTCCTGGAGATATATACGGGGTCTTGAAATAATAATAAAGCTGCCGCCAAGATTGTCCTTTGTGCAGGTGCCAAGTGTACTGGCAGGTGCAATGAAGTTTGCCATGCCTATCATAGCGCCTTAACGCGCAGCCTAGCGAGACGAGCAGGCTCTTTTTGGGTAATACACAATGTTTTTAAATGCTTTCTTCTTCGCTTATCGGCACAAACATTCGCACTCTGTTGAAACCACGTGCAGTGGTCGCTGAAATAACTGGCCTATGTGGAAAAAAGCTAGTCGAGCTGCATCGTCAACTACACGCTACTTCTGATGGTTCAGGAAGCGGCTGCGTATTTTAGCAACATAGCGCGTTAGGTAAGCATTTTGGAGGCTCTCAGTAGCGGAATGTATGTGCTGGCAGGGCGATGCATGCTGCTTATTATCATACTGTGGCTTCACAGCCTTTTTTGTGCCTCAAAGGAGAGCTGCGAGAGAGCTTTGCCACCCCCTGCAAAATATAAATTCGATTAGGGCGACGAACAAAGCAAAACGAAATTCCGGAGCAGAATAACACACAGTTCGAAAAATTCTAGCTGTGTGCGTTATGGGCGAAGAATGTTAACGCGTCTCTGGATCAGCCTGAAATTGGCCAAATGATGCAGCTATCATGGTGTTTTTGTGTCTTGCCCTTGTGGTCCTTTTATACTGGCTTCTTCTGAAACAATTACCGCATGCTGACAAAAGTAAACGGAGAACGCTATTTCCTTCTAAATGCCTTCACGCGTTGCATTATTGAAACTTGAACTCGTGATATGTGCAAAGTGGTAGCATTTGCCGGTGCCCTTTCACATGGACAAATATTGTTTGTTTTTATCTCCAGTGCAGAAAGCACGACTTTAGCTCGAACGGAAAACCGTGCTCTGTTTATTTATGTCGGCACCTGTACGTAGCTGCAAACAGGAAGGCACTTGTACCACCCTTTTGGATTG
Source organism: Amblyomma maculatum (assembly GCF_055883805.1). Taxonomy (NCBI): domain Eukaryota; kingdom Metazoa; phylum Arthropoda; class Arachnida; order Ixodida; family Ixodidae; genus Amblyomma; species Amblyomma maculatum. Next base: position 132,940,083 of record NC_139347.1, read on the forward strand.
TTTGAGAATGACACGGCTCTAAAACAGGCTCTGCCACATATTCGGCTTACTTTCGCCACAGCACATAAAAGTTGCTCGTAGGGTTAGGTTTTCCGCGTTGCCCCGCTGTTGTTAGGAGAATAGGTATACCTACCCAATAATCACCCTTTTCGGCTAATAAACATAAAAAATGTGGCAGTTGAGTGCTGTGATAACAAGGCTCTGTTCAAACACGCACAGCTCAGAAACACCTGGAGTCATTCATGAAGTAATACTGCTTGTGTCCAGCACCCTGATTTAACGATTTTTTCTTCCTGAACTACCAATCTTCTCTTTGTCTCTCACTTCTAATTTTGTGTGCCTGTTGTATCACTGTGCTATTTTTTTCTTTTCAATTCTTTGTATATTTTTACGTTCCTGCTATTTATGGATTGATATGACGTTTTCAAAATGTAATTATTTGCAGGGTGGCATCCAACCTGCCCTCCCAATTTGTGTGTCTTGTCTTGACGCTACCTTCTTCGTCCAAACTGTGTGTCTGATGAACTGGCTTTTGAATATACGTTCAACAAACATTGACTCCATTGCGTACAGTGCAGTAAGAAAAGTAGAAGTGCATAGTTTTTACAGCACTTCCAGTATGGTTGGGTCTAGCCGCTCATTTTCACTAAATTTTAATACTTAGGTCATGTCTTTATTTCTAAGTGCGTCTTTATTTATTGTAGATATTGAGTGCGTTTTATAAATTTAGAAGCAATTGAAACGATGACACCTATGTTTCATCTGATAAAGTCGAACGCGATAGCGTTTTCGGACCTTGTTCGCATCGCCGTTCCAAATTCGTTCCTCATGCTCTTGCGCCTTGCAGCGACCTATAGTTCTCAAGACGCAGCATTCCTTTATTTGTCCAAAGTACAGCATGATAGCGCCTCACACTGGTGGATGTCGTCGTATCCATCTAACTTGCGTTAAAGAAGCGCGTCTGCCTCGTTTTCCTACATACTATACACAATGATCCTATATGGGCCAGTCCCTTGTATCAGGCGGGCAGACATCAGTTTTCCCGGAAAGCAAGAAAAAAGCTCCATTGACACCCTCATACACAGAAATCCATACAGATAGGCAGAAATCTCCACGTAGAAGAGTTCAGCGCACAGCACATTGAGGAGAAAGACAAAGCCTGCGTTCTAATCGGTCGCGTTTTTTATGTTCTCCACCGAAGTAGATCGGCCCTCGGCCGAGGCACTGTTACGGCGTCTACCGCCAGAAATACCGTACCGTCCATCTCCGACTGCCTGCGATAAGCTGGTTTCCAACTCCATTCTATTTTTTTTTTTTTTTGCATGCTGATCTTGCCGGCGACCCTACCGTGCCCAGGATTTTCGAGATGCCTTACATGGTGTCATAGACCTCAGTGATATCAGTTCAATTGAAAATTTTCAGTTATTTCATTTCAGGATGGTAACAAGCAGGACAGCGCTGGCCAAAGCTAAGCTCGTGAGCTCCGGAAAGTTACCGGAGAAAGGTGATCGGTGTCTTGTTATTGACCCTTAACCAAAGATTGTGAAACTCAAGTTTCTTTGGCTGCCCGAACATATGGAAGACCTTTACATCCGTGACTCCTTCCGTGCTCGTGGTAAAGTTACCTCCATCACACAGGAGCATTGAAGATGTATCAGAAATGGAGGGGATACGGACTTCGAATCGTGACATTGCCCTGACTTGCTGATGGCGTCACTATAAACGACGTGCCCCATCTTTTGACAGTTAGTGGTCTGCAGTGTATGGCTCTGATGCCAGGTAGGCCTCCCTTGTGTCTTCACTGCCACAAGGTTGGTCATATACTACGACACTGCCGTACCCCTCCTTGTGATGAATGTCGGCGATTCGGCCATACTACAGAGGAGTGCGTAGTGCAGTACGCGGGTAAACTCCGCAGTAGTATGCATGTTGTGGATGACACTCTGCAAGGGAATTTAATAGATGCATCAGAGGTTTTGGATGCTGCTGGTGGCATGGCAGTAGTTAGGTCTACTGAATCAGCGACTAGCGGCCCAATGCCAAGTGAGAAAATTACAGCTTTGCAGCGTGAGCCTACCCAGCCTTCACACTCGGATCAGCGTTCAGTGGATGTGCGCCAGAGCCTGGCGGACCAGACGCCTGTAATTCGCTGCGTTCCTGGTAGCACTCTTGGTGCGCGTGCACGTGCTGTGCGCGAGCCAGAAGAAGGCAAGGGTGCTGTTGTGGCTGCCGGGCCGAGGGTCTGCGCTGCTGAAACTCTTAATGCCACTGCCGGATCCACCCTCGATAGCTGCCAGCTTGGTAGTGAAGGCAACTGCGGTTTGGATGTGGCATGTCTAAGTGTGGCTTCGAAGCGTGGCATGTCAGTGAGTTCAGCCTTCTCTGAAGGAGACGCTGTTCCTGCGAAACACAAGAAATTCCACCGGAAGTTGAAGGGCAAGAAATCTCCTCACAGCGCCGGATCGAGGAGAAAGGGTGCCATTTTCATGGATAGAGAGAGAGAATAAACGTTTTTTATACAAAGTAATTTCGCGGGTGGTTCACATGGAGGTACTTTCCAGATTGGCGTCAGACATCACGGATGCTTGAACTAATTGCACTTTGGTCACCATGGTGAGCGCGCAGCAGCTGATTGTTGCAACCCTCAACGCGTGTGGTCTCCGGTCTAGGCAGAAACAGGTACATCTGCATTGGCTGTTTCCGGGCAGTTGACTAGGCATCATCGCTGTTCAGGGGACTAAGATAGAAAGTGAAGTGGACGCAGAGATAGCCCTGCGAGCCTTTTTAACAGATTGCAACGTCTGTTTGTCTCACTCGATAGGCCTTTTGGCGGGTTGCTTTATAGTCTTTAATAAGAGTCCCTTTCTGACCTTATGCATAAGGGTTAACGCAGAATGGTGCATTATATGTTTTGACTGTCGGCTGAATGGCCAATCATAGAGGTTTATCAACGTGCATGTTGCAAATGATCGGGTGCAGCAAGCAGCTTTTTTCGGTGATATTGCGCATCTCCTAGAATGCGATCGGTTTTGGTATTAATCATCATCATCAGCCTGACTATACCCACTGCAGGGCGAAGGCCTCTCCCATATTTCTCCAATTAACCCGGTTCTGTGCTGGCCGCATCCACTTGACCCCTGTGAACTTCTTAACCTCATCCACCCACCTAACTTTCTGCCGCCCCTTGCTACGCTTTCCTTCCCTTGGAATCCAGTTTGTTACCCTAAGCGACCATCGGTTATCCTCTCTTCGCACTATATGTCCTGCCCATGCCCATTTCTTCTTAATTTTCACTAGAATGTCGGTAACTTGAGTTATTTCTCTGACCCACTCTGCACGCTTCCTATCTCTTAATGTTACCCCTACCATTTTTCGTTCCATAGCCCTCTGGGTTGTCCTCAACTTAAGTAGAACTATTTTGTTTAGCCTCCACGTTGGTATTGATGGGTGACTACATATGCATATGCGACCCACATGGCAGTACGGGACCTAGTCAGAATGTCGATAAGAGCCCTAGTATTGCATCATGTATTACTGAAAACACAGGTTTAATTGATACTGGACTGTCATCCACATTCACATATATTAGAAGAGCTTCACATCCATGTCTTCATCGCATTGAAGCCTCCGCAGAACTTCTTAAATAGCGCATTTCATGCGATATCCAGGCCTATTTCTTTCTCTGACCATAACATGGTCACTGTCCGGATTGGGGAACGTTCCCGCCCACAGTTTAAGCCGCATTGGGCCCTGTGAAAGCTTAATGCTTCGCTGTTAAACGAAGAAGACTTTGCACAGCGCGTGAGGACAGCTTTGGATTCATGTTTTGCCGTGAGTCTACCATAATTTGCAGCTTGGGAATTGTTTAAGCAACAAGTTAGGAGCAAAGCTATAGAGTTTGATTGTCAGGTCTTACATCAATTAGAAAAACAGCTGCCGCAGAGCCTTCGTAATTTGCACGAGCATGAATGTGAGTCCCCTGACTTATACACAGAGGAAATTGCTGTTGTAAAATGCCATCTTCAAAAGCTCGATGCAGAGCGCTCTCGGGCGGCCCGTGTGCGGTCCCGTAGCAATCGTGCTTTGGAGTCTGAGGAGCCAACTAGGCAGGCATCGCTTGATGAGCGTCGCCATGCGGCTGCCAAACGAGTCTGAATTCTATTGTAGTGGTGCCTTGCTCACTAATTCTGATTTGATAGTAACCGAGTTTGCAAATCACTACACCTGTCTTTTTTCTGCCACTATATAAGTCATGCTGATGACGCTCATGTAGAGCGCATTGTGTCTATGGTTAATCCTCATTCTGAGTATGAATATAAGGCGATAAGTTCTCCATTAACCTTAACTCAAGTAGAAGACTCAATTGACCGTCAGCCGCTTTCCAGAACTTCGGGAACTCGTCTATCAGGTGAATTTTACCAGATATCCACTCTCTCCCCTGTCCTACTCCAAATTTTTGAAACTAGTATTCATGTCTGGCTTTTGCCGCAGTCTTTTACCAAAAGTCATATTGTGTTAATAATGATGAAGAAAAACTTATGATAAAGAAAAACTCCAATTTGCGGACGGTTACAGGCCTATCGCTTGATTATAAGATTTGCGCTAAGATCCTCTCAAATCGACTATACATTGCAATGTCTACGTTGATTGGACCTCATAAAACATGTGGCTTGAGAATTCGGTCAATACAGTGAAATCTACATCTGGCGCGTACGGTTTTGCAATATTGCAGTTACGCTCACGAAGAGTTGGCACTGCTACAAATTGACCGGGCAAATGCGTTTGATCATGTGTCCCATTCATTTCGTTTTCCTTTCTTAGGTCGTGCCAATCTTTATTCAATTGTTTCTACTGGGATACGCCTTTGTTACAAAAAATGCTATGCACGATTGATTGTAAATGGCTGTCTGTCACAACCTGTCTCCATCGAGCCATCTCTTAAACAAGGATGTCCACTGTCCCCTCTCTTGTTCGCTCTATACTTCGATCCCCTTTGCACCAGTGCCATAAGCAGCATTGCGGTTAGTATTTTTCGTATTATGGGTCAGGAACTGAATGTTTTAGCTTATACAGATTACCTTGCATTTTTTTGCGCTGACAAACCAAGCAATAATGGGGTTACTCGTTCAAAGGAGGACTTTGGTTCAGTGTCAGGTGCTGAATCAACCGATCTACGAGTTGCGGTCTCTGGTTTAGAATGTGGGCATCGATGCCTACTGAATATGCTGGTGTGGCATGCACATCTAGGCCACCGAAGTGCATTGGAGTCCCTTTGAGTGCCTAGAAGAATAGTACGCTTTACTAGAAAGACCCTGTCCCGACTGTTCAGCGCTACGTTCGGACTTTTATCCCTCATGGTCTCTCTAATTTGGAAGGACTACCGCCTGTAATCTTGTTTCTAGCCACTAAAATTTATTATGTACTGCAAATTATTCCCTGCGCAAGACTTTATATCCAGCGTTCCACTGAGTGCTCGCTACTTTTTTGTGCGATACATCTTTTGAATAAGTGAGGTGTGATAACCTTTTTCGGCCTGTAAGTGCCGACGGCCTTGGTCTAATCGACCTGTATGTCCGGCAGATAGCTTCGCGTTTCGTGTTTTTCCGTGACGCTTCCGATCCGATAGTACGTGCATTTTTGCAAGTTAATCTAGTTCATATTTTACCGAATCTTATTGTGGTTTTCTAACCTCTCTGATCGTCCGTGATTATAGGGTACAATGCATTCGATCCCTACTTGTTCGTTCTTCCCCACAGTTCCTGATTTCTGTATCGCGAAATTTATTGTACAAAGATTTAATTTCTATGTTGTTTCCTCCACCTGTATACCGTTATTTGTATTTTAGTTTACCGGGACCTGATGTACTCAAAATGGCACAGAAAATGTCGCTCTCGCCAAGTACGAAGACTTTCTTTTATAAGTTACGCACTGAGACCCTGCCTTTTAAAACGTGGTTAGGGAAAAAGGACATTTCTGCACCTACAGTAAATTGCCACCTCTGCGATTCTCCGGAAACCATTGAGCACCGTTTCATCGATTGTAAAGATGCAATATTGTTCTGGGATAATTTGCAACAAGCATTGGAAAAAAAATTGGTTTGACACCGTATTCTCTATGTTATCTCACTGCACTGCCATATGTTTTAAGCCTTTAGACATGTTCTTTCTAATTAGGTTACACAGCCTCTGGAAAACGCGCATAATGGACAGAAATTGTGGAAATGTTGTTTCTACAAAAACTACTTCTTTAGGATGATTGTCCATTTAAGGAAATTGTATACACAGGCTGTCTTTGAACCGGAGTGGCACTCACTCTTAGGGATGTGCTCTACATTTCCTCTTGTTTGGAGTTTTGTTGACTTGGTGTATCCTATTGCGCTGATATAAAAATATCCTTGCTTTCCGCCCTCTATAATAGCTTGAAATTTTATCTACAGCACTGTATGCAGCGTATAGTATATAAAGGCTCAAAATCTCATTATGCCGCTCCTACATCAGTGGTCCCTCGGGGGTCTGTTTTAGGACCTGGTTCTTGCTCTTCTATATCAACGATATTACGCAGTCCCTTGTAAAGTGCTTCTGCGTGCAAGTTATTGCATGGTTATTATTGCATTAAGTGTTCCACTTACCATGATTGCATACAACGCAAAATGGACTTTATACAGTGATGTTGTGTTCAGCGTTGAATGTCTTCGATCCTGTTTAATGTCAACTTTTTCCCGTTTTTTGTCGGTTTTTGCCGATTTTTGCCGTACTGTGGTGTCATGCTGCAGATAGAGGATGTAACCAACTTTCAACCTACGCGAAAACGGTCACCTATGAACAACATGAAACTTAATCAGGTAAATTGAGCACTGGCCTCTCTTTTTTGCTCTGTGTCAAATGCAGTGCTGGAGCGGATATTCGGTCAACACGGGTGAGAAGATCAAGCACAGGACCAAGAAAATGATGAATGTCATTGTACAGATTCGGGCAACTTTAGCTCTAGGAAGATTCAGGGCGCAACATTTCTTAACACCGACGATACCCTACGCAGGTTCAGGTCAGATGCCACCGATGCAATGCATATTGCGAGGGTCAAAGGCTGAATAGGGCGGTTTTATATTTATACGATGAGTGTTCGATGAGACCTGATTCCTGGTACTTTTTATGTGACTTATGGCAATTTCATAGTCAAGAGAATGTGAAGAAATTTTGGCGCAAGCGGCGGTCTCACGGCCGCTTTCCATCCTGGCAACACTTTCTCATATAAAAGAAGTGCAGGCCAGAACTGAGATTTAAACGCAGTAATGTGCGACATAGTGTCTATTTTCTAATGGGTATTGCCTAATATTGCTGTATTCTGCACATTGTTGATTTGACATTGCGGTCTTAACAGCTTGTTTGCTTTTGTTATGGGGTTTAACATCCCAAAGCGAGTCAGGGCAATCCGTACCAATTCACTCTTCGTGAGGTAAGGCTGTCCGATTGTGGTTCCTCTGCTCTTTGGCTTTAGCCTGGAACCACTTTGTCTGCGTGTTCTACATAATAGTAATATCTATGGCTTCCCTCTTCTTAGGATTGTGGTCAAAGTGATTGCATATACAGATGGTCTTTCTTTTTTTCTGCGCTGGTAAGCCTAGCATTGGCAAAGTTTAATTCCCCTTAGAACACGTTGGCCTCGTTTCTGGTGCTCAGATGAGGGACTCCAAAGGTTGTCGCCTTTGCTTTGGCTCGTGGAACTCAACACCGCCCTTATATACAGAAATGGAATGGTCATAAAATATCTGCCCATTTCACTGCATGTATTCAAGACAAGTGTGCATTCTTGGAGAGAGCGGGATCCCGGTCGTTCAGCGTTATGACCATACTTTCGTCGACCATCAGCTTTCTATCTCTGGTCAGGCCCAGACCTGCGAATTGTTTGTGGGTAAGAAATAGTTATGTACTACGGACCTCCATTGCGCACGACATTACATCCAGCGTTTTCACCGATTATTTCCGGCACTTATTTCGTCATCAAATCTTGAACCAATCCGAGCTGATAATCTCTTCAGCCTCAGGGAATTTCGGCTTAAAGCGCCTCTATGTGAAGCAGTTAGTTGCTTGTTTCTTCTTCTTTCATGATTTTTTCCATTCGATTATTAGAGAATTCTCGTGAGCTAACTTCAGGGCTCTGCTTTCCCTAAGTTATGATTGCTTCAAATTTTACCGACCGCCTCTATTTACTGGGGTTTATGAAACAAATTTATGCTTCGGTGTGGTCTTTGATAGCCCGGTTTCAGGTTCAGTACTTGTTTTCTTTTCCGCGCAAGTGTTTATACAGGGAATCTGTAATTATACTCTTACAGTAGCCGTTGCATCGTTTTTACACTTCGGCACTTTGGTGTTAAAGGTCATGTTTTGAAGCGGGTGCTCCAAATGACGATTTCCCCGTGCGCCAAAACCTTTTCTTAAAATTATACATAGAAGTTTTCCTATGGATAAATGGCTTCATAGGACGAATATTGTTACGGACGTGGAAGAATCAGCGGTCACTAGCATGGGTAAGAGCGCTGCTGCTAGGCCCACCGAAATTCATTAAAAGTCATCTCTTATCTCCATCGATCATGTTCTGTTAATCTGTGCCCATCCGTTTGCCATCTTGTAACATTTTGGTGGAGCCTGCGGGGTACGCTACGTTCATCACATACTGGCACTGGAGCTTCAGCATGCCGCGTCTGCTTATGTCGTCAGCAGCGAGCTCCTTGGGTACAGCGCCCAGCTGTTCTGCTTGCCTGTTTCGACTAGACCTCGCTGTTCCCCTGCCCCCGGCCATCCTCCACCCCGGCCAGAAGACACGACGAGCGCTAGGCCAGTTAGGCTTGAGGACCCCATCGAGCCGAGTCGCCGACCAGACATCACCGCTGACCTAAGAGGCCACCCCATGTGATCACAGCTTCCTATACCAGGCTTCATCCCGTTATCATCGTGGCGGCAAACCATTAACTTTCTTTTTGTCTGCCCACTTCGTCCATTCAAGGCAATCGTCACGTCACGCATCAGATCCACTGCGGCATTATTCCTTATACTCGATTGGGATGACCCCTCGCTCGGGTAGTGTCACGGACTAAAACGAAGAGGGCACTGGCGTTGGAAGGAGCGCTCGTGCTAGGTCCGCTGAGTTTCAATGAAGGTCATATTTGACAACGCATTCGGTCATGTTCTGTTTTTCTGTGTTGATCGGCTTGCCACCTTGTAACGATATTATGTATATTTTGTCAACGGCCGACTGTGTAATGTGTGTGGAACAATTGAACTTTGTTTCATTAATTGCAAAGGTGCGGTTTCCTCTTTTGGGACATGCTGCAAACGCTCCAAAGCAAGAATGTTTGCTAAATTCGTAGTGTGCGATACCTTGCAATTACTAAAGCGGATTGCAAAACCTTTGATATGATTCTCCATATTGGACTTCACGGCATCCAGATGACGTGCATGTTAAATTGCAACGCTGAACCTTTTCTGCCACCAAGGTTTCATTTTAATCGAATAATGCTCCAACTAAAGAACATTTATGAGGAGAATGGCTTTCAACCAGACTGGTTTTCGCTGTTGATACGCTCGTTATCTTTGCTGTCCTTTTGCTTGTATTTTTTAAGCTAGTGCATCTATGCAAAGGCTGAGCGCTTTTTAAATAGTCTGTATATATAGGCACCTCTGTACATAGCGACACGCAGTATATATTGTGTACTAAGACAATGCAGCTTTAGCTACGAATATCCGTAATCGCTTCCCAAGAGAGATGCTCGGGTTCGAATCTGCTCCTATCCAACGGCCTTTCTTTTTTTTCTCGCGTGAGCCGACAGAGCCTTCACTTCGGAACAGGCCAAATCCATCCTGCTAGTCTAGCGTGGCTTTCACCTTAAAAGTGATGAAACCTGTGTCCTGTCAGACACACTCGAAATTTTGCGCACTCCATTATTCGCTTAATTCGGAATACATTTGGAAACCAAAACTTTATAAGACAAAAAGTGTGCATACACGCAACGCAATTCCTCAAGTGTCGGACGCTATAAACTCGCCGGAGTCATCTGTATTGTACCGATGTTCCGCGAAGAAAGGTGAAGCCACAGTGCTCGTGTGTGCTGATTAGGCAAAGAAAACACGACATACTTGAACATTTCAGCAAGTAACTAGGCCTTATAGAGATGTTGAAATCTTCGTCTGTCACCTAAAAAAAAGACATTAGATCTGTTTTAAAATTTGCTGCAAAAACTCCCAAATATAGGTTCAACATTTCCAATGTATATTTTTTTTTTTTTTTGTACGCAAACTTGCCATAAGACATATTATATAAACTCATGTAAATGGTTTTCCGTGAGGAACCGGAGCAGGCTCCCGCTCTTAGCGTTGTCGGTGAGCCATTTAGAAAAGTCATCTTCCCTTGTTGTGGTTAGACCCACTTCGCGCAGAATCTTTGTCCTTGATTCCCTTGTCCCTGCACAAGTCCATAGCAGGTGACGAACATCCACTTCTGCAGCTGGTGTGGAACACTTTGGGCATGTTGTTGGTCCGATTTCAGCTTGCGATTCCCATCGGCATTCCAATGTATATGCTTTGCACAATTTTTTTAGCGGTTCCAGTGCTTCTTGTGCTTACGTTTGTCGTCATTTTTAGCGTTTCACCGAAGACTTTACTGGATAGAATGGACTCACCATAAACTTGTAGTGTTTTTATCTCTTCTGAATACATCGCTTTCCAGGATTCTTCGCCAGCTGTATACTTTTCCCCTCTTTTCTCGTTGCAAGCGGATCCTCCTGCGCCCTGCCTAGAACACATCATAACCTGAGCAGATTTGAGGACCCTGCCTCACGCCGATGAGGCGGTCGTGCAGACCATCGATACCGTCCGAGCTGCCAGCGCTACTGACCGCAGGAAAATGGGCGTTTTGAGTGCAGTGGGGCAATGTGGGGACCGGGAACTTGCATGTTCCTAATTCTTCAGTTACATTAAGTTTTATGACGGTGATAACGTACGCATTGAGAAGATAGAAAAGACGATCTTGTGCTGGCACCACGGTCAGTAGAATACACGGGAGTCACACGACTTTCGTAAGGGGTCCAGTCGTAGTGCGTAAGTGGTTACAGCCTTCACTGCTCAGTGCAAGGACGCAGTTAAAATGCCCTTCCCTCCCCCCTTCCACTACTCAGAATTAATCCGAAGTCGTGCACTCCTGCGCACTCCTTTAAATATGTTGTTCAACCCTTCCATATGTTCAACAACAACTGAGCCTTCCTTTCATGATCATTTCGGTGCCAAAGCAACACTACGCAGTCGTCGAGCCAGTTTGCGATGGGGCTGGTACAGGTAGGTCACCGCCGCTTGCGGCGGGGGCTAGCCTGGCACCGAATTTTTATCTGTTATAGGCCGTCATTGCACACGCCACCGCTGGTGGTGGACGACGGCTGTTGTTGCGGCGCGCGTCTTTCTTTCCCTCTTCCTTTTCTTTCTTATCTATATTCTCTTCTATCTGCACGAGGCAGCGGAGGTGGCTCAGCTACAGAGCCAGTAGCAGGCCCGTGCATTTTATTTTCTTTCTTGCTACAACCACAACAACAACAGCCATTTTGCGTCGCACAGCGTGGGCCAAGCTGCGCATGCGCGAGGACCTGCGTGACGTCAGAGGTAGCAGCTTCTGTGTCGGAGCTGCCTTCGCGGCCGTACGCTCCGCCGGCGCTGGAGAAGTGACATCATCACCACAGTCAGCGCCAGGTGCGCATCACTCTCTCCGTTTGTTGTGCGGAGAAGAGGCGTGTGTGGTTTATAATAGCTAGGAGCGCGCGGCCAGAATCAACCAACTATGGAGAAGGAGAGCCCGGCCGGCCACGTACCCTAAGCTATACTAAGCTTATCCATGTAGCTGTTGCTTTCGCAACTCAACTAGGCTTAACCGGAGCTGAACCATTGCCAATTCTTTTATTGCGAAAGCAATACTACCCTAGGTTTCAAGCCTTCAGCGTAGCGCGGTCGGTAGCCACGTCTTACCCACGTGACCCTATGTCGTCACATCCCACGTGGGCTGGCAGGAGCTATCAACTTGTGCCGCTCGATGGTTTCACATGGGACGATTATGTCAGAATCAGCCTGCTAGGACCCTGGCATTCACGTTACCCCAATAGGCCACTAAGACACGTTCATACGACTTGGTTAAAGCGGGGCTTTATATATGGGCTAAGGAACAAGAAAAAGAGAAGAGCGATCGGTCACCCGCAGCTAATGCTTTCCCTCAATATTTAGTTCAGCAGCGTTGAACCCTTGTAATTTTTTTTCCTTCTAGTATTGCGTTCTACTTCGCGACTATGTAAGCGCATCATGCATGTTTCAAGTAAACTGTGCCTCCCCAACACGCCAGAACCGCGCACGTTCGCAAGAAACTCCCCTCAGCAAATTCAGAAAGTCGTTCATTGCAATAGGTCTTCCATTGAAATTCTGCTGCGACTTAAAAGCCAGGTTCAGGAAATAAAAGCAGTTCGCAGCCAGCCTTCCAATGGAACACTGTCAAAACAAATCTAACGCCGTTGAAATGTTTACTTAGCCCACGTGTATAGAGCTTGCAGTAATCATAGCGCACAAGAACATATTTCCCTGACTGCAAAGCAGGTGTAAGGAATGGAGACCGCATAGAGGCAAAAATATGCAATGTATGTGGATCTCAGGTCGGTGCACTAGCAGGCGATAGGCCAGAGCCCACGAGCACAAGCTCGTGAAGGGTTGAAAGCATGGAAGCGCATTGTCCTGGGTTGAAGGATCCGCTCATCACATACACGGAAATCACGGCTGCACACAGGAATGAAAGATAAGCCCTCCCACCTCCAGATCGGTCTCTCACACCGAACGAGTGCAGAGACTGGAGAAAATTACAAATTACAAACAATCCGATCCTTTCCACCTTATCTATACGGGGAGGGAGAGGAACCTCCAAAGTTCCGCACCAAATGCTATAATAGCCAATCAGGATCATCTCATTTTGGAATTCCGCGGTTCTCCCCGGCACATTGATGGAATCAGAGAGAAAGAAACTTGGGATGCCCTCCTCCGGAGCCATGCTCCGGAGCAGCAAGCTCTAGTAATCCATCTGTCACGGGACGCTTTCCGAAAGACGTCCACCTGCGGGGCTCCCTCTTCCTTGTAGGCCACCCTATAGGGTCTTCATGAGGGAGCGGAGGGGCCTCTACATCGACGACACTAAAGTTATTTTGAACTTTAACTTGTAATTTCTTATACAATGAATCCTCCCACCCAGTAAAAGAAGTCCGAGATACCAAACAGAGTGTATTTATAATCTATATAAAATATAGATTGAATAAAAGCTAAATTGATACTGGCCATCGTGTCCTTAAGGTAAGGCCAATATAGCGTTTTAGCGGCCTGCTCCTATCATTTTACGCCCTGTGAGACAAAAAGCGGCGAAACATATTGAGTCTTATCTTATTGAAAACTGTCCGTTGATGGCACTCATGCCTGCTTATCAAGATGGCATGACCCAGCCGCTGGAGTTCCCGACCGGGTTAGATCCCGACCGCCAGCGGCTGCGTTTCGATGGAAGCGAGACGGATGCGATGTCAGTACACATTATAAATCCCCAGGTGGTCGAAATTACTCCGTAGTACTCTTCCACTGCGACCTCTTTGCATCTTTCCACATTTACTCTTACATCCCTCCCTTCCGCCGCAGTATACAGAAGCTGACGCAGTAAATCAGGAATCAGCGGCAGTTGAAACAAAGGCTTTTAACTCATCGCACTTCAGTGGTTTAGAATGCCCCTTATAATTTTTTGTCTTTCCTTTCCCATAATTAATTCACGATTTATTTGGGTCACGTGATATACCTTGTTGCTATGCGATCTATTGGTCGATGTCAGTGCATGTTAGAGGCTAACACGTGCTCTAAGTAACTCCTCGGCACTCCACTGCGGCACCTCTTTCTATCTTTTAGGTTTCACTCCCAACTTCCTCCCTTCGAAGATAAGGGGAAGTCATGAACCATTATCAATCGGCACGCAGGCTGGTACCCCCGCCTGACCCAACATTGAATAACAAAAAAGCTGCTGCATGGAGGTGCTCGCCAACTAATACTGGCGCACCATATGCACCCCGAGACGAGAGAGCATGATAGGTGTAGCCATTGTGGCGCGAGAGGGACCCTCGGCCACATACTATGGGAATGCACAAATTCACCCGGGCTGGAAAAAAATATAGGCAATAGAGAAAACTAGGAGACCCTGCTGCTACAGCGGAGCGTCGTACACCTGGCGGAAAAAGCTTGAACGGGCCAAGGCCTGGCAGCAAGACTTTAACGCGGCAACACCCCCGTCTTCCCGACATTCTAGTTAGTTGGTTAGTTATATGACGTTTTATGGCGCCACACCAAATATGGCTTTATTGCGCCAAACACAAGGTTAGATGACAAGTTATGTGAAGCGCTTAGAGTTGCGGTTCTCATATTTGATTTAAAACATTGCCTTTCTTAAGAAATGCACAAACTAGAGAAAAATCGACGAATGCTTGTTCACTTAAAAGCAATGCAAGGTGAAAGGGAATGTACGTGTTCGTTAGAAAATACAGCAAAATAGTTTTTCCTAACATTCTCAAATTGCAGCACACTGGTTTGTCTTTCTTTGTCAAGAGAAAATTATGAGTGGTGTGTGTGTGTCCTACGCGTAGAAGACATAAAATAACTTCGATAAAGCGTTCCCGATGTAGGCATGATTTCCATTCACCTAAAAAGGGCTTTGCAGAATGTAGCTTGTTCTTTTCTTCCCTTTCCCAATCAGCTTGCCACCTAGCTCTTAGTTTCCACCAACTTTATACAATCCTTGTGGGGTAGGTTCTCGCGTTTTATTTATCTGGATCTTGCTTGTGCAGCACATGCGTCTGCTCTCCCATTACCCTTAATACCAACATTACTGGGCACTCAGCAGGATGTTACATTATGTTTTTAGGACGCTATCTGTACTATTTTGTGTATCATGTTGCCAATCAATGGTTCAGCTGCATTTTAGAGTTAATGCCGTTAGAAGACTTAGAGTAGATAATGCTATTTTTGGTGTTTTCATTTCTTATTTTTTCCACAGCAGTACAAATAGCGTAACACTCTGCATTGAAAACTTATGTATAAGGAAGTAGTCTTGTTACTGCTTCTATTTTATCTTGTACTACTGCACTTCCAACACATCTACTCGTTTTTAAATCATCTGTGTAAATTGCGATGTAATTTGTATATTTTTCTTTCAGTGCCAGTAATGTTTGCGATATGTGTTCATGTGGAGTGTGTATTTTTTGAAACTGTGTTAACGTGAGGTCAAAAAGTGCAGGGAGAGTATACCCCGGAGGGAGTGGTTTGTGCACAGGTACGATATATTCAGTTTCTTTCAGTACTTCAGTGCGTCCAAGTCTCGGCATTTTTCTTCGAAGCGCAAGAGCAAATGCTTAATTGCTTGATGCTTGTAGTGTTCGGGAAGGCCATTTTGTGACAATAGAGGAGCAGAGGTGTTTATGCATAGAACGGATTTTGAGGACGTATGCAAAAGTTAGTGCAGTTCTTCGATTTTCTAAGGCAGGTTAATTAGTTTCCACGTAGAGGCTAGCTATTGAAGATGTTCTATAAGCACCGGATGATAATCGTAAACCAAGATTATGAACTGCATCTAGCCGTTTTAGGTAGGACGGTCTGGCCGAGCCGTATACTATTGAGCCGTAGTCTAACTTAGAGCGTATTAGAGAACGCTAAATATGTAAAAGGCATGCACTATAGGACCCCCAGTCTTTTTTTTTTTAGACTAGTTTCAGCAGATTGAGGGCCTGGGATGCTTTCTTCTTTAGTTGTTAATGTGTGAGAGAAAGGTTAGTTTTTAGTCAAAGGTTACACCTAAAAATTTGTCTTTGTTTAACGAGTACAGGATTCTGGTTCAGGTGAAGTTTAGGATCACTTTGCAATCCTCGTTTCAGCGAGAATAAAACAGCTACTGTTTTTTGTGGAGAGAATTTAAATCCGTTTTTGTCTGCACAAGCGGATATTTTGTTTATGGTGATCTGTATTTGTCTCTCGCAGATTGACAAGTTGGAGGAAGCGTATGCTATTTGGACATCATCTACATAAGGAGAATACACTATGGACCTTGGGATCACTTTTTCTAAGGAATTTATCGTAATTATGAAGAGTGTGGTGCTTAAGACACAGCCGTGGGGAACGCCATTTTCCTGCAGAAAGTTAATTAAAAAAGTTGAGCCTACACGGACTTTGAATGTAGGTTGGTTAGGAAGTCACTCAGGTAGCTTAGAATTCTGCCGCGGATACCTAGCTCGGCTAGGTCGCGCAGGATGCCAAACCTCCACGTTGTATCGTAGGCCTTCTGTAGGTTGAAGAAGGTCCCGATACTATGCTGTTTGTGGATGAACGCTTCCCTGACTGTTTTCGAGGCGGACCACGTGATCAGTTGTAGAAGACTTTTTAAGCCCGCACTGATGCATATCTAGTAGTTTCTGGGACTGGAGAACAAAAGTGAATCGGGTGTTTATTATACTTTCAAAATATTTTGCGATACAGCTGGTTAGGGCTATTGGTCTGTAACTGGCAGGTTTTTTAGGTGGTTTGCCGGGTTTCAAGAACGGTACTAGATTGCTGCTTTTTTGCATGTCTCCGGTATGATTCCAGTTGCCCATTTTTTATTAAAAACTTTGAACAGAGCCTCTACGGCAGCTTCAAACAGATGCGCAAGTATAGCATAATGTATGTTGTCTGGGCCTGGTGCTGTATTGTTACCACACGATAACACTGCATTTATTTCTTGTAATGTAACTGGCTTGTTGTATCCTTCATTTGTGCCTCCATGAAAAGGAAATCTTTGTTTTGCCGCTATACTGCCTTGTACTTTTTAAATGTGTCTGTATAATTTGAAGAGCTCGAAACATTAGAGAAATGTTCACCTAAAATATTTGCCTGATCCTCTCGTGTTGTTTCAGTTCCGGGCATTGTCAACATTGGAAAAGTGAAGGGGGTATAATTGCCAGTGAACTTTCGGACTTGTTTCCACATCTTCTTTGAGGGTATAGAGCTGTTTATGGAAGATACATACATATTTTTTCCCTCACATTTTTTCTGTGTTTATCCGGACGTATCTCGCTGTGGCCCTAGCCTTTCTAAATTTGATCAGGTTCTCTGTAGTGGGATACCTACGGAGGATGCCCCACGCTTTTTTCTGTAGTTTTTTTGCTGCTTTGCGTTCCTGCGTCCACCATACATTGTGTGTTTTTTGTTTTTTTGTTTTTTTGCGTGTTTGGATGTCTGGGGAATGGCTATTAAAGCTGCTGATATTATGCAGGTATAAAATCTTTCATTTATTTTTTCTATAGTTTGTTCTTTGGCGTATTGTTTTTCTAATGTTGCATATGTTTTAAAATCTGCAAAATCCGCTAGGTGAAGCTTCCATCGCGTGGCCTTGTAGAAATAATAGGTATAGATGATGATAACTTTAAAATGGCAGGTAAATGATCACTCCCCCTAAGATGATCTATAACAACCCAGCTAATATCGTTAAAAATGGATAGTGATGAAAAGGCTAGATCAAGACAGCTCATTTTGCCTGAGCTGGGGCAGCAATATGGGGCCTTTCCTGTCTTTAGTAGACATATATCATTTGATATTATAAAATCCTCTATAATTTTACATCTTGTGTCAGTGTGTTCACTGCCCCAAACGGGAGAATGAGCATTAAAATCCGCAACCATCACGTATGGCTCCGGTAACTGTTTAATAAGGTTTTCAAAATCATGAATGGCAACTGTGAGGTGTAGTGGTATATAAACAGAGCATATGGTTGGCGTTTTATAGCTTATAATGTTTACTGCTACATCGATTTTTCTGTGGCAGGAACGTCACTTTGTGTTATTACTGTGACGCCTCCTGACTCTATCTGTTAGGAAGGTGTTATATTTTTTTAAGAGGTCTGTGCGCTGTGGCGCAATGTGACGCATGCTTGATCCCGGCCGTGTTTATAAGAAACGCCAACTGCACCTCGTACTTAGGAGTTTTATTGCGCGCTAACGGGTGCAATGACGGCCTACAACAGATAAAAATTCGGTGGCAGGCCAGCCCCCGCCACAATGTGTTGTAGAAATACAGCTCTCCACTATGATGTCCCTCATAGCCGGTGTCGCTTTCGAACTTTGTACACTATTCCACATCCCCAAAAACATCAGACTTCCTTACCAGGAGTGGGCCTAGAGGTTTCATACGGGGGTAAGCGTCTGATGAATGCGTTTAAATGTGCAATCACTAAAAGTTAATCAAAATGTAATTTGTGCCCAGAATTTACAGAAATCTTTTATCATCAGGAAGATTTCATAGGCGCCAAAGAAGAGATTTCTTTGTGATTTAGTCTTAGCTTACAAGAGTACTGTTCAGGAGAGTTTAATTCACAAAATATGATAGCAGCGCTTTTTTTATATCTGTGACGCTGTTTCAAGCTCCGCGCAAATTATGCAGCCACCAAGCCTTAAGGAAACTTGTTGACACGACCATCACCCACATGCCGCACACGGGTCCGCACGTCCGCCCCTCATTCTCTGTGCCAAAGTAACGCGCAAGCCTTTGTGTGCACCGATTAATTCCATGGTGGAATACTTTAATTAATTCGCGCTAGCAAAGCAAGCACATCCAGTTTTCTCAAGGCATTTAATCATAGCGTCAAAGCATCCTTTCATCGTGACCTTTAAGATGCGCAGAGCCTGGAGGGAAAACCTCATTAAGTAACGGCGTGAGCTAGCTAATGTCAAGTAGCCGATGTGGCGGCGTCGTTTACGACGGGGGCGAATGATAAGCATATTTCTTCCAGCTGCACCGCTCCGCGATCGCCGCAGCTTCACGTACCCCGAGTCAATGTCGAGCAAGACAGGGAAATTGCACTTAAGGAAATACGCTGCACGCGTCGTAAATTCCTTCCGTAGTAAAGAGGCCCTGATCGGGAGAATGGGTAGGGAAGGGCAGGCTAGGACAGAAGGGGATAGCAAAGGCGGGATTTTCCGCAATAAAGTTAGACCAGTTGAAGCGTGTTCGTCCAGACTGTGTATACGTACGTTCTCTGCTTCACTAGCTCCACCTCACAAAGGCGGAAAAGGATAAGGTAGATGCAATAAGACAGGCATACAAGTCAGCCTTAAACGTCCCACAACTAGCTCCCATCACCCATCTCCTACGCATGGCAGTACACAGTACATTACAAGAACTAACTGAAGCTCACTGCACGGCTCAGATAGCCAGACTCTCCTCTACAAATAGAGGTAGTCTCGCCTCTCTAAATATTCTGGCAACAGGTGCACCCCTACAAAACACACGCCATCCCATCACACATCAGGGACAAACTCATAGTTCACCCTCTGCCCAAATACCTACACCCAGTTCACAATTAGGCCAGACGCGAAGCTCGTGCCAAGACTTTACATAAATATCATGCAAACGACAAAGACGTGTTCTACGTGGGCGTGGCAGAGTAAATACACAATTCGGCGTACGCCATCAGTGTAACATCGCATGACCTCAAACATAGAGCCTCGTGCTCAATCAAGACCAGTTCAGTTGAAGCCGAAGAAGCAGTCATAGCACGTGGCGTTTCCTCCTCCGCTGCCACACTCATTCTCAATGAATCCAAAACAGCAATCACTGATTTGGCACGGGGATAGATTAATTCTACTACCCGAAAAATTCTCAATTCTTGCTCCCAAGAGCCCATTTCAGTTCAGTTCAGTCGTTCAGTCGTGCCCGACTATTCGTGACCCTATGGACCATGTCATGCCACGCTTTCCGGTCTCTCACTGTCTTCCTAACATCACATAACTTCATCTGCAGTGCCTCGAGGATGCCATCTAACCATCGCGTTCGCTGCCTACCCCTTCTCCGGCGACCCTCAACCTTACCCAACATCAAATCTTTCTCCAGCGACTCTTCTCTTCTCATCAGATGACCAAAGTAGCTGAGCTTTAACTTTAGAATTTGACCCTCCAATGAGCAGTCAGGTTTTATGGTCGACAATATCGACTGATTTGATCTTCCAGCAGTCCAAGGAACTCTCAGGAGTCTTCGCCAGCACCACATTTCAAACGCGTCAATTCTTCGGCGGTCAGCCTTTTTCACAGTCCAACTCTCGCTTCCATACATCACAACTGGAAAGACCATAGCACGAGTTATACGGATCTTGGTTGGCAAACTAATGTCTCTGCTCTTTACTAGGCGGTCAAGGCTAACCATTGCTCTCTTTCCCAGAAGCAAGCGTCTCCTAATTTCATGGCTGCAGTCTCCTTCCGAGGTAATCTTGGGGCCCAAGAAGAGAAAATCTGTCACAGCTTCCACTTCTTGTCCCTTGATGCTCCAGGACTTGACAAGAGCCCAGACCAGTTCAAATAGTTTGGGTGCCAGCCCATGCAAATAACCCCGGCAAAAGTGGCCCACTCTCTTTCTCCAACGTACGTCAACCCAGCAGGGCACATCGTAAGCCGAAGAAGCGCTAGGAACCTGTTTGTCACATATCCTAAAATAACGCTCCATTACAGGGAACAAAGACTTGTCACTCTTCCACCAGACATCTCTCTCTCGAAGGAACAACAAACTACCTAGAGACAGCTCGAGGATCACACATTCTCTTCACCGGCTTTGTTAGCCCTTATTCACCCGGGCCATTACAAACCCGAATGTTCTCTATGGGGCTCCGAGAGCCAACTTTAACCACATTTTATATCTCTACCGAGAATTCCAATCACGATCTCGCTGGAACCTCACGGATAAAGAGGGTTGGAAGATCGCGGTCTACAGCTCGGAACCGGCCTCACAAAGGCGACTGGTAGATTGGACTGGACAGGTCACCGCACGTCACGTACTGTTGGCCACCACCCGGGATCAAGAGCCAGACCAACCCTAAGACGCAACTTCTTTTAATGCTCATCAATAAAGTTTTCACCTACCTACCTACCGAGCAAACGTTTGACTATATAGTGTTGGCGACAACGTAGCCTGATTTATTCCCGCTTACGAACCACATGACGCAATCACGAGCGTATAAATCAAAACAACCAAAGCAGAGTCAATCGTAAGGGTTGAATGCGATCTTACTTGTGCTTATTTATCGAATAAGCAGTAGATAATCAATCGCACACGTCGCCGTTTGATGAGCAGGGCACGCCCATTTTTGTATCCAGGTGTGGTGTCGAAAAAAATGGCTTAGTGTGCGACTTCTGCTCGTATAGTTTTGAAGACCCCTTGAAGCTTCCGTGCACACTTCATGGCAGCCCAGAATACACCACAGGGCGCCGCTCGTATTATCGCTGCCGATGTGTATGAGCGTAAACACGATCGCCATTTTTTAAAGCCGGGGTCTCATTATTCCTCCTGAACAACGGTAAACGGTGTTCGTGCTCTGTGGATGGTACCAAAACCGCAAACTGGTGATTGATTAAAACTTTTTTTCCAGCCGATGTAGGAGGCCCCCTACGCCTTGCTATAGAACGTAGGCCTGCGGAACGGGAGCCTGGACCTTCCTATTAAACATTAGATGGATTCTTAGATGTATCTTATAAGGAGAGTGGGGAAAGCGTCCTTCCTCGCCTATCATTTGCCTGTCATCGTCTGCCTCTTTTCGGTGTTCGTTTCAGTGCTGCCTGTAATTATAATTGGTTTACAGGTCACAGCTGTAAACACAAGAAAAGTCACAGCTGGGTCCGAACTGGAGACCTCCATCTCCCAACCCTCTTGGTGCGTGATGCCCCTATGGGGCGGTGGCTAGAGATCTTTGCATATAAACATATGATCCAAGGTTGTTCTAGGTACGCCGCATAGAGATCCTGTGGGGTTGTACCTGCCCGGGCATGCCAAGGCCAACCTAGCTGGGGAAGGAAAGATTTTGTCTTGTAGCTGTCGCCAGATTATTTCATTGGGGTTTGAGAGGGAGGTGTGAGGTGGGGGATAGAAGAATCGTTGTTTTCGGTAGTAGAGAGTTATATCATCTCGCGCGCAATTTCTACCATACTTCTGTGTACGAAACTGATGATTATGTTAAAGGTTTTCGCCGTAAAATGCGCCATAGCAAACAACAAGGTATTAAAAGGCGTCATGGGGATGCCCGCGGATGCGCTAAAAGCGAACATATGCAATGGTAACAGCAGAACACGCCTGCGGCGGCACAGTCAAAATAAGCCGATGTTTAGCATCTTTAAATATGGTATTCAGCTAACGCTTCACAGCCTGGTTACGCTTGGTTGAACTCTTTCGTAGCCCGATTTATCTGGCATTGGTACGACACACTAAACGCAGAATCATCGCCACTGGCGTCCACGGCTGGCTCTCAGTCCAGACGTTGTGATGTTGTTGCGACTGTAGGGAGAAGAAATAGAAATAGCAGAGGCCTGAGCCGCCACCGCTGCCTCGCGCGGTCAGAGGAGAAATGAGAAAAGGTAGAAAAGAAAGTGATGGAGAGAGAGAACGAGAGAGAGAGAAGCATGCCGCAACAGCCGTCGTTCTACACCAAAGCAGCGGTGGGTGCAGTGACTGCCTGCACCCACCGCCGCTGTACACGTGATACTCACCACTGCGGGCATGCAAGACACGATAAAACACCGCTCTCAGAAAAAGAGTCGAAACTGTGCTGCGAGAGATACGCGGCGTCTAACAGTTCTCATCAGATGTGACCAGGTCTAGGCCACGATCTATACCTACGGAAAGAAAGGTGATCTCCAGAGTCTTACACCCTCCACACATCAAACATGACCTGGTAGATCTTCAATGAAAAACTAAAATCGTTTCGCCTTTGCCTTGGCAGGTTTTAGAAGGGCTGACAAACAGACGGTACGAAATAGAAAGTGAAATCTGAGGTCAGCACCTCGCAAGTAAGGGATATGGCATCAGCGTACGCCGAGCCTTTAGCTGGTCGCTAGGAGAAGCGGGCAGCCTCGGATGGGTGGATAAAGGAGAGGCTACAGAGAAAGAACAAAAAGGCTAATCGAAATGGGCATCCCTGCGTGTGACAGGAATCGGTATACTAAGTCACCGTTTATAACCCCCCCCCCCCCCCCCCCCCCCCGCGATCGCTAGGTTGCCTAATTTGCTATGACTACTGGAAACGCGCAAACTTTTACAGGAATTCCAGTCGTGCGAGCACATAGAGTATGTTAACGTTCTTGACACCCTCAGAAGCTTTCGCTCTGTCGAGAAACACAAAGCAGCCGCTGAGTCTTGATCTTGCCGTGCAATTCAATTATTCAGAGTTGAGGCCAGCAAAGAAAAGATCGACCGGCGTGCGGCACTTCTTTGTAGAGCCTACAATGTCAGGGAGAAAGATGCTAAGGCGCTTTGCAAGTAAAGCCGCAACAGCCTTGTAGCCTGCGTTAATAAAGATCACCGGCCGCCACGACCCAGCCTCGCCCACTAGTCGTCAAATGCTATACTACGGGACCATCTGCAGAAATGAGGTGGCACGTTTGTCTCCGTGAGGATGTTAACGATTTCGATCATGGTAGTGTAGTCTTGATATGCGGGAACTAGTGCTGGAAAAACGATGCTGGTATTCATCTGGATCAGAAGCCGAGTTGCACCCAACCCACTCAGCACAATGCACAGCTCTTAACTCTTCAGTTACTGTTACAAAACGACAGTTAGTGGAACCTTTCCTGTTGGACTGGGAGCCCCTCGCTGAAATCGCGGAAACCGTTTTGAAGCGAAAAGCTTCGCTAGGCTAGTCAACTCCGAATCTCGCGTGTGGTCCGTCGTTAGAAACACGTATAAAGCCCCGCTTTAACCAAGCCGTATGAATGTGCATTAATGGCCTATAGTGTTAACGTGAATGCAAGGGTCCTGGCAGGCTGAGTCTGACATAACCGTCCCATGTGAAACGAGAGACCCAAGCTGGCAGCTCCTGCCAGGGGACAACGGTCATAGACACGGACACGGACACGGCACACAGCGACAAGCGATTAGACCTGGCGTAGTATTTCTTTTGCAAAAAAAAAAAAGCCACAGCTGCGCATGCGCAAACCACGTCACGTCACAGGGCAAGCGCAGGTGGTCGGACCGCAGCTGCCGCTGCAACCGCCGCCGCGACTCCGCCGGTTGACCTTTAGCCGGTGCCGCGCGCTTTCACCGGGCTGTGTTTATGTCTATGCAGAAGTGTAACGGTGATGATGATGTGGAATCAGAATAAAGTTTAATCTTATGTGATGTACGTTTGTAATCAATGTTTCACCGTGATGATAAGCCATGGAATATATATAAGGTGCAACCGCGAACAACAAGGTAAGCCACAACTACGCCAAAGAACCACAAGCTAAGCCATGGCATCGCCGAAGCTTTTCGCTTCTGATATCCCGGCTTAACCAAGCTAAGCCACCACCAATTTTTTAATGGAGGCATTTAAGCAGGGTACTATATCACCTCGCTCAGTTGACTGCATAAGACCCGTCGGTGCGTGCACCCCACTTTACTGAGGCATGCGAAACTAAACAAGGGAGCTGCGTACACTGTCCACTGCACCCTCGCCTGCAGTGAGAGCAAAAGCTGCCGTTGAATATTTTGCTCCCAGACCTCCTAGACCCAAGCAGCGGAGCATTCAGCAGTTCCACCTCCTGAAAGAGTGTAGCACGCTTCCACTGCGGGCGCTCCAGCTGACTTTTTTTTTTTATTGCGTAAGCAATAATTTGGTCATTTCAGCGACGGGGGCGGCTCCGCGTGGTCTGTTTTTGAAGCAGCGAACCGGTGGAAGCTGTCCGCAGCGCGGGCGACCGCATTGGTTTGGAGCGTATAGAGATGCGAGCAGAAAATATATTATTTTTGCAATTCCGAGATGTGCAAATTAATATACTGTTTGACAGAGCAGATATGTTGTTCCTGCCACAAAGTAAATGTGCAAAAAGCAGCGTTTCGGTTCGCTGGGCCGGTTTGTATGACGTTCTGACTTGACGACCCGTGTGTATTCTGAGCGACGTATTTTGTTAAGGCAAAAAGCCGCGTCGTCAGTGCACTGGAGGCAGCCCAGTCCAGCTCGGACCTGGAAGCCCAGCGTGTCCTGGTCCAGAGAGCTCGGGCAGCGGCGGCGGTAAATGGCGTCCCGGAATAGGGTCTGCCACTCAGCTCCACAACCAAACGCACCTCCCTTCCCAAATCATATCATAGTAAATAAATGTTTTCTCCTCCTCCTCAGTGCATTCATGCTAGCGAATCGCATTAAATTCGGGCTTCATATCATGCCATCGCAGCTGCATGAAAGTGCTGCAGTGTTTAAACACCAAGCTGATATGAAACATATGGTTATACCTTTTAGGTGGACGTGCAAAAGAGGGAGCCCCTTCTCTCGTTAATAACTGCCTGTATTTCTCCGCGTGCAGCTGTTCATTACGGCTGTCGTTCAGTATTTGTCTATTCTCATTCATCACCACGAGGTTAATTAAAAAATAAAAAAACAAAGAATAAGATTTTTAAGCATGACTTTCTGGCCATACCGCGTCGACATAAAGATATGAAATGCGCATATTCTTCAGATGTATTTTCTTATTTTTCGACGAGGGTAAGCAATGGAAGCAATATATCTCAAATGCGCTAACTTTTTAGTTGTATTTTAAGTTTTCGGACGAGGTGAGCAATGGATCTGAATGAACGCAATCATTTCTTTGCAAATGTCTTCTACCTATTTGATCACGCGCTTTTCTCCCGGTAGTGCTAAGAACACGTCTCGAGTGTGTTTCATTAAGCTGAAATGGCCGTTTCGCCGCTACTTCGAACAGTAGCATACATTTGCCTCAGACTGCCTCATGATATACGCTTAAGACAAACCAGCTGTTATATATTCGATAAATGAGCATGTGAACAATACATACACTCAATGGCCTTGCTGAGACATGCCATGAAATAAAATCTGAATATCCGAAAAACTGTCGCTTTAATGCGGCATGTTTAGCACATGGGGAATACTGACGGAGTTTTCACTTGCGAGGTAGCAAATCCATGCGCACTCATATCAATGAACTTTTATTTTAAAGCTAGTGCAGCCAAACTCGTATTTATGACTGATATGACATACTATGCTTATCGTACACGCCAAATCTTACACGAACGATGCCACAACATCACGAAGCAGGCCCGAAGCAGGCCGGAAGCAGGAACGACCGAATATCAGCCCCTTCACATAGCCGCAGCTGCAGATGGGCTCTCAGCTCAAGCCATCGGGTGACCGCGGCCGGCAGCCACGGTGCGCCGCAGATAGAGCGGCGACGCTGCCGAATGAGGGCGCTGCTGTGGCCGCTCTCTCTCCTGCTGCTTCGGAATGTGGAGAGGAATAGGGGAGCAGAGGTATTATTGCGTAAGCAACACTACGCCAGGTTTCCGGCCGTCGGATAAACCCGGCCGGTAGCCACGTTTGACCTTTACAGCGACCGCAGATGGGGCCCTTGTTCAAGCCGTCGGTTAAACCCGGTCGGCAGCCACGCCACGCCGCAGAAGAAGAAGGAGGAACAGAAAGAGAAGCTACGCCAGCTTTTCTTACGCAACCAACCGGGTTTAACTAAAGCTAAACCCAAGCTATCTTTTTTTCTCGTCCGGCTCAGCAGAGGCAAGCCACAACATTCTGTGTAGAACTCCACTGTGTGACGTAATGCTTTCGTTCTAAAACCCGTGCCGTGAACGCGCTCATCTATCGCCACTCGCGCAACCGCATGCGTATGCGAGGCTGCTTTCGTATTCCAAAGTACATAAAAGACTGTTGGTGCCGGTAAAAACCAAATGAGATAGTAAAAACAAATGAATTATAAACACTTTTGTTCATTTTATAAATAAATTGTGTGTTCTGTAGCAGAACAAGAAATTCGCGTCTGTTAAAATTAATTGTTTAAAGTGACTCCTATTCCTTTTATAAGGTATATATGCTGCAGCGATTGAAATCGAATCTAGCCGGACTTCATAACCTTTCGCATACCTTTGACAATATGGCAATGATTGAAACTTGGTTATATATGTAACAGACTCAGCGAACGTGATCTGCTGTGCGCACTTTTTCTTAAATCGCCTTTTGCGGAGAGTAGCGGCCACTTTTTTGTGACAAAAACTATAAACTTGAATTATTACCCAATTTTGCTGTTATGATACTGCAAGTAAATGAAAAAAATATTGAACAATATTATTTCAGTTGTCTATCCGTCGCCGTCTCTGAAAGGTTTTTGAAGTTCCTTAAGAAATTTTTCCCAGCTTTAGTTTTGCTGATACGTGTTCGTGGGCTATTGAACTGATTTTACTGGGCGCATCAACGAACCTTCGCTGCGGGAATGGTGTTGTTTGGAAATAATTCATGCGTGTGATTTTTATTATTAATCGCAACACCATCAAGACTAACACTCACTATTTCCAGAATTCATGGCCTTATTATCTATATCGTTTCATAATTGGCATGAGCTGGTACCATTGTTTGTTCAATTAAGAACACTGTGCCGAATTCATTTCCGCGCTGATTCCTTCCTTATCCCTATGCAGTGCAAACGATGTGTTTACTTGCCAAATTATCACCACCAAAAACGTAGGAAAGTTTTGGTCTTTAGTGTACGCTGCCAAATGAAGGCAAAAATTTTTTTTTCTATACATGTTTGGTAGCTTTTTTTTTTTTTCAGGGGAAGGGGGTTGAGGAGGGGGGCGGGGTATTAATGTCTCAAAGCGACTCTAACACGAGCCGTAGTGGAGGACTCCGGAAACTTTGGCAACCTGGGGTCCTCTTATCAAGCACCTATATCACACCGCACACGGGCGCCTAGGGTTTCGCCTCCATTTAAAAGCGGCCGCCGAGGCCAGGATTTTCTCCCGCATCTTTGAGCACAGACGTCGAGCGGACTAACCAACTGCAGCCCCGCGGCGGAGTTTTTCTAAGCATGATGAACGCTATGTGACCTTCGTAAACAATTTCAAGCCCATGTATGATCAACGTTTTTCTTTTTTTAAAGCTAAAGGTCGTTTATATACACTTTAGGAAACCTCGAGTTACACACCCAATCTTGACGTAATGATCACAAGGAGTAAGTTCTTTAAAGCTTCCTTAAGCAGTCATGATAATGCTGAGTCCCTAGTGCCTAAAACATGACTTAGAACATGAATACTAATAAGTTAAGAAGATCCAGGCTAACATACTAGAAGCACTTAATTCAGCGCCATAAAAGAAGACCTCAAATGCTTCTGAAGTACGCTCATTTATGAATTTCTCAGAAAATGCAGCTAATGAAATTGAGACCAGCTAAATATAACGATCGGATTATGTCCGGTAGTCTCCTAGCGAATAAATTCCATCACTTGTTTCTCAATTCTTTCCACAGCAAGAAATTCCGAAACCTATAATGAAAAATTTCATGACTCGATCTCTACGACTTCGTTGAAGTTCATGTCAGTTAAATAAAGTTTATATGTTCCCTATGTGTTGAATATATAGCCTGTAAGATGTATTGGTGACATTGTACACTATATTTAGCATCTGTATAAGTTTTTAATTTCATCTAATGCCTTTCCTACGCGAATGAAATATGACAAGGCATAATTTTGGGGGCCTTTTTAAGCGAAGATAAAAGTTTGACATCAAAACTGCCATCGGACTCCTGTTTCGCCACTGTTTGCCAAGGCTCTAAACAGCGTTCTCTTAAAATTAACGGTGAGCTTATGCCACCATCATTCCTTAATGAACCGTTCTCAGTTCGCATTTCATAAACGACGATCCAATAACTCTGCCTTGTTGTTACAAAGGGAAATTATTCTTGAAAGTGTATTCTTCAAAGTATTCAAACCAAGTGTATAATACTACGCTTGCTTCTGCAATTCATTAAAGCATTTTACATTAGAGACCAAAATATATTATTTCATAAACAGAAGTGATGCTGGGTTAATGGCTCTTCTCAATCCTTACTTTGCTGCGGTCTTTGCCGACGTTAACAGGCCTTGTTTGTTGACGGCGTCTCATCGAATGTGGGCCTTATTAAAGGTGGTGATCCTTGAGGTATACTTTTGAGTCAATTTCTGCTTAATGTCTTTAAAAACGATACTAACAATATTGCCAACAACACTAAGTGCACTTTGTGTGGTGTTAGCACCAGCTTTCTCCTAACCGGCTCACTTATTAATTATTCAGTTATCGAGGTAGCATTATCCTCAAATCCGTTGCTACATGGTCCAGCTCGGCTGATCTGTGTTAAACCCCAAGAAATCTAATGCCGTTTTCTTTTTTACATTTCAATCTAAAAGCATATCCGGAGGTCCCACGGTATACCTGGGTACTAGAAATTTTAAATTGTTCATAATTTTTAATCATTTGTAGTGATACTTGAGGTTTGCCTACAATGGGCCGCTCATATTACTGATATAGCAAAAGAAAACCTATCCCTAGCTGTTCGAGTTCTTTGCAGACGTCGATCGTAATTACATTGAAGTTTAAAGGTGAAAATCTGCAATGCACAAATTAAAACCCATAAGCAGCTAGCATAACTATTGCTGATATTAACTGCTGCCATTTGTTCTGGGCAACCACGTCAAGTACTAATGTAAACAAACTGTTGATGTTTCAAAAGAAATGCAAAAGGATGATTGCTTGGGTCAGCTATACGGCTCACACTAAAAAACATTTACTGCAATATAAAACTGTTCTCGTTTGTTTATTTCTAAAATACCTCTTACTACACTATTAGGATTTTCTCCTCCATCAATACTAACCTAACTAGAAGCGTTGCCAAATAAAGCCAAGAAGACTTATTTATAGCCCTGCACTGACAAAGGGTAATACGGTGTACGCGAACGATGGAAGACAGGTGCTTCTCACATTTTTTTCATATGTATGTAACAAATTTATCAGCGCTTTATCAGCGCTGAAATTTACCTCTTTGTTTCTCTGCTAAAGCTCTACAGAATAATTTAGCACAGAAATCTGAGTGATCTAAGGCTTAACATTACAGCTGTATTTTCAGTGCCATGTGCGTTTTCGTGTTGTATGGAATTCTTGTCTCAAGTGTCCAATGGGACTCTTGCTTCCTAATCATTTCGTTGCCGGGCGAATTGTGTAGTTTGCATTCTTCCCGTACGCCTTTTGTCCGTGGGTTGAATTGCTCGCATTGTTCACTCGCTATTTCATATTGTGCCATAGACACTTTTCAAGCTACTTATCTGTCGCTCTTCTGTGCAGATCGCCTTTTTCGATAGTGTCAAATAAAGGCGTACTTACTACCTACTACTAATACAAGGAAACTCTTCGGCATAGGTGGCATTCCTTGTTCACACAAGAAGCACGGGAAAGCATTCCCTACAGTTAGCCTATTTTGCAAGCAATCATCACAGTCAGATTTCGTTTTCCTTCTTCACGAGCGATCACACAGAATTCATAATTTTGCAACGTGAAATGAAAAGGAAGGTACGCCAAGTGCGTACGCAGAAAACTTTCACGTTCGAACATCCCTGATCTCTCGGAATACTTCACTCGCAATGGCTAGAGGTTTCCCCATATAGTGAGGATAATACTGAAATGGACACCGTGATGTTCAAATGGCTCGAGGCCGTTGCATGTGCGAGTTTTGGGGTCATCTTGTAACGGTAAGCTAAGCATACGCGATCTCCTCCCAGAGAATATACTTTCTATGCCGCACAAGTCCGCGCTTTCTCACTCTGCACGCCTTCTGCGGGTGCAGCTCTAAAGGCAAATGCTCGTCAGCGCACAGGCGGTGCACTCTGCGCGGAGTGCAGCGGAAAGTGTGACCTGTTAACGCCAGCCGGCGCCATCGGCCGACATCGAACACTATCGATCGAACGAATCAGCGCATCGCCAGGCTACCTCGTAGCCATAGCAACGCGCACAGCGTTCTGGTCTCGATCACGATGCTGTCAAACACCTGGTACGCAAACATATCAGTTCTTCGCGCATATCTTCTACCCTTACCCGCAGTGTGCGTCGACACTCTGCGCCGTGACAGAAACATTAGCCACACTGCTCTCATGCAGCAATGTCAATGTAGACACTTGCGCGTATTTTTTGTTGTAATGAAAAAATTGCGCTCACCGCAAGAATAAATCGCCAGCAAAATCTATGTGTCCTTTAACAAAGACCCCGTTCATTCGCAGCCTACACTCGTTAACATTAGGGTCCGGGAGGGCCATTTCAATAGCTTTGATAACATGTTTTTTTTTTTTTTTTTTTACTCATACGCAGGTTACAATGAACGTCATCGTCTCACGCCTGTTAAATCTACAAATAATTTCTCCTGCAAGCATTCTTGACGACCCCAACATGTGATTTATGTTCATGCACTGAATGCTGGAAAATGTGAATGCGCGACATTTACCACATAAAGGCGAAAACCAGTTCAGTCACAATAGATTCCTCATTAAGCATCCACAATGCGCAGAAAAAAAAAATTATGTAGTGTACGTAACATCTGCACTTACTTTACCCCATACAGAAAAAAAAGACGGCAGGAAAATATTAGTTGTTAAGCCAAAATTTCTGGGCTGTTTTAGACAGTCAGGATGCTGGAAAACCGATTTTTCTTTTTTGTTACAACGCAAAGGTATTACATAACTGCAGACTACGGACATGTAGTACTGTAAAACAAAACTCCAAAACACTACGGAAAGAACTCCAGAAAATCAAAAAGTGCGGCATTAGGACAGAACTACAATCCATATATTATAGTGTATTTTTAACAGGGCTTTGTAGTTTGTTCGTTTTCTTCTTTTTTTTTTTCGAGTCAGACCGTCCATATTTCTTATCCATGAAACCAAAATCTTGAGAAAAAAGCACAAATTATGCGTAAAAGAATGTATTTTTACAGACATTGGCTAGCTAGCTTGTTGCCTTCGTCCACGCTTGAAAAACCAGGATGTAATTTTCAACGATTTCACTTTCGGAAAGATATTTTAACGAGCACTGTGTTAATGGACTACAGTGAAATAATACCAGTATAGCAGGTGATCCAAACTACTGGATCTTTCCTAAGTGGTGAGTGAAGGCTCATAGAAGCAGCGTGACATGTTTTTCATTCTTACTGATTGAATCCGTAAAACAATT
Organism: Amblyomma maculatum; assembly: GCF_055883805.1. Classification (NCBI taxonomy): domain Eukaryota; kingdom Metazoa; phylum Arthropoda; class Arachnida; order Ixodida; family Ixodidae; genus Amblyomma; species Amblyomma maculatum. Next base: position 132,972,141 of record NC_139347.1, read on the forward strand.
AAAGAATTTTTCCCACATCATTGCTGTCTCCCCTTCATTCACTAAAATATCCACAGCTCCCTAAAAGCAGTAGCTGGGCAGTAATGAGTTCTACTTAAATCATACGCGTTACAGCGTTTCTTAGCAGTCAATTGTTACACCATATTGTCATACAATTTAGCATTTCATCAAGTACACGCCCATGAAAACAACCACATCGGGTTTTACTGTGAGCCTTTAGGTTGCGGCCTCAAAGTACACTCATCACTACTACTCAATATTGAGGCTGCACATACTACATTGAATTCTCCAGTAAGAAACGCTAGTCTAAAACATTATGCGCTAAAAATATCCGCAAGGTTCTCTTGAGAGGTAATTTGTTAAGCTGCCTTTTCATGCACGTCAACATGAATCTGTGTACTACAACACTGCACTGGATGCATACACGTAATTTCAGTAATCAATCAACATGTGATCAAAATCTAAGTGCCCAAGAGGTCTGCTTATAGTAAAGTTCTTCAGCATTTGAGGGAATCCCACTCTTTGGAGAGGGCAGCAGCAAAAACGTTGTTAACTTCGGAGACCTGGAGCACTGTTCATGCGTATCAAGCCACCAAGGTGGGGTTCAAAAGCAAATGTAAAGGGCTCAAATATTTTGATTAATTTTGTACAGTCGCCAACAGTATAATATGAACCATATTTCGGCAGCCAAAATGTTTAGTTTCGTTACTTGATTAGCTAAAGATAACGGATGTTTGATGCATATGCCAGTATTTTTGCGTTTGCCCGGCACATACATACAGCAGCTATTCGCATTTTCATTACGCAACCCGACAGAAGAGTTTGAACGCGAAAGCGTAGCGTTTATTCTTCGATTCACAGCTGCACACGAATGTGATTACTCTATGACTAAACAGAAGCTGTCATATATGAAATGTAGACTAAGGGTCGGATGGACCGGCTACTGAAATCCAAATGACCGCACTACAAGAGTTATTGATAATAAATAATTGGTTCACAGGAAGGGAAAGGCGCAGTATCTGCCACTCTTGTGTCTGCGGACACCTGAACTACGCCGTAAGGAAAGGAAGGAAAGTCGGAGTTGAAGGGGAGAGAGAGAAAGAGGAGCCGTAGTGGAGGGCTACGGAGTAATCTCTACCCCCTGGGATCTTTAACGTGCGCTCACATCGCACAGCACACGGACGCCTCTTCGTTCCGCCTCCATCGAAACGCAGCCGCTGAGGTAGGGTTCGAGCCCGGCTGTTCCGGACAGTAGTCGGGCGTCTTACCACTGCACCACCCCGGCGGGGCACAAGAGTTAGTTGATAATTTTTAGGCACGCATTAATTTGCATGCGCTAAAGTGACTGACGGGGCGGGGCGTTCCCGCTTCAGCCTAACCAGTGACAGTTTTTTGTGAGTCCAGCAAGGCGTATTCAGAAGGGAAATTCGGGCGCAGATGGGTATACTCATATGAAACATTAGCATTCCGTAATGGCAGCATAAGTATTCTGAGGGACACTTTCACACTATCGCGTCGTGGCCTTAAAATCGAAGCTTAACCGTCCCCCGAATTTTTACTCCACTTCACAAAAATATTCTGTAGAGTAACACAAAAAAAAATAAAAAATTTGTAAAACAAAACCGAAAAAGTGGATTGGAAGTAAAGGTAAGTAAAAAATGCAGAGCTAATACATTGCGCCAGAGAACCGTGGTGCGTTCTAATTCGTTTTCATAAAGTTTCCCCAATTTGCTGCAAGCTATATCGGTGCCCAACCGGAAGCTATACGAATAGCGCTATAATTTGTCCTCTTAAACTTTTTCCCAACTGGCCACTAGTTAAAGCTGCCCATCCTGAAGCATTGTCGACTGCGCGGCTATAGCGTTAAAAGAACATATGCATGCCTCTCGCTCACGCCGATGACGATAAAGATGCCAAGTTTACTACGACGCCATGGTCTGCGCCAAATATCTGCGTTACCCAGTATCGTAATCGTCAGCTTCAATGTTTTTCTTCCTTTTTATACCATTATTTGAATAAAACCCCTACTGTAACTATACTACAGACGCCTAGTACTACTAATACATACGCGTTTCCAACAACGGTTATTTTTTATCGCGTGCCGAGACATTTCAAGAAAGAACGGAAGCGTGCAAAAACGAGATACTGGGGTAGGACTGTCGCGTACACAGACAGTCCGGATGCCACCACGAAAAGACAAAAAATGTCACTAAGAGTGATTACCGCTCTGGCCATATTCTAAAGGTTCCTGAAACTTCCATCTTGAAACATAAACACACTCAATGAAGACAACTATAAATAAGGCATGGCCCAAGCACCATGCATGAACAGGCCTGCACATGCGGCAAGAAGCGCTGCCCGCCCACGACTACGCGCGCCGGCTAAGCTTCTCTACCGCCATATACCACGAACAGACAGAGATCGTTCATGACAGCCCATATGAACCGTTCCCATATCTCTGCACGGCCGAGCAAAATAGGAAGCAGCGTCACCGCAGTTCCGGAGGCCGTGTGCATACCGTTTAATATACCTACCCTCTGTGTATCCCGACGTAGCAGTGCTGGTGAATGTTGTAAGTAAATGCAAACGAGAGAACAGTCACTAATTTATTGGCCAGAAGCGACGACATATCATGTCATTAATTTAGAGGCCATTCACCGATAACACTGTGCTCGGACGTGAAACGATGCGCAGTAGCTGCCTTGAATAGGTTGAGCACACCGTGCCGTGAGGGCAGGGAAGACATAAGAGAGGCAATAATCTAAAGGAAATCCAGAGAGATTAATCAACCTTCTTTTGCTCCTCTCCTTCCCGCTGCATCATCCTCAGCAGCCGAAGGCCGCCGAACAAAGGTGGTCATTCCCCTGATCTTATTCTCGGTCCCAAATCACCTTTCTTCTTCACGACGCCATGTTCAGCAAACATGACGAGTTTTCGTGCAATCATGAGCATTCAGCCTTTAATCCTGCATTTTTGTTCTCCAACAAAGTGATGTGCACATACCCTGCATGTACACTACTAATTAACGATGATTGCAGCAGTGTCTGATGTCGACCTTTGCAAATTTGTAGCAAAACTACAAAAGGCAGACAGCTTTTACTGAGAGAAAGTGCTTACACTTTCAGGGATACGTATTCTAATTAGCTCCATCTCAAAAGATTATTAAGAAAATAACTTCGTAGGCACAATTCCAAGTATTCAATTTCTGCAAGAGCTGTGTCACAACTCTCGAGCCACCTTTCTTGTAACCCGGTGTGCAAATTTATTTTACCCTCAGGGCTTACAAAAGCGTTGTAGAAGGGAGAGCCAAGGATACGGATAGTACACAGAAATCTCCTTGAAGGTTAAAAAAAATGGAAGCAATAGCGGTACTGTTTGCAGCTAATCTTATATTTTCGGGTTAATTCTGCCTTAAGAGCATTTTTACATCTAATCATAGTTTTTACATGCAACATCACGTTATCGTTATTTGTACATGCGCAACCACTGTTTCGTGCAATAATTTCCAACCTAAATTGACCGTTCCCGGACGAATGCCTTGTATAGAAAGAAAAAAGATGTTTTAGTATGTAGATACTTTTTATTGTTTCTTTGAAGCACAATGAAGTGGAGTTTCGTGACATGATAGAGATTTTATATTATTTTAAACAAATGCTTAGGCGTTTGACCTCTACGCATGAGGGTCTTACTGCGAACTGTTTCACTTTCTCGACGTATAAATGTTCCTCTCAAATATGAATCTCGGGCGGACGTTCTTTTCCAGGATAGCAAAACATTTGCTGTGCTATAAGTAGACACAATCTAGAAGTTTTAACATGGTCAGTGTGCTACTTTTTGTCTTCAATCTGCACTCATGGAGTCGTGCCAGCCCCAAATGAATGGGCAGCTTTAAAAAACAAATGTCCCGACTGGGCGCGGCAGACTTCCTTTGAGCGATCCGACAAGGGGTAGTGAGAGCCTGCTTTGGAAGGTGGAAGGAGATCACAAAAGTGCACAAACCAAAGGTACGAAACCTGTTTTGTTACCTTACATCCATACGCTCACGCGCAATCCGAAGCTGCTGTCTAATAGACGCGTAATAATTATGGTATTATCGGTTCCTATGGAGATAGACAAGCTCTGCTTTCCCACCGTAAAGGAGAGACAAAATGGTTTCGCTAAAAAGCATGGAAACCCCTTTGCGTGAAAGGAGGGGTTTACAAAATGACGCTAACTTGCAGAAATGACTATAAGTCAGAGAGTACGCCGCCTAAATCATCCTGTAGAGGATCATGAACGTTCATTTGGAGATAAGTGAGAAGCAAGAATTTTAGCGAGCATTGCGGAAGGTGCTAGAGCCGACCGCATCTCCAATAGGTATTCTAAACAGGGACACAAGTGAGAGCATGCAATCACGGATGTGTTCTTAAAAATGACTGCTCAAACAAAACCGTATTTTTGGCTGTGGGATAAAAGGAATTCGCAGTTCACAGAAATTCGTAATTGCTTACATCTGCGCATCATGGGTTCGAAATCATCTTCGATGCAAAAGCTTGACCTCCTTGTAAAAAAAAAAAAAGAAAAAAAAAGAAGAGTCGACGCACTTTTCATGTGAGTGCCGGTGTTTCGTTCCGTTAGTGATACGCGACAGAAAATCGGTGTTGACGCATGCGTTTTATTATGGGAATCGGCTTGTTATGTGACCTTGGCTTCATTCTTCGCGTCCTTCTCAGTTGACGTCTCTTTACAGCCTGAGTAGCTTTGGGTCGTTAAACCTCATAAACCAAACCAAACGTTCTTAGTTTATAACAGATCGTAGCGTCAGAGAGGCGTTAATAGACAGTTTTAGTTTCACGTACGTGGGAGCTTTACGTACGTGAAGCGCCTACGTGCGACCAGTGCGCATGCGCAGAACGTGAAGAGTCTGCGGGAGTTTTACGGATGTACGTGAGATTCGGATTTTCACGTTGGCGTCTTCACGTTGCTGGCGTACGTAGAGTTGACAACATGGCGACGCCCTGCCCGCCCGCTTCACAGCAATAACAGCTTCGCCGCTAATTCCTCGGCGCGATATTGTGTTCTAAACAGTTGTATTCGCTTTAAGCTTACCCAATCTTACCCTCGCGTAAAGTTTCAAGTGACAAATAGCCTTTTGTTTTTAGATAGAAGGACGATTTTTCAGCTGTTAAGCCTGACGCAGAACCGTTTGTCGTCGTCATAGCAACGATCTCGCGAGGTCACGCCAGACCAGAGTTGAGCGAGAAGTGGCTAGAGTGCCAGATGCAAGCCGGCAGCCAACCAGAGCCAATCCGTTGTAGGAGGAAGGTCGCGAAGTTGTAAGCATGAGTTCTGTTGCCCAGCGAATTCGCTTTTCCAAAAACGACGATCTGGATATGCTTCGCGACGTGAGAGAATGCAATCCATTCAAAGACTGCATGCGACACGCTGTGCGGTGGACGCATATAGGTATGCGTCTTGCTAATTGTTCACTGTAGAGCAACGACGTTGAGAACAGCAATTTCCAATTCGACCGACTCTTGGCTACGGCCGCAGCATGGCTCGGCTCAAGGCAGCTCGACTGAACAAAATTAGTTTGGTTCATCTGTACTAGATGGCGCGGTATAACACGTACGCACGGTTTTTCGAGGCTTGTATGAAAGGTCCATACATTTTGCTGCACGTACACCACGTACGTGAAACTAAAAGTAGTCCTGGCGAAATTCGCGCAGCGCACGTAGACTTCTCACGTTTGCGTACGTAACTGTACGCACGTGAAACTAAAACTGTCGATTACAATGCCTTACGCTATCGATAAGGGCAAACTAAATTTTTTCTCTGTTTAACTCCAACTCGCCGTCTTCGCCGCTTCACTATCACCAGCTACAGCCAACTGAGACTCGACGCATTGCCTTCCGTCTCGAGGTACAGCCATTTACTATGAAACTGCTCCCGGCACTTCCCGAAAGATCGGTAGTTCCATATGCCTCCAAAAAAACACGCACTTTTTCCACGCGAACTAGTAGAAATATGCCTCGATAATTCCGCCATCACGCATAAATCTTTGAATTCACTACGAACATTCGCTACGAGAAACGTGCAAGAAACAACGCTGTGGATGTCCTGTCTAGCTGGCATATAGCTTCCATCCGTTCTGCAACATCTAGATCCGATTGGGCTGTGTTCTATTGTGCAGAACAGGACGACAGCAAGCCAAAGACATTCTCTGAATGCATGTTAGGCTGGTAGACCACCTGTGGTCAGAGAAAAGTATTTGGCTTACTATCATTCGGTTCTGCAGAAGGGAATACAGTCTAAACATCACCTTAGACACTACAAAAACAACCAATGCAGGAAAAATGGGAGGCCGGCTTACACCTCATGGGCAAGCAAGGTCTCGTGCAGACAACGCGGCTGACCTACTACCGGAATCCCGGACTTAGGATCCGATCAACCTTCCCATGATTCCCCTCCCCTTTGTCTTTCAGTCAAACGCATCTGACTCTAGGTTGTGCCCCATCCATGCACACACACACACACACACACACACACACACATTATATATATATATATATATATATATATATATATATATATATATATATATATATATATATAATCCGTCATAGCAGCATCAACTCGGCGGAAAAGGGCTAAAACGTACTAGATATACGATGTGTAGGACTCACCAGGCTGCTGAAGACGGGCGGCGAGCTTCCTCTTAGCCAGCTCAGAACGACCAGATGGCGTGCCGAAAGTTTTCCGCCGCTGCTGGGTGAATGTTGGCCAGTCAGGGATGTGTTCCTCGTGATTAAGAAACCGCGTTTTTGCGACGTCACTCAAATAGAATATAACGTTGAGCATCTTGTGGGAGTCGTCCCAGCGGTTGAACAAACTCACACCGGCGTAATTATGAAGCCAGTCTTCGACATCGTCGCCTAGAAGGCCGGCAAAGAGCTGGGGATCACGCTGGAGGATGGTGACGGTCCAGACAGAGATAGCCACAACAGTAAGGGCAGATGCCGGCAGCGTGCGGGTTCCGTCGCCCTCGTTCATACCGGAAGACTGTGAGGGCAAGCGAAGGGCATAACAGAGCTCCAGGGGGAACACTAGACAGGGCTAAAGCGAGAGGCTCGGGATGCTCAGGGCACATCCGCTACTTGTGAGCCACCGCTCGAGCAAACGGCCTTATTCCAGCCCTTTCCTATGCAAGATGTAGGCAAAATGGGGCGTAAGTTGTCCAGGCCTAGCTTCTTTCCAGGTTTGGGATTAGCTATAATTTCTGCATGTTCCCATTCTTTCGGTAGATTTCCGCTAGACCAGATTTCATTGAAGAACTTCGTTACTCTCTCCATTTTCTGCTCGCTAAGTTTCTAATCACTGCATTGCTGACTTGGTCTTGACCAGGTGCAGCGTTTTTGAAGAAGGATCTAGCCGCTGCTGTAATGCCCGCGTAAAGTTTTGGGTTGAGTGTACCTGTGTAATTGTCATGGATGCCGACTGTTCCGTCTGGCTCTCGGATGTACAGATACAACGGAAAAAGAATGGCACGAGTAAATCGTGACCGGAGCGAAAAAATCGCGATACGCGGCGCTGTTGTTGCCGAGTACGCCCAAAGCGAGTGTGCCAGGATCATTCCATTTCCTAAAGCGGGAGTGCCAGGCAGAAAACAGCACGTCCTGACATTGGCCCATCAGAAATGCAGCGTGTTAAACGAACGCCTGCCGATTTCTTATCAGCCAAACCATACGCCACGCTGGCTAAATACATAATCTAGATTTTTTTTTCGTGCTGGCGTTGCGAGCAACGGTATCTTTATCATCTTTTCCATTTAAGAATTTTCTGGGGATACACTGCCAAAAGTAACGTGCACGTGGCACTGCCTACGTCACACGACAGAAAGAGTTTAAAGGCAGGTTTATTTCCATGAAATTTGCAGAAACGTAAGGATGCCGCGAATCGACGAGGCGACAAGAGTCCAAATATTAACCCTGGTTGAAGCAAGTAGGACAAGAAGGAGTGCTGTGGAGGTTGGGTGCTCGCTTGGGGGCAATTTGTTGACAGCTATCAACTAATTTTAGACTTTTCTTATTCCACGTGCTGTGCTAAAATGTTAAGGAAATTGATCATTAAAGAGAAAATTGCGAGTTCAGACTGCTGCGTTCACTTGTTGCCAAAAAGTAAACTCATCTGTGAAATGCGAAACGTTCATTTATGATGCTATTGATCTGGGCTAGCGCTGACAGCCGTTGACAGTCTATCGTAGCAAACTGTGGCCTTTGAGGGAAACTTCAATAAAGATAATTCCGCTACTCAAAACTCCAGCTAAAAAAAAAATGAAGAATGAAATGGAGTCATTCACCCCAACGCTGGCGCATGATTCTACCGATAAGCAGCGCACAAGCTACAGTTTAAAATGCATGGCTTTCGGATAAGCTGCTTTCTGTCGGCTACTCCTACTTTGGAATCTGGAATGTGCCTGGCACTCTCGCTATCTGCGCATACCGCTACAATAGCACCGCGTTTCGAAATTCTTCCGCTCCCGTCATGAGTCACTTTTGCTAATCTTTTTCCGTGACAGCTGTACCTATCCCAGATCTAATCCACGATCTTAGAGTCTGTCTATTGGTTCAGCTGAAGCATCCTCTCTATTGCCTTGACATTTTCGTTCCTGCTTTGACTTGGGTCAATTAGGTGTCTAATTAGTTTCCAGCTCTTTGCATTACCTAGATTTCGTTGAGTTTGTTGCAGATTTGGTTCCAGTTCTTGCTGGCCAGCGTCAGCGCGTAGCTCTGAATTTTGTCGTTGAGCTGTGTGACTCGAATTTCGAGTTTCCTCCGACTCACAGACTACCTGGAAGACGAAAAACTACTCCCAAACTCGATGTTAGGCTTCAGGAAGAATCTGTCAACACAGGCACGGCCGGTCTCGAGGCCCCCGAGACCGGCCGTGACACAGGACGTGATGCTTTAAATCAAGCACGACATTTTGGACAGACTATCGGCCAAAAATGAGGGTATCCTCCTCGCGGTGGGCCTAAAAAGTTCATTTGACAACATCAGCCACAAAACAGTTCTCGATAGCATATCGGAAACCGGGTGCGAGGAGAGAACGTACAATTACGTCCCGGACTTTCTCAGCGTCCGGACAGCAACGATACGTGTCGGCGGTATCAGAGAACGAACGAGCAACTGCCGGGAAAGGAACCCCGCAGGGATCCATAATCTCGCTCCTTCTCTTTAGTCTGGCCATGGTGCTGATAGCGAGGAAATTGGAAAGCATACCTGGAATTTGTCACGCACTCTACGCCGTTGACATTAGGGTGTGGACGACGACAGGATCCGAGAGAGAAAAGGAAGAAAAATTGCAAGGAGCCCTGGAAGGCATTGAAGAAATTGCAAGAAGAAACGGCATGCAATGCGCCCCTGAAAAAAAAAAAAAAAAGAATTCATTAGAATCCACAAGAAAAACTTCAAGGCAGAGCCGATTCAAATCCGACATCAAAACCAAGCAATCAGAGAAGTAAAAATCTTGAGGATACTAGGTATGTGGCTACAGAGCCACGGGGAAAGAACGCACACAATCGAGCTACTGACTCGGGCAACCAGTCAGGTCTGCGGCATGGTCCGAAGAATAGCAAACAGGAACGGATGGTTAAAGAAGAAGGACGCGATCAGAATATTAACGGTGATGATAGTCCCCCGCTGGACCTATAGCCTCCAGTACCAGAACGTCACCAGAGCGTAATCACGGAAAATTGATGCGCAGTTTCGGAAAGTGCTCGGATTACCAAGTTATGCATTCAATGAGCCTTTAAGGGCAATCGACATCTCGACCACCTACGAAGAACACCAAGAAGCAATCCTGGTGTGCCAAGAACGCAGACTAGAACAAAGTCGGACTGGTAGATACCTACTGAACATCATTGGACGACCCATCAACGAGAAAACTAACCCCCAAGAAAAGCACTCCCGAAAGCAGAGCTGAATATCAGGTCCTCCCAATCCCCAAAAGCATGGACCGCTTACACAACAGCGAAAGTCGGCAAGCGAGATGTTGCCACATACAAAACAACGTTGTCAGAAACAATAGCGACCTACTCTAGGTAGACGCCACTCCATATCTGGGAAGAGAAGCGGCGGTACCAACTACAGTTGTCCACGCCGGAAGAGAGGAAACTAGCACGTCAGTCAAGGCCAATAACTGCACGGAAGATGCAGAGGAAGTTGCAATAGCCCTTGCAGTTAAACACGCCAGCAGCCAAGGTAGAAAACACATAATATTCAGGGATTCCCAAAAGGTCTGGCGTGCCTTCCTCCTGGGACGCGTATGCAAACAGGCACACCGAATAATGCAGCGGGAAAAAAAAAAAAAGACGGGCAACTTGAAGCACACAATCCTGTGTACCGGCACACGAGGGAATCGACGGCAACGAGGCAGACGACAGGATAACCCGAGGTAATACTTTCCGGGCACCTGCGCCGGTTGCCCCAGAGCCTTCAGCCCCTCTCACATACGGGGAACTAATACAATACTTCAAATTACGAAGAAAACGATACGCAGAACCACACAAAGACCTCAGCAGACAGAGTAGCCTGGAGGAACATACAGGCTAGGACATTCCCAAACCTAGCAAAGTACCACAACATCTGGCCAGAAAAATTCGGAAGTAACACATGCGCTGAATGCAGTGAAGTCTCGGACATCCTGCACATGATATGGAACAGCAAAGAGTAATTACAGAAATATAAAGCTCTAGCACTCAGCCAAGCGGAGTGGGAGGCAGAGCTGTCCCACACGGGCCTCTCTGAGCAGCGCAGCCTGCTCACCAGGGCCCAGAAGGCATCCCAAGACAATGGTATCCTGGACGGAGGAAATCACCCAGGCAATTCCGTTAACCAATTAAAGTTTTACTCTCTCTCTCTCTCTCTCTATCTATCTATCTCTTATTCTAGCTCGAATATGGAACTATGCGCGTGACCTTGCCAGCACCGGTGAATGATGACAATGCTGCATGTGTACGAGTGAAAGAGGTGAAAGTTCTGGCAGCGCGTGCTCACAATATATATAACTACACTTGAGTCACAGTAGTGGAATACCTCGGCGAAACTTTTTCGACATCGTCTTGTGGGCTTATTTGCTCGACGACACCTGTCATACAGGCGTACAGGCCACTCAGCGCTATCAACGGTTTGCTGTTACCAGCGACCAACTTTTCATGCTATGATGAATCATAAACTCGTAATTTGTAGCTATTTGCATCACTTCCAATATTTGCGGTTAGAAAAAAAGTTTTAAAGTGCAGGTAATATTTAGAGACAAGACCTGTTTCATGAAGAGAAAATCATAACTCCCGACAGCCCTCATTTTTGGACTCTAGCTTCAGTTTTCGATGGCCGCTTCATCTGCAGTGTGTGCGTACATATAAATTTTGGCGAGACACCGATGTCATTGAAAATGTTTTATTGCACCCTTTCAGGACACTTTGATGTCACTGGGCGGGCAGTGCTGATGGCATTCAGGCAGTCGGGACCCACTGTGTCCGGGACCGTGTCCGAAGACATGAGGGACCTGCGTCAGGGGAAGGACGAGTTAGTAGACTAGCTACATGGATAGATAGTATTTTCAAAATTTCAATATACAAGAAAATTCTACTAAAAACACGAACAACGGAGAGACCCTTCACAGCAATCAAACGCGCTGCAAACCAAATATTAAAAGCAGTAACAGCTTACGACATAAACATCAAGCAAGCCTCTTCAGAGTCAGAAACGTGCCGCGGTTCTGTTTCAAAATGATATACCATTATTTTACATTGTGCACAGAACTTCTACATGCATTTGCTATAAATTGGTATTTGTTCATGATATAATTAACCTCATTAAGCTTAGTATAAAGGCGTTACAATACGGACAATTCTGTAGCTAACATTGTGTAAAACAGTACCAAATACACACTTTAACCATTTTTGGCTCATATTTTTCTGAATTTCTCCCAGACGTAGGCTAATAGCACTGCATCCTCATTGCGGCTGCACTGCTGCCAGTGTCATTTGCGCTTCATATAGTCAGCCGATTTGTGTGGCAGAGCGCCATCTAGCCGAAAATGCCCGTCTAAGATGGCGATATAACATCTTGTTTTGCGCTAAAAGACTCATTTGCATTATAATAGTTGCCAAAAATAGGCTTATGCGATGATGCAAAATGCTCACAACTTTGTTGAGCATAACTTAGGGCCATGTAAACCTCGTTCAAGAAAACATGGCGGCGGCCGACACCCTAGAGTGCCATTATATGACGGAGGAGAACAAATCCTCCAAATTACATAGCTAACAACTAAAACTCACTAGTTACTTTTCAGTCGGCGCCCTTCATGCTAATGGGTAGTTTAAAATTTGTGGACGATAGCACGACACCATATCAGTTCTTGAAACAAAGAAACACGGATTTTCTAACAAAGTTTAGCGTAGGAGGGACCAGCACTTTTCCTTCACGGAACCAAAAACTGAGTGCACCAAACACGCAAACATTGAGTGCAGTGGAAGCCCAAAGTTCACTGAAGCCGTGTTTCGATGATAATGATGTGAAATTTCAACTGCATGCTTCATTCAGTCACATCATGCGCATATTTCTGCTTCGTTTCTTCTTGCAAGAACAAAAAGCCACTGGCAACTTTGTGGTAATTAATTTCTTTTGTTGGCGACAAAGGAAACGTAAGCCCATGGAACAGCAAAGATAGGAGGCTGTTCAAATTCTGCGCTCTAGTCACCACAAGAAATCATCAGCGGACCTGCCGTTTCTATCGCGCTTTCTGCAAATATAATGCATTTAATTTTGGCTTTCTGCAAAACAAAACAAAACAAAACAAAACGAATAGTCACAGACCTTTTGGGCTGCAGGAGTAATGAATTGGAGTTTTTTCTTTCAAAACTTGAAATGACATTGGCCAGTGCTTGGCTCAAATCGCCTTAGTGGTTTCAGTTATCATCGATGTTAAATAGAAGAGGTTTCCCAGTGAGCTACGTCTTCCACGGCTGAGAGTACAAAATGTGTCTACGGCCCTCAACCGCAATAGGGTGCACCGCGTGGATTCCACTCCGAAAAATGTGGCACGCCTGCGTGCGCGTCCACCGTGGTGCATACATACTGAAACTTGAGGGTAATGTACATAATTGTACATAATCCAACACCAACTGACGCGAGGCTCTTTTGCTGATATGCGTGAGCTGTTTCACTCCTACGACCCTCTCTTCCTGCGTACTAGGGCGCATTAATTTGCACGCCGGACGCACAGGAACGTGGACTCAAGCCTCTTATATGTACGGTGCAGAGTCGGAGACGCGACGGTAGCAGCGAAATTGTTTCCAGTTTCTGCTCTCCGAAAGTCCCGCTGGATCTATACGGAAACATCGGCACTCACCTGCGGGCGGCCATCATGCCGACTCCCATACATCGATCCCAAGGAAGGCGGAGCAGCAAGCCACACAGGAATCCGCCAGCCAGGCTGCGAATAGTAAACACACACACACACACACACACACACACACACACACACACACACACACACACACACACACACACACACACACACACACACACACACACACACACACACACACACACACACACACACACACACACACACACACACACGCACACACACGCACGCACACACACACACACATTAGCAACGAACAGCTTCTCCTGCAGCCGTTCATCTACCATGATAAAGCAGTAGTTTACGCACCTAAAGCATCGCCCTCTATTTTGGAGCACGCACAGCATCTACTGAGGCAGTCAAAAGGCTGCTGCTCTAAAGCACTCCCCGCATTGCACGAATTAATCACGTGATGTTGGTTAATCGCATTTCAACAATGCGAAAAGGATCATGAGAAAAGACACAGAAGACACACTGCGCCAGTTAACGAAGGAATTCTTATTGAAGCAGCGCAGCTCTAACCTTTTGCCAATCAGTGCACTTTTGGTCGGCCACGAAGCGGGAACTGAACCGCTTCTAGGAAATTCATGTGCGTCGGCAACACTCTGCAAGCTGCCTCGTAAGGATCACCGCCTTCGAGGGCCGCTTATCTGCGTCGTCTCGAGGGCCGTCCATCTGCGTCATCCCAGTGATGGACTGCCGCCGCGTTCCCCGGTCAATTGTATGTTCTAGCACGCTCTGAACTTTCTTTCCTCTGTTGTTACCTGGATTGTTAATTTAATTGCGAAAAAGCATGTTGAACTATGCATGCGTAATTCGTATTATTTAATTCGATTGTTTTCTTCACTCGTGTCGTTGTCCTTTAGAATGTTAATTGTCGTCTACTAAATGTCTTGTGTATTCCTTGTTGTGAGCTTATAAACGTCATCTTGTTTCAAATTAACACGCCTTCGTCTCATTCTCCACGTTTGCTTACCGACTAGACTGCGCCAGGCATCGAACGACAACCCCCCTTTTGTCATGTCTCGGTGATGACCTCTGGTGATTACCGAGCGCGTGAGAATTAACTCTCGCCCGCGAAAGGAGGTTCGATACAAAGGGAACGTGGCAAACGGAGAGAGAGACGTGTTGATTCTTGATGTGCGCCTCCATAGAGTTGGAGTGTTGTGCGTGAACGGGATTTTTCGTGGCGAGCTTCTATTTGAGTTGTTGAAAGTGTTTCTGATGAGATAAGCATGGATTTGGAAACGTTGATCGCGCGATGGGTAGCCAGCTGGCCTGATTGACACTGAGCTTAAGAAATGGGTAGAGGATAAGCAGCGTAAGGAGCACGCATTTGCACGGCAGGCAGCAGAGGATGAGCACGCGGCCGCCAAGACTGCTGACGAACATCAAATTGAGATTATGCTCTTGAGAATAGAGTGCCAACAACTGGAGAAGGAGATCCAGAGAGAAGGAAGAAAGCCGAGAAAAGAGTGAACTAAAGCTAAAAGCAAGTAAATTCCTTATCCCATTTGATGAAAGAAAAGATGATTTAGACGCGTACATAAGACACTTTGAAAGTAGCGAAAAGCCGGAAGTGAGCAGAGAGCCAGTGGTCGACGGTTCTAGCTGCTTATTTGAGTGGAGAAGCAATCAGCGTTTACGGGCAGATGCCACCGGGGGATACAGCCGATTCCTCTATGGTATGAACGGCACTTTTGAAAATATTTCGTTTCACGGCGGACGGCTTTCGAGACAAATTCAATTCCGGAAAACCGGCAGGTGGAGACACCGCAGTTCAGTTCTCAGTGCGTCTCAGCCACTATTTTGATCGTTGAGTCCAGCTGCCAGGTACGAAAACGGAATTCGAAGACTTGCGAGAGCTCCTGATTAGGGAAAAGTTTCTGCATGGATATACTTTACACATGGCGCTGTACCTGAAGGAAAGAAAGGCGAAATCGCTGGAAGAGATACTGGATCTAGCTGGCCAGTTTTTAGAGGCTCAGGGAAGTCTAAATCTCTCCAAATCAAAGAAAGACAGCCGAGACAATACCGGGAGACCCGAGGCAGACGATAACAGAGGAAGTCATAGGATAGCTCCCCGATTCTACCTTTGCAATCGTATTGGGCATCAGGCTTCACAACGCCGGACTCACGCCCCTAGCAACTACACCCACACATGCTTCAAGTGCGAGCGAAAGGTTCACAGGGTGGACGCGTGCCGGGCAGGAGCAAACGACCTGCCACAGGCATCATGTGTTTACTTGCCCGCCCAGGAAGTAAATCGGGAAAGCATTCGCGATGGCTACGTGGAGCTCAAAAGCGGGACAAAATTTCCATTGTGAATGGAATCATGATGACGCGACCAAACTTTCTGGTCAAAGGATTGCTGGTGGTGGCGGGCACGTATGGAGGCAAAGAAATTTCCGTATTACGGTATACCGAATGCAATACAGCCATTATGAGGAAGGAGCTCATCCACAACGATCAGCTGATGCGAAAGAGTAGGCCTGTTTACTTAGTTGACGGAACAGCCAAATGCTGCCCGAGGCGTGGGTTGAGGTCGACACCCCGTATTTTACAGCAATCATCACAAGTTCTCAGCATGGGGGAACCTCTTTACAATTTAATTCCGGGAAATGTAGAAGGAGCAAGCGCACCTGATGAGCCGAAGGAGGTGGTTGAACAACCAGTTTGTAGCAAGCCTGTTGAGGAGGAAGCTGTAGCAGCAGTTGTAACTCGCGCACAAACCAGGAAGCAACCAAGAGAGTTCCAAATGCTCAAAACGCCCGATATCGGAGAGCAGCCGAAAGGAAAGAGTTACGCGGATGAACAAGCAGAGGATAAGTCGCTCGAGCCTTGTTTTTCCTAAGTTGGCAAGAAGCTCACGTGCGAAACACAGAGGGCAAGATACAATTCAGGCGGGAAGATGAGCGATTATACAGACCATACACAGAGGAAACTGAGCAGACGCCGCGTCAGCTCGTTGTCCCAAAATTCCACCGCGAGGTGGTATTGAAATCCGCACAGTACAGAATAATGGCCGGGCAGTTCGGCGCGCAAAATATCAAGGAATAGAAAGGTGAAGCAGACTGCGTACTAGAGACAGCCGGATGGACAATGATATTTCCCGTCAACCTGCTTAAAAGATACGAAGAGTGAGAAAGCCAGCCAGGAGAAAGTATATGCAATGCGGTCTGCGGCGTTACTGAATAAGACAGCAATGAGGCTATTCCTGTTCCGGCTTGTCTCCAAGCAGAGTGCGAACTAGAGATGACGTTTTCTGATAGATTGACGGTGGATGAATGACGGCAGCTTCAAGATGTTATTTCAGAACACGCTCGCATTTTCTCCGACGTTACGAGAAAGACGGACTGGGCCGAATGTCGGTTAGAGCTCACCACCAGCACTCCGGTGTACGTAAGGCAATATTCCCTTCCATATGCGACGAGACAAGGTGTAGAAAAAGAAGTGCAGCAGATGGATCAATACGGAATAATTGAGAAATCGCAGTCTTCTTACAATTCTCCAGTCCTTTTGGTGAAGAAACCGGACGGCATAACCGGCTTTGCATCGATTTCCGGCGCCTGAGTGACGTCCTGGTCGTCAATTCGGAACCCATGTCCCGAGCTGAAGCGGTCTTCGCTACAGCCGGAGAGAAGAAATACTTCTCCAAGGTGGATTTTGTCAAAGGATATTGGCAAATTCCGTTGATCGAAGAGTACAAGCCCAAAACTGCATTTTCAAAAACTGCGAGACTCTTCTAGTTTTTTTTTTTTGTGCCGTTTGACATAAAGACAGCCCACGAAGTAGATTCTAAACTGGTGCAGAGTGTTGTGAAAAAAATTTCGGGAGCGCAAAACTATTATGACGATGTCCTCGTAGCCAGTGCTACGCGGGAAGAGCATCTCTTTGCTGCCACAGCTGTTTGCAAAGATCCAGGCAGCCGTCCTGACAGCGCGACCGAGCAAATGCGAGTTCGGGATGGAGAACATCGAGTTGCTCGGGTATCGCAACGGTAGAGGTGAACTGGTGCCACTTGGGAAAACGCTGGAGAAGATAATACGGCCCAACGCCTCGAACAAAGGGTCAGGTACGAGCATTCCTCAGCTTGAATGGATATTACCACTAGTTCATTCCAGACTACGCTCAAATAAGCGAACCCGTCACCCAGCTCACGAGGAAGCGTGAGAGCAAGGCGTTAAGGGGACGCCGGTCCAACGGAAAGCTTTCTAAGAACTCAAGCTGCGAGTTTCATCCCCTCCAATACTACGACTCCCAGAGTTCTCAAAGCCTTTCGCGCTCCACACGGACGCCTCTGACACCAGCCTCGGCGCAGTGCTAATGCAAGAACATGGTGGGACGCTTCACCCGGTAGTTTACGCTAGTATAAGTTGCTCCCCAGGTAAGCGGCATACAGCACAATCGAAAGAGAATGCTTGGCATTAGTTTAGGGCGTACAGAAGTTTTCCACCTACTTGTATGGGGTGCCCTTCCTTGTTCAGACGGACCACCAACCGCTCAGCTACATTCAACGCAAAGCAACTAAATGGTGGAGTCCTGCGCTGAAGCTTGCTGTTCCAAGAGTATCAGTCCAGAGTCGAGCATATAAAGGGCAGGGAAAACGTCAGCGCCGATTATCTTAGCAGGTTGTAGATCCTTTCGTATGATATTATTTTACGCTGTATTGACAGTCAATTTATGTATTATACGTGTAGGTTGACGCATGTGCTCGTTTTACATAACGGTTATATTTGTCCCGCAAGCTTACTTATGTATAGTATAGGCTATGCGCCACCTTCTGTGGGTCTAGATATATTATGCGATAATATTCCGAAATTGGGGAATCGTGTCACAAAATAGGCGGCATCAGATTAATTTTTCCATGTTGCATTTATTTTAATCGCTGAATTGTTGTTCTGTAAACCTCATATGTTCACGGGACTGTATATGTGACCGTCGGTAGGGCGTGCAAGAACACGTATGTACACATTGCCTCAGAACGGTATAGCTTTCCCTTGATTAGCTCCAACTCTCTCCATGCTCGAGCGGAAGCGTACGTGGTTTTTGTTTGGTCTGTGTCTTACTTTTTCCCCACTCAGTCACCCCTACTACGTCCGAAGTATAAGCTTCCTTTGTATATCCGTATATTTTTCCCCTGGCAATGTGACCGCCAGAAGACCCGAAGTTGTGGCGTACGTGACTTGTTTTTATTGTGCGTTATTCTTTTTTTAAACCTAAGATGGGGCGGCCATGCAGTGTTAAAGTGTGGTGTATCTACGTGAGCCTTCCTATGTGAGTGAGCTACTTTGTGCGCTCTAAGTGTGTGTTTTGTTTCGGACTCCGACCCTGCGCACAAGGCATCGTCCACGATTATTTAAAAAAGAGCCGCCGAAGGTCCGAAGTCGTTACGCCCAGTCCGCTCCTCGGACGGAAACCCGATCGAGCTGCCGCGTACTCCCGAGGGGGTCCCGAGCCACCACCGCCGGCACCGCATCTATACGTACCCCAAACTGCCTCGAAAGAATAATTGCCTTCGAGGGTCGCCCGTCTACGTCCTCCCAGTGATGGACTGCCGCCGCGTTCCACAGTCAACAGTATGTTCTACCCTGCTCTGAGCATTTTCCTTTGCTGTTACTTGGACTGTTACTTTCATTCTGAAAAAGCATATTTAACTATGTATACGTAGTTAGTAGTGCTTATTTCGATTGTTTTCTGCATTCGTGTCATTGTCATTTTGAATGTTAATTGCGGTCTACAAAATGTTTGGTGTATTGCTCGTTCTAAGCCTATAAACGTCGTATTGTTGTTTCAAATCAACACACATTCATCCCATTGCCCACGTTTGCTTACCGGCTACGCCGGGCATCGAACGACCACCCTCATTTTGTCATGTCTCGATGATGACCCCGATGATTACCGAGCGTGTGACTGTTTCGAACCCGTGGTAGAAAAGCAGGTCACTTTCACTTTCCAAGGGACGATCCTACTTCGTGCGAAGCAGCAACACACTAACGCACTGTGCAGTGAACATAGTCATCTTCACGGAGTTTCATACGCACCACTCCTTCATTTCACCTAAGTGAACACGCCATCTGGGCAAGTGCGGCCGAGACCGCGAGCGTAGTGTCAGGAGAATCCACCAGGCGGCCTGACAAAAAAGGCGGCGTGTCGCAGAGGAAGCCACTGGCGATAAATGCAACCCATTCATGCCTTCGCCTTCAGCCGTTTTTTATACACAATTCCGTATCTCCTCCTCAACAAGCAGGAAACGGAAACCTTGGACGCCATGTTACGCACGGAGTTCAGTAGGGCCCTACACTTGCCAATCAACACTTCAAAAGAGCGCCTTCTACAACTGGGCCTCCACAACACAGTTGGGAAGCTTGTGGAAGCCCATCACCAAGCCCAAATACTTACGCCTCACCCAGACCTCTACCGTTAGCCATATCCTGGAGACTTGAGATTCACTTCCCAGCGAATGACCCTATACCCTCCTTCCCTTATTTCGCCCCTCCTCCTAGACCTTTTCATAAAAGCTCTCCCTCGCAACATGCACCCCCAGCATCATGAGCTACACCGCCGTGTCCAAGCAGAGGCGCTCAGCTAATACGGAGGCTCCAAAACGGACGTCACATATGAATGGACGCTGCATGCACGTTTGAGGTGTTCGTAGTGGTCATCACCAAACAACCTTCTAGCTACTGTCCCCTCCCCTCTGTCATCTCTACAGACGCAGCCGAGGAAGCAGCCATCACCTACGCGATTGCACATACGGAAGCACGCTATATATATTATGACTCTAAAACGGAGGTACTAAATTTTGCACACTGTAAAGTTCACGTTTCTGCGTTCAGCATGCTGAGCTCGCCTGCCGCCAACCAGCCCCGCTATATGCGGAGCTGATATAGGTGCCTGCGCACTCCTAGAATCAAGGTAACGAGGCCGTCAATGCGTTAGCCCGAAGTTCTTTAAACCGGACGCCGGTGATCTCCAATCCGGGATTCACGTGAAATATCGCATGCAGTCTTTCAGTGAGTTAAGGCAGGCCTATCGGGCCGAGGGACTGCACTACCCGCCATCCCACCCATCTCCAGATAACTACTACCAGACACCCTTGCGACGCCTCTAGACGCGCATCCTCTCGCACCCTTATAGTACGTCTCGCTGCCACCAGACCCTCACCGATCTCTCATGCACCCTTTGCAACCACTCCACCGCCATCCTCGCCCCCATCCTGTTCTAATGCCCGGCGGATTGTTCTCCGTGGGGTCTGGATCCCCTCACCGCCTAGGGGGACTAGGAGACCCTACTGCACTCTGAGGACACGGTCCGGCAGAAGATCACCACAGACTGGACTGCCGATGTCATGAAACATGGGCACATAACTCCTCTGCTGTAATAAAGTTTTTAGTACTACTACTACTACTACCGAAACCGTGCTAGAAAGGCTGTCGAGATCATGGAACAACGAGAAGCCACACTAAGCGGTCGCCAAAAAGCTTACCAAGTGCGGAATAGAGCAAAGAACGTAGCTGCAGCAGCGCATGCTAACGCTCTCGACTTAATCCAAAGATAGTTTAACCTCTACAATTTTTCAACGACCTTTGTGGAACACCTCCAGCGACTCATAGTAGCACTGGGAGCCGCCCGATCGGCACATTTCTCTCACACCGCAATACTTCATTTTTGTTTTACTGAATTGAACTTCCTGGTACACTTCAACAATTGTGGAGAGGCTCTAGCATGAATAAGAAAATTTCTGAAGTCGCGGGTTTTCCGGTTCCCCCTCACAAAAAATATTTGCAAAGATTAACCTGCAGGTAACCATATTGAAAAGTGGTAGCTCGGTTTAGTTACCCAAGAGTTCGTCCACTCAACCAAATTACAGTGGCTTCGGTAAAGTTACCGCTTCAAATCTATGGGGGCATTTTTAAACTCCGCGTCTTTAAGGGCATGGAGCGATAGCGTCTTCCGTCTGCGGCTCTCCTTGCGGCTTGTCGCTCGCGTACATGTAGTTTAAGTTCGTTGGATTACCAATCTCTCGACTTATGCCTCTAATATCTCGTACACTCTTATTAGCACACAGTCCTAAGCTTCCACGTTATTCAGCGCCCAGTCATAAGCGGCCACCCGACATAAAGCTCCACTTTAAAAAGACTCTGTCCGGGTACCCATTTTCGACCCACAGGCTTAATACCTTGATAAGGTATCGGTGACAGCCTCTGCAAACAAAATACTACAGCAATCCGCACGCCGGAAAGCATCAAAAATACAACTCAAAGTTTTCTCATGCTCCCTTCAAGAAAGCCAGGTTCCCCACTTTCCACTGTGGCCCGGTGGTGACGTCACTAGCTGAAATGGCATCCACTGGTCCGTCTCTCTGAGTGAGGGTTGAAGAGTGGGTGGAGACCACTAATTGTGTTAGACGCTCGCTGCGCGCTTCTCTCTCGCCCGCTTTGTTGTCGTGCGTGCGGTGAACCAACTCCGAAACCTATCAGTTGTTCATTGTGTGTGCCGCGCCATTCCTGGAGACTTTCCACACACAACGCGCCGCCTCCAGCCAAATCTTGAGGAGGAAGAGGAATTTGGTTTGCAGAGGCTAGACGGCCAGGCAAGAGAGTTAAAAACCTCTGAGAGAGAACGGAAAGAGGCACGGCAAAATCAGTTGAGTGTGGTGGTTGTAACTAGGCTATGAATTGCTTTTTTTTTTCAAAAAAATGTTTGCAGCATTGCTTTGGGAGAGCCTTACTCGGCGCCCAAGAGGCCTGAAAGGTTAATTCCTATCCCACCCATCCGCTTCGAATGAGCAACCTGAGTTGCAGCTGCTCCCAACTTTCTGAAGTCCTGTAGTCTCCCTAAGTGACACAACCCATCGAAGAAACAGTGTTCGGCCATGTAAGCTGGTTACTGCCACCTTCCAGAGCCATATCCGTGATTGATCTGCTGTGCTTCTCAAGGTTAAGCCAAGGTCCAATCAGACACATCCTGGTAGACGACTTTTGTGCTGAGTAGGGGTACCGCTCTGAAACGGTGTTCAGATTTCTGGGCATTCGTTCGTACTATCGGCATTTTAACAAAACCTTTGTCACGCTGCCAAGTCCTCTGACGCGTTTCACAGCTGATGGGAGGGAATATTGTAGCATGCGTTGACGACAAAGAAGCGCAGAAGTGTGAGAGGAAGAAGTGTGCTAACCTCGAGCCTGAACTCTGACGCTGTTTGTCCTTTGCCACGCCTTGGACCTCGGACGCAACTGTAAAGGTCGCTGTTTACGCGACATCTGGTGGAGCTGCCGGGTACGATTTTCATGAGCCGGACGCCCCCTACAAGCCCAGGACGCACCCCTAAGGTGGAGACCCCAGTACACCAGAGCAGCCGCCGACTGCAAGGTCTGCCTCCCGAGTGTGGTCCTCTCCCTGACCACAGACCAACAAGGAGCGTTTCTCTCAGCGCGATGAATCCCCCGGTATTGACAACTCCTGTCCTGCTCAACCACCAGCGGGATCCACCACATTTCCACGGTCTGCCACATGAGGATGCTGAAGACTGGCTGGAGCAGTTCGACCGGGTGGCTGCCTTCAACGCCTGGAACGCTGACTCGAAGCTTCGCCATGTCTACTTCGCACTGGAGGATTCTGCGAGGACATGGTTCGAAAATCAAGAAGCCGGACTCCGAACGTGGGATACATTCAAGGCAGAATTCTTGCGTATGTTTACCAACACGCTTCGCAAGGAAAAAGCGCAATTGCTTTTAAATAGCCGTATACAACATCCGAATGAAACTGTTACGGCCTACGCCGAAGAGATGAAGCGACTCTTTCGACGCGCGGACCCAACCATGTCGGAAGAGAAAAAAGTGCGCTTTTTGATGCAAGGTGTTAAAGAGCAGTTATTTGCAGGCCTGGTGCGAAGTCCCCCAACAACTGTCGCCGAATTCATAAGTGAGGCGTCTACCATCGAGAAGGCACTTGAGATGCGCGCCCGGCAATACCAGCGCACTACAGTGTCTATGAACGCCGCGAGTGCAGGTGAAGCCGGACAGTTTTCGTCAGAATCGCTGCGTGATACGATCCGGGCGATAGTCCGGGAAGAGGTGGCCAAATACCTGCGGATTCCTCCACAGCCACAGGTTGCCACAGTTTCCGATATCATCCGTGAGGAAGTACAACAGGCGCTGGGTGTTCCCGCACCCGTCACCGTGCACGCACCCGTCACCGGGCCCGCACACGTCGCCGCGCCTGAACCCGTCGTAGCTACACCGCTGCCCCAGACCCTGAGCTACGCCGCGGTCACCAGCCGCTACCTGCCGCCTTCGACAGCATCCTACGAGCCTCGCGCACCGGTCGCCCATGTGTCTTCACGGCCGAGCGTACGCCGCCGAAGGACCGATATCTGGCGAACGCCCGATCACCAACCGTTGTGCTACCATTGCGGCGAAGCTGGACACCTGTGTCGCCGCTGCCCCTACAGGGAACTCGGCCTCCGTGGGTTTTCTTTTGATGCCCGTCGTCCGTTGCCTGGTCAGCAGCCACGCGAAATCGCAGAATATATTTCGCGTTCCAACACAGGCCCAAGCCGCCTCCGATCGCCGTCGCCTCGCCGTTACAGCTCTCCTGGACGCCAGGAGCAACTCCAAAGTCCCCATAGGGGAAACTAGATGCAGCAGCCTCTGGAGGTGCGGCTGCTACAGTGCGAAAATTTCAAGATCCTCCACAGACCCACGACAGTTCTTCACTGCAAACTACAGTTCGTTACATACGGCCACCAGCAGAATCGACGCCGCTACGAAATTCCGCTGATCCTCAACGTAACCACGACGCCGACAGTCGCCCCACCACTCCTTCAGAGCATCGAAGTCGAGACCGAACCCCACGAAGCTGTCGCCGCCCGACACAACAAACTGCCGACCTGCAGATCTCCGTTGATGGCGTAGACGTCACTGCTCTAGTCGACACTGGCGCTGATTATTCAATTCTAAGTGCACACTTCGCCAAAGCTCTCAGAAAGGTCACAACATCATGGGGTGGCCCGCAAATACGCACAGCTGGCGGACATTTAATTATGCCCACGGGAGTGTGCACGTCGAGGATCACTGTACAAGGGCAAACTTTTCTGGCGACGTTCATCGTATTGGCTCAGTGTTCCCGTGACGTCATCCTCGGTATGGACTTTTTAACCGAAAATGGCGCCATTATCGATCTGCAGAATAAGTCCGTGAGATTTTCAGTTGAGAATGCTATCGAATCCAACAGCCTGCTCCCCGCTGCACTCCACATTATTGATGACCATGTTAGTGTGCCCCCACGTTCAAGCATTATGGTCTCCGTGGGTTCCCTCCCAATCCAAGATACAGAAGGCGTCGTCGAGACAAAACAGAAACTGCTTATTGAAAGAGGCATCGCCGTTGCCAGGGCAGTTGTTTTTGTTGAAAATGGCAAAGTTGATGTTCTTCTCACGAACTTCAGCAATGAACATCAACATCTGAACAGAGGGACAACTGTCGCATATCTCGACGCCATAACTGACACTAGTTATGAATGCAATTTCACCAGCGCTTCAGCAACAGAACCCTCCGACAACACTGAACCTCTGTACGATATAAACCCGGCCTTACCTCGAAAGTATCGAGAGAAACTACGGCACCTCCTCCGTCGCTACTCTAATGCATTTGCCAAATCATCACGCGTCGGTCGAACCCACCTTGCAAAGCACCGCGTCATTACAGACGAAACTGTTCGACCACTCCGCCAGTCGCCTTATCGAGTTTCCCCTAAAGAACGTACTGCCATCCGAGACCAAGTGAAGGAAATGCTCGATAACGATGTCATTCGCCCTTCCCGCAGCCCCTGGGCTGCACCTGTGGTACTTGTGAAGAAAAAAGATGGCACACTTCGTTTCTGCGTAGACTATCGCCGACTGAACAACGTTACGAAAAAAGATGTTTACCCTTTGCCCAGAATAGATGACGCCTTAGATCGTCTGTGCAACACAAGATACTTCTCCTCCATGGATCTCAAGTCTGGATACTGGCAGATAGAGGTCGATGAAAGGGACCGCGAAAAGACTGCTTTCATTACACCTGACGGGCTATACGAATTCCAAGTCATGCCCTTCGGCCTTTGCTCCGCGCCCGCAACCTTTCAGAGACTCATGGACAGCGTTCTTGGAGATCTGAAGTGGACGACATGTCTTGTATACTTGGACGACGTAATTGTGTTTGCCCCGAATTTCGAGGAGCACCTCCGTCGCCTAGACGCAGTACTAGACGCCATCCAAACGTCGGGCCTCACTCTGAAAGCCGAAAAATGCCATTTTGCTTATGAAGAGCTGAAGTTTTTGGGCCATGTCGTGAACCAAGCGGGAGTTCTGCCGGATCCTGAAAAAACAGTTGCCATCGCCAATTTTCCGACGCCGCGGGACCAGAAAGAGGTGCGACGCTTTCTTGGACTATGTGCATATTATCGACGTTTCGTGAAAAACTTTTCTAAAATAGCCGCCCCCCTTACACTTCTTACTAAGGCTGATATGCCGTTCACATGGGGCGACCAGCAAATGGACGCATTTCAGGAGCTTCAACGTCGCCTGCAGTCACCTCCAGTTCTAGCACATTTCGATGAAACCGCAGACACCGAACTCCACACGGATGCAAGCAATGTCGGTTTGGGCGCTGTCCTAGTCCAGATACGGAACAGTGAACAACGTGTGATCGCCTACGCTAGTCGGGCTTTGTCTAGGGCTGAGACAAACTACTCTGCCACTGAAAAGGAATGCCTGGCCATCGTGTGGTCTATTTCGAAGTTTCGACCATACCTGTACGGCAGACCCTTCAAAGTGGTGACCGACCATCACGCGCTTTGTTGGCTGACAAGCCTTAAAGATCCTTCTGCACGTCTCGCCAGGTGGAGCCTACAACTTCAAGAATACGACATCACGGTAACCTACAAGTCAGGTCGTAAGCATTTAGACGCTGACTGCCTGTCTCGTGCTCCTGTACAACCAGCTTCGGACGCCTCAGGTGACGACGACGCATTTCTGAGTGCAATTAGTTCAGACAATTTTGCCGATGCCCAACGGAATGATCCCGAACTTCGCCAGGTAATCGACTTTCTTCAAGGTGCCGGCAGCATGGTCCCTAGCCCTTTCCGTCGTACTTTGTCTTCTCTGTGTCTCCGTGATGGCGTTCTCGTCAAGAAGAATTTTACAGCCAACAGTCGCCAATACCTCCTCGTTGTACCAGCAAGCTTAAGGGATGAGATTTTTCAAGCCTGCCACGACGAACCCACATCCGGCCACCTGGGAGTCACTCGGACGATATCCAGAATTAAAGAACGGTATTACTGGCCTCGTTTGCCAAGCGATGTAACGCATTATGTTCGAAGTTGCCGTGACTGCCAACGTCGAAAGGTTCCGCCTCTGAGGCCAGCCGGTCTTTTAAAGCCCATTACGCCACCGTCCAGACCATTCCAGCTAATAGGGATGGACTTGCTCGGACCGTTCCCTACTTCCACCTGTGGGAACAGGTGTATTATAGTAGCTACTGACTACCTGACTCGCTACGCAGAAACCGCTGCTCTTCCTTGTGCTACCGCTTTTGAAGTTGCGAAATTTTTCGTTCTTCAAATTGTCCTGAGACATGGCGCACCAGAAGTACTCATTACTGACAGAGGAGCTGCATTTTCTGCAGAGCTCATCCAGCATATCCTTGTTCTTAGTCGCACCAATCATCGTCGCACGACTGCATACCACCCGCAAACAAACGGCCTGACAGAACGTTTGAACAAGACCATTGCCGATATGTTGTCAATGTATGTGGACGTCCATCACAAGACATGGGACGAAGTATTGCCGTATGTAACATTCGCATACAATACCGCCGTTCAGGAAACTACCAGCATGACTCCATTCAGCCTAGTTTACGGCCGACAAGTGACGACCACGCTCGACGCCATGCTGCCCCACATAGACGAAGGTCCAAATGATGATGTCGCCTCTTTTCTACAGCGTGCCGAAGAGGCCCGTCAACTTGCACGGGTGCGAATACAGCAGCAGCAAGGCCGAGATGCACAACGCTACAACCTGCGGCGGCGGACTGCAGACTATCTGCCAGGTGACCTTGTCTGGGTTTGGTACCCCATTCGACGACGCGGACTTAGCGAAAAACTCTTGCGCCGTTATTTCGGCCCCTACCGCGTTCTTCGACGCGTCAGTGAACTGGACTATGAAGTCGTTCCGCACGAGGAACCAGAGCCCCGGCGTCCCAAGCGTTCTGAAGTGGTCCACGTGGTCCGCTTGAAGCCTTTTCATGCCAGATAGTGGCCCCTTTTACTTTGTCCCTCTTTCAATATAGCATCGGGACGATGCTTTTCGCACGGGGGGGCTAATGTAGCATGCGTTGACGACAAAGAAGCGCAGAAGTGTGAGAGGAAGAAGTGTGCTAACCTCGAGCCTGAACTCTGACGCTGTTTGTCCTTTGCCACGCCTTGGACCTCGGACGCAACTGTAAAGGTCGCTGTTTACGCGACAATATAAGTGATAAGATAGCGATAAAGCGTGGTGAGATACATGCGTGGCTAGATTCTCTGCTCTGATGAGCTGACGTGTATACCCCTCGCAGGCATGTACGGTCCCTTATCCATCTCTATTTAGTTGATTAAATTCACTCTCATTCGCTGTGATTAAATAACTTAACATGTCACTCTGTATACAGTCTGTTCTAGAGCTACATCTCTTCAAGTAAATATGCACCAGCCTATATTACCCTATATTGAAGCCGAACTCTTCACTACTCCATGGTTAGTTAAGGTCCTGGGTATTATAATTGGACCTTCAGCAAGAAGAGCGCCGGGACACTATGACAGAAAACCAGCGAGTCTTTTATCGGTCGAGCCCCTTGTAACCGAAGCAGCATGCATGCCGACACGCAAAACGTTCTCGACGGGATCCCAAGCACACAAATTACTTTGCAAAACGATAAAAAGCACAGTAAACCTAATGAGATTATTCTTGAAATAACGCACCAAATGGGGCCGGATGCGGCAATCGCCTTCTAGCCCCAGCTTGCCAGCCCTAGCAGAAAGAGCTCTGACCCCCAATCTGCGGTGCGATAAGTTGCCACTGCAGCGGGTTCGGACTAGACGGGACAAACACGAGTTTCGTACTGGAACAGGCTTTATTCTGCCCGATTACGCGGCAGAACTTAGCACTCAAATACAACCACCGTGGGCAGTGTGCCCTCTCCTCGCGTGATAATTACGCGTGGCCGTTATAATGGGTCTTAAGATTTGCATGTATCCCCACAACCTGGAAGGTCATCGTCAAATGAAAAGATGGAGAGCTGTCTCTGTCGGGACAACGCGCAGCTCCTCGAACGGGGCTCTTCAGTCTCTTCAGTGTACAGTGGCGCCATGTCGCAGCAGCCGCCAGCGTTATATGAAGGAATCCCATAGCGTTACTAAGAAGTTTCGTGGCCAGTAGGCACAGAAGGACTCCCTATTACTAATAGTAGGTGCTGCCTATGTTCGAACAATTTACTCAGTTTACTCGAGAGCTTTACTAATGGTCAGCTACAAATCTCTAATTGCGGACAGGGATCTGTCATCATTGCCGGAAAAATAAACTATTAAATGAATAGTTTCCTCACTCATTAATTAACCTGATTCGCCTGTTACCTGAAGTCCGCTAACATCGGCGTAACTTTGCCGATAAAGCCAGCTTTTTTGTCTAAAGGGTCTATATTAAAGACTGGGTGCGCATTTCTCTGAAACACGCCGTTTATTCGTTCGGAAATTAATAAAGCCGCACCCGGCAGACAAAAGAAACTTTGGCGAGTGCCCATGCGCCGATAACGAACTAACGCTTATGTCGGAACCAGCACTTACCAGTCGCCTGCTCCTGAAACGCTCTGCACCTCCTCGACTTTAGTGGCTGGGTAGTGGAGCACATTGATACTTCTCTGCACAAACAACAATGCAAAAGGGTACAATGGCTCGAGACTCCGTAAGGAAACGCCCAAAATAAAGTGACAGAGTGCTTTACACGTCAAGGCTCATCGGTGCAATTCCCGATGATAAGCATGCCCTAATAAACGTCATTCACGCACATGAACATCCTCTCTTCCGTCTACAGTGATACGAGCGGAAAATGGCACACCGATGGTGTGCAAATTGACATGGCTCATTGCGACACTGCTGCCACTCTGTTTTAAACAAATGTCTACAATCGTACAACCACAAACGAAACGAAACATGTCGCACTCGTGAAATCCGTAGCCAGTTGCACATTGCGGCATGGCCGATTAATGCGACATCTCGCATTAATTCAACTTAGCCTTACAGGTTTTTCTCCTGTAAGGAATTTGGTACAAGTTTACCTGTCCATTCGTTGAGGAGTGTGCATTAAGTGGCACAGCACGATTTATTACAGATTCAGTGCGCCACATTAAGTGTCAAAGTTCAGTAACATGTCCTCCCTTGAATTGGTTTATAAGGTTTATGGTGTTTAACGTACCAAGGCGACTCCAGCTATGAAAGCGATAATAACGACCTGCTAAGGTTATTTAACGCGCCATTTAGAGGGCCCTATTTTGAACTGCACTGTATTCTCACGAATTGTTCTGGCTGTAAGTCCTCTGACGTTCAGTGTTTTTCCGGGCTTGTATATGTATTCTTAAGCAAAAAAAAGACATTTTCGAAACACCTTTCAGGGGAACACACGGGACCGAATTGATTCTGAGCCAAGTATAATTTATTGGTAAGAAGTAATAAAAAAATATGTACGAGATCTCTTTCGTTTTTATTTTAATCTATGCTGATAGTACATAGAAGCCCTAAAGGATCCGAGAACTTGGTCTTTCGTGGGGATTGTATGACATATGGCAGGGCTTATGTAATTACTATTCCCTTTAAACAAACCGCTAAGTGTTAATAGTTATACTTTTTATTCCATGCACATTATTATGCTGTTAAATAGCATACCTGCGATATCTTACTCAAACCCAAATGGTGAGATTTGTAAATCGCAATTGCCGTTCCAGATAACGGACATGAAAATGTGTACTCTAAACGAACCGACATCAAAAAGACGCCCAACATGCGCCGGACCACTTAAAACAGAGGGATTCTCTGTCACGAAAAAAGAATTATTTCGTTATAACTTGCGAGAATGCACACCAGACTCGTAGATTTTCTAATCCTCTCCCGAATCAGCCACTTTGCATAGTCACTCATACGTATGCTATGTGGGTCGGCCGCTGCGCTTCAGGTGGTGTTAAAGCTCAGAATGCAAAAAATGCGGCCAGTTTGGCTTGGCACTCCACTAGTAAGTGGAGCCGAAGCATTTTCGCCCGCACTCTGCCACGGTGAACACTCCGTTAGAACCTACTGCCGAACCCAGCATTGTTTATTGGTCGTCGTGGCTGTGTGCCCAAAGCGGCGCCTCCCTCATCGATTAACAATTTCTGACCGCCCAAAAATAGCGGAAAGAAGCTGGTCGATCCTTGACGCCAAAGCAGCGGCGCTTCTTTTTCGTTTTGTAGACGATTCTTTTTCTTTTTTTTTGTGAGGCATAGGAGAGAAGGAAGCAGCTTTTAAACGCGTCTCTCCTGCGTTCAGTTCTCCTGTACTGCTTCGAACGCATCTGGCATGTTTATGTGGTATAAGCTACTTTCGCGATTGAGTATCCCGAACCTTAATGGCGATACCAAAAAATTATACTGGGTTATCCTCTCAAACACTTTCAATTCCTCCCTATGACAAAGCGCCCTGAAACACGGTATGTGAAATTCGGTTATTTGATAATAACTACATCTCGTTTTTATCCCCTACAAAATTCAAGTACGAAGCATCAACTTTCCAGCATCCCTAAGCCTCTTTACTGTATGAAGTTCACCGCCGCCATAATTCCGTCTTGTCCCGTATGAGCGTAATACAGAAGCACTACTGCCGCGGGCATCGGTGCCATGCCGTAAAATTCATCGGAACACGCCGTGTCGTGGCATCTTTCATGGTGTTCGAAAGAAAAACCTGTTTACTTAAGAAATGAACATTAGAAAATGAGAACTTACTTTGTGCCTGCCTTCTCATAGCCCAACTGCTTTCGTCTGCTTTTCGGCCGCCTAGTTGTTTCGCGTTCTTTAACCTGTGTGAGCGCAGCCCGGTCATACTGAGTCGTTTACTGGGTGGGTTCACGCATATGAGCAACGAGCCCGCGATTACAAATGTGAAAGCGCGGCCGAAAACAGAGGCGGGAAATTTCTGCACCTCGCATGCCTGGCTACAGCATAATATGATATGTTTGTCAAGTCAGAGCAGAGTGCACTTCGACTCTTGCTAAAATAACTAGTTCAACGTGGCTGTTGGGTCTTTCTGCCTTCGGGATAAGACGCGAGTGCACGCAGGTTATGTACTACCGGAGCTGGACTGAAAGTGTCAACTGGTTTCCCTTTCGTCACGAGCAGCCATGTTGGCACATCCAGTAAAGCTCGCCTGCGGCATCCCAATAAAAGCATTTTAATGCGGTAGCAATAAATGTCCCTTTCTCCATAGAATGAGTCCGGCCATGCCACGAAACGTTGTCATTGATGGAGGATTTAGTTCTTTCGCGATGTAACTCTCCCACCTGCCAATGAAAGCTTGACTGGGCCACGTGACTTTGTGCGATGCCCATCCGCTCGACCAATCACGCAATTTTGTGACCAACTTGGCAGGAGCCCCACACTTCTACCTTTCTGCCTCGTACGTCAGTAGAGTGGAATCGCCTTCCGCCCGATATCGCATTAATCCAAGATCGCGATTCATTTCGCTCATCACTGATGCAATATCTTGAAGCTGATCCGTGACACTTTTTTTCCTGACAATTATCTTATTTCCGTTTTTGGTTTTTCATGCTTGTTTGCTCGCAGTGCTGTTGTTCTTTTCGCTGTATAATGCTGTTCTCTCACCGCTTATGATTGTTTTCAATTTATTCCGCTTGTATAACTTTCTTTATTGTAAGATTGTTTTCGTTGTTCTGTATTCCCTTGTTCGTTTAGCCTTTGTTACGTTTTGTTCATTTAGTGTTCTATGCTTTCTATCATATATGATGTACCACTCCCCTCTGTAATGCGTGTGCGCTTGAGGGTAATAAAATGAAATGAAATGAAAAAATGAAAAGGTAGAAATTGCCAGGTGAAGTGACCGGCTGCTGATTTAACGGCTGTGTGTGTGTGATGTCATGTGATCACACGACATAGCCAAGCTGACAGGTGCTCTGGTAAAGTGCTCTGAATGGTTGCGACATGATCCACAGGGTCTTAATCTAGGCCTCTGCAGAACTGAAGCTCAATTAATTAATTAGTGCGATAATTTAGAGCCCTGATGCGACCATCTCTATACCGCACAGTTAGTAAGAATCCCACATGACACTACAGCAATACTTAATTAAAATTGGGAGCATCAATTTTAATTATAACAAAATATTTCTTCTCGCTGTGTATGTTACTCAGCTCTGCTACTCAGCAATACTAAGCAGCACTAATTTGCAAGGACGTTATTGCAGGCTAGTTGGTTCATTTCTTCTTGAAGTAAAATTTACGCGCGGAATAACGGAACACAAGGAACAATGTAGACAGGACAAGGCGCTAACGGAACTGTCTCTGGAATTCTCAGCGCAGAATTTTGCACATTCTGCGCCCATGCCCGAGATAAGGCCTGCCGCCACCAAACAGTGCTAGAACCTGCGTATACAGAATCCCAATTCTCGGGACTTGCAGGCCACATGCGCAATGACGGGAATAAGCTCCAAAGGTTTCAAAGAGTAGAGGAAAGGAATGCCTGCCGAACTAGAGACATAACTTGCAAGGACGTTATTGCAGGCTAGTTGGTGTATTTCTTCAAGTAATAAATAAAAATAATAATAATAATAATACAATAACTGAAGTAAGAAATAGCAGTATAGTGACCATTAGTGACCATTAGTAGTGGTGCAAACAGAAGTAAGAAATAGCAATAACTGCTGTTTACACCACTACTAATGGTCACTACTTAACTCCAACTGATTAATACTGGTATTTAGAAGCACTGCAAATGTACACGCAGCAAAATTGTAGCATCCACTCTTCAAAGCACTCAAGCATTCCTATATTTTGATTTTTCGTTTGTGTTTTTATAACATTTGCACGAGAGCTGTTCGCTTAACTGTCTGCTTTTGTGCTTCAGCCTATTCCTCAACAGTTTTGCGAGTGGCGGAGAAGCTATTGCAATTCCAAATCACCAGTGCGCCTGCCACACTGTACAAGCCGGCGGGGATTTTCTTGTCCTTGCCTCACGATCTTACAGACACCACTGGTTTCCGAGCAGCTTAAGATCTTTGAAGAAATTTCAGCTTCCTGTGGCATAATTCTTCTTTCCTGCAAACTGCACTGCACTTCTCACGGCACAACCTAAAACTGCAGCAATCTGTATGAGTTAAACTCACAAATATATTTTTAGTTTTATGATGTACTAGCGCTCTCAGCGCGAAAATCTTCCTTTAGGTCCTTTCCAATCTCCACATGGCTAAATCACGGTGTCTGCATTATCTTTGGCCCGTCCATTACAGAAATTATATATGGCATAACAAATACGTTATATGTCTTATTAAACATGCCTAGATCTGAGAACTGCCGTGATGGCACGGCGGTTATGGTGCTCGGCTACATTACCCAAGGATGCGGGATCGAATCCCGGCCGCGGCGGCAGCTTTTCGATAGAGGCAAAAAGCAAGGCACCGGTGTTCTGTGCGATGTCAGTGCACGTTAAAGAACGCCAGGTGGTCGAAATATCCGTAGCCCTCCATTACTGCGTCTCTCATAGCCTCAGTAGCTTTGGGACGTCAAACCCCGCAAACCAAACCAAATATTTCCTTAACGCTTTCTGGCCGTTTGTCTTGTCTAGCAGAGATACATTAAGATGCCTTGCGTCTTATTTTTTTTTTCTCTCTATCTCTGTTAGGTCCCTTTTTCTGTAGCTGCCTGCACACTAAACTCTGAAAGCCATGACTGGTAGTAAATAAATGTTTTACTGCCTTTATTTGCGAAATCATCGTGGATTGCCTATCTCATAGGAATATTTAGGAGCGCTATACTAGGCCCTTTAAAACGCTCTTCAGTGAGCGCTATTTTAGTGCGGACACTTGATAAGAAACGTGCCGTTTACTGTGGTACAGTGACTCCACTCCAATAGACCTACCTGCCCTTCCTGCGTTGCCTCTTGATGCCGTCTCTCGATGAGCAGCGCCCCCTGGGCTCCTAGCGTCACCAGCACGAGCGGGATGTGTTGGGCGAGTCGGCTGCCCAGCCACGCCCCTTCCCACACTGGGTCGGCGACCACCTCGGCGGGCGTGTCTGTTTCAGGGAAAGAGAGGTACCGCGGAAATAGCACGAGCTATTCATTCACTCTGGAATCAATATTGCTTACTGCATTCTGATACAGTTTAAGAAAAAAACAGCATATGTCCCTCAAAGCAAGCCCCCACCCCCCCAATCCCCCAGCCAGTAACGCTGACTGATTATGAGGCCACGCTTAATGCGATCATGCCGTGGTGAACCCTCTTTATTTTTCCACATCGTGCTTTGTCACACTAGCAGGTCCATGGTGGTTATCCACCACACCATGAAAAGAGGTGGACGCCATAGCCTGCAAGAGGATCATCATCAACAGCAGCTGCAGACACTCATTGCAAGGCAAACTGTTCGTCTGCTGACAGTCTTTACTAGCCAGTAACCGATACGGCTCTTAACGCGTTTAGAAATGAGCTGCTTCAAATAGACTGGTGCGAAGTCCTGAACATACATGATGCTAACAACGCCTACAGTGTTTTTTTAGATACCTTCAAAAGAGTGTACAATGCTCATTTTCCTGTTAAGAGACGCAAAAAGAGTAGAAAAATTCGAAAGCCATGGGTCACACATGAACTGTACCAGCAAATGAGAGCAAAAGATAAGCTCTACAGACAATTCCTAAACACCCGCCATCCTGATGACTTGAACGTTTTTAAACAATATAGGAACCAACTAACGAAAAAACTACGTAATGCACGTAAAGAGTACTTCTCACGTTTTTTGGACGACAAAAATGTGCCGAGTGAGTTGCTCTGGAACAAATTAAACACGCTACTGCGTCGCGATAACCAACGTAGCTGCATTTCTAAACTAACGATTAATGGCAAAGTTTTGCACGAGGCGGAACTGGCTGATGCTTTCAATAATTTCTTTACAAGCATGAGTACGCCAGGCAGCTCCTCAAATGCGTGTCGGTATATCAGCACGCGGAATGAAAAATCAATATTTCTACAGCCAGTGAGTGTACTGGAAGTAATTTCAACAATAAAAAATTTACAGAACAGCAGCAGTAGGGATATCGACGAAATTCAAATAAAGCCAGTAAATTATGTCGCAGATGTCATAGCACCAGTTCTAATGCATATCTTTAATAAATGTCTGACGACATCGACATTTCCGGTGAAAATGCAAACTGCAAAAGTAGTCGTGCTTTTTAAAAAGGGAAGCAGAAATGAATTGGGCAATTACCGTCCGGTGTCTATCTTACCTATATTTTCTAAACCTCTCGAAAAAATAATACACTGCAGGCTTGCAAATTTTGCTGATCACTGCGAATTAATAACGAAACACCAGTTTGGATTTAGGAAGAATATGTCTACAGAGTTAGCCCTGCTTCACCAGAAAGAGTATATTTTAACGCAGTTCGAAAGCAAGGCAATAGTAGTCGGCCTATTTGTAGATTTTTCCAAGGCATTCGACCTGGTGAATCATGACATTCTGCTGCAGAAGTTGGACTTTTACGGTATACGTGGGTGTGGACTACAGTTATTACAATCATATTTATCCCATCGATGTCAAGTAGTCCAAATCAACAACTCGCGGTCACGAGTCCTGCCACTGCTTTGTGGTGTTCCACAAGGCAGCATATTGGGCCCCTTGCTATTTAACCTGTATATTAATGACATTGTTAACATTAATCAAAACGCCAAATTTATTATATACGCAGATGATACTAGCATATTTTTTTCTGGCAATAATATCGATAAACTTATCTCTGATTGTAATGACACCATAGTCCAACTGCAGCAATGGTCCTCATCCAATTGCATGAAGATTAACGAAAATAAAACAAAAGCTGTTGTCTTCCGGCCGAAAAATAAACCTGTTCCTCCTCATGCCGATATTGTTTTAAACTCTCATCCTGTTGACATTGTTGATCATTTCAAATGTCTAGGTGTGATATTCACTGCCAATCTGTCCTGGGAAACTCATGTGAATTTTGTATTAGCCAAACTTGCTCGGATAACCGGTGTAGTCGGTCGTCTCCGATACATGCTCTCTACTAAAACAAAACTATTGGTCTATAATTCTCTTTTCTATTCGCACGCCAACTACTGCCATCTTGTCTGGGGCACAACTACATTCTCTAACACACAAAAAATATTCCGTATGCAAAAACGGTATCTGCGCCACGTGTACAATGCTGGTTATAATGCAACCACTGCAGAATTTTTTCACAGTGCTCATGTTATTACAGCTCACAAGCTATACCGCAACCGTTTGAGTGCTCGGTATAAATATGAAGTGAAAAAAAAATATTCACAGCCTGGACGCCTTGGCACATTTAGAAACAAATGAGAAGTGTTATAATACTACACGTGGAGAAAAATGGAAGGTTGCTGCACCACGCTTGAATTCTGGTATGGAGCGTTTGTGTTATTCTCTGCCATCTCTTATAAACTATTATCAATCACTGAATTTTGGTTTATTTAGCTGTTCCACTGTTAAACTCAGAGACATGTTTGCTGATTGACTTAGCTGACCATCTTTTCTGGTGTTTGTTTTATCTAGCATTTCTTTTCTTCTGCATAGAACAAGTGTCTTGATATGCTTATCGCTTGTTTACTTTTTGTGCTGACGGTGTTTGTTTTACCTGGCCCAGGACCTTTTCTTTTATTCCGCATTGATTAAGTGTTGATTTGTTTATCGCGTGTTGATTCTCTGGTGTTGCCTAGACGCTGCCTTATATATGGGGCTGCGGACTCGTCAAGCCGCCAAGTGGCAGCTTTTTTTCCGTATCCCTCCATCTGTATAGCACCTGATGGAAATAAAGATTTATTATTATTATATCCCACTTGTTAACACCGCCCTGCTTCAGATGCCAGCCGAAACTGATGTGGCCGACCATACATGTGATCCATTCCAAGACAACCTCGTCATCAGCTACTCGTATGGAAGCCATTAATTTGCAGAGAAACCCTCCATGCTAGAACGGATGTGAATAGGAGGGCTCAGCAATCGTCGGCCATTTGTTATCAACGCAGTCATTCATGTCCAGGCAGTAACAGTTGAAAGATGGCCAGCCACAAAAAAATATAATGAAGTTTTCCTGTTAAAAAAAGCGGATAAAAGGAGTTATAAGATTGCACACAAGGCACGAAAAGCCATTATACGAAGGAAGTGCGCGAAAATTTTATGAACATAATCTGCAAACCAGTCTGAACACAGCACTCAAGATGATTGATTGATTGATTGATTGATCGGACGGCATTTATTGAATAGGAAGGCTCATGGCCATAAATTGGGGTAAAGGGGAGTAGGCAGAATCTTCATTGTTTGCACAGGTTATCACTCAAATCATATTGCTCTGACCAGGCCACCAAGGGAGCCATACTTGGCAAATATAATTTGTGTGTTAGCATCAGTTCTATAGAAGGGAACAGTTGTTCAGGCGGTAAGGTTCGATCTCGGAGAATCCAGTAAAAAAGCAGGGCAATCCCAGACACAAGTGCGCATACCGAAGAAAGCTTATGAGGGCGCTCCATAATCCAATCGGCTAACAACAATATGGGGGGGGGAGGGGGGGAGGGAAGACAGGTCCACTTGTCGAAGCGTTGGCTCTGCTTGCTCCCCCTCTACCCTTGTTCAGTGTTATTTCATACTACGTAGCCATCTTATTTTTCTCGTTCTACCCTGGATCCTCGAAAATGGAAGATGACGACGGAACAAGGTAATCCTGCTCTTATTTCACTGACATACGTAGCGCTTATCGGTGACAGTCAATACAAATACTGGCGCGGACAAAAGTATACGAAGCACGCTATTTCCCTCCAGCATTCTTGACACGTTGCATAATTGAAACTGGCAGTCGTATGCGAACCGGTAGTAGACGCCACTGCTCTTACACTGGGACAAATATTGTTTTTGTTTTGTTTTTTTATCTTGAGTGCATAAGGCGTGATTTTAATTCGAACAAAAAAGAGTGCTCCGATTGCTTATTTCCGCACCTGTAATGCATTCACATGCACTTCCCTTCTGGAAAACACGCACCATACATTAGGTTTCAAGGTGGTGCCAAGACTGATGATGTAAAGAAACTTATAGCCGCAGCACCACGGTACATCACCCATTTAATCATTCACTGCGATACTAATGATTTGAAACACAGCCCCGGAGAACAGACGATTCAGGCCATGCAAACGCTCATACACGATGTTCATGCCAACATACAAGACTCGAAACTCACACTGACGACCATCCTACCTAGGTTCAGAGACACCAAATGTACATGTACCAGTCACATGTCCCAGCAACACACGCAGAGAACGCATTTAAAGTTAATCACTTCTTGCTTGACATTGAACTCAGTCGTGAACACGTCGAAGTCATCCACTACGCAGAAATCCAAAATGATCATGCAGTCGTCCCCGAAGAAGAGTATGACTTCTAATTAAAAAGACATGTGCAGTATAATTACTAGGAAACAGCTGACTGTGCTTTCTGTTTGAATCTCCCGATTGAACTGGTCTTATTAAAAGGAAGTTTCATGCGAACAAAAGTTAATTCTTTATGACCCTTCCACACTATTTACAAATATTTTCACAGCACTAAACCCATATTTATTGCTTCTACACAGTAATTAAACCACCACTACAAAAACCAAAGATTTGGTTCGACACCGCTTCGACCATCCAATTCAGTCGCATCATGATTAACGATTGCAAAGAGCACGTTAATGAGCCTTTCCTAACTTGACAACGTTAAAGCATCGATAAAGATTGAAACACGCGTGCGAAAAATTCTTTACATACAACTGAGCGCATGACATGAAGCTAGCCATTAAATTCAACAGTACATGAAAATGTTTTACCGAGCAGAAAAGAGCAACTACCGCTGGAGGAACCCTAATTTTATTTCACCTAGCATTTCTCAGGCAGACACATCCATTATAGGAAGTTTTATTGCAAATCATTGCCCTTTAATAACAGATACCTGCATCACAGCAAAATTGTAATTCGTAACGGATCTAAAAAAATTCAACCGGGAGCTTTTCTTTTTTTTTTTTTTTCGAAACGTTTGCCGCAAGGCATAAATTGACAAAGGGGGAATTTGATTCAGGAGATAGAAAGTTTAAAGAAGGAGTGAAGTCCAGTTTCACTAAGGTAGTCACAGATTTTGGCGGTGTAGTGGTTGTCCATTGTCCACTTGTCGTAATCGCAATCGCGGTTCCACCGCAGGCCCACCTTCATGAGTAGCAATTGTCTAACTGCAGCCGTTGCTGGACACGTCCACAGCAAGTGACGCACATCACAGGTCTCCGGTGCAATGTCACAGTGAGGGCACCTGTCAGTCACTGGCAGATCTTTATCACGCCAGACGTACAGATGGGGTCAGAGCCACCCTGCTCGAATCCGGCGCACTGATACCCCCTGCCGAGTAAGACTACGCGAGAAAGGGTGCGAACACAGAGGAATGAGAGCGCGTGTTCACTGTCGCAGAACTTGAGAATCGGAAACGTGGGACAGTAACAGATCTGGGGGTAAAGGGGAATGTGGTGGGTCGCCTGGCGTGTTTATGTGCGTCATAGCACCCGCTCGAATATTATGTGGATCGCGATCATGGCCGCAAATCCAGTGTATGCGCACAGGACATGGGTACTTTGAACGGAGCAAATGAATGGACTGTGTCATTTGGAATGTGCCTCGAACGGCCTTAAGCTGTTTAATGGCATTCAGAGAGTCAGTGTAAAGATGAACTGCATCGAATGTAGGAACGGGTGGAAGGGAATAAATGACAAAGGCGTTCACTGGAGCTATGCGTACAAAGAGGGCTTAGCTACAGATTGCACTCACGCACTCAACTGCGAATAAGGAGTCCGTAAAAATTTACGCAAAAAAAATGAACTGTCTTTTCAGACACGCCAGCCTGAATTGAAAGAGGATAAAAAAATAAGGTTTTTCATGCTAAGAGTAAAGGAGCCGCTGTTTGCTCGCCTCGTTCGCAACCCTCAGTCGAGTTCATTCAGGGAGTGCATTCAAGCAGCGCCCACAATATTGATAAAACCTTCGATGCCCGAACCTGCTAATGCATCCTATCGGATACAACGTCTCCGAACAGCGCTAACTTGCAGCTATACGCGAAGAGCTGCGCCGACTCCTGCCACAGCCAAAGAAGCTTCATGAGGCGTTGATGGCGGATGTCATCGGTGAAGAAATCCACCAGGCGATGACCTATGCCGCCGCCCTACTCAGCCGAATGCGATTACTTCCGCATTTTTTTTTTTCAGATCTTTACAGTTGCCTTAGGGTGCCGTATCTGTATAATTTCATACAAGCTTTCTCGGCCCGCGAGCAGTATGTATTCTGTACATCGACGACCACCGAGCAAGTGTTGTACATTTCGTTTACGGCGCAAGTCAGTGCAGTAAAAGCTTTCCTTGAGAAGCCCTTCTTTGCCTTGCATTCCTGACACCTGGATCGTGGTCACCACTACGTGACAACATAAACGCTTCTGCACCTTCATAACCCTAATAAAAAAATTCTATGATGCAGTAATCGTATACAGGCTTTATCATAGAATGTCCATAAAATGGGATACAGATATTATACAATGTCATACATTACCATAAATAACGTAAGATATCTTACGATCATGTGTGACTGTTATGTGATGTTCGTATTGCATTGTATGGTAAATAATGTATAATGTAATTGCATCCTAAAACGATCTCAGTATGGAAAATCTGCTTACAAGCGATGACACCTCACTGTCAGTCCTTTTTCACCATCTGTTCCTATTCATAAAGAAAGCTTTTTAAGCTCGGCTTACCAGCTGCGACGTGCATGTGGATGCAGAGTAACCGAATGAAGGTTCTAAGGGCGACCTTAATCAATGAAAACTTCAGAGCTTCAACAATCATTGAACCAAGTTTCATGAGCGTAAGCCATCGGTCGCAGTTGCAATCGCCGCTGCCGCTTCCATCTTGGCTCGCCTCCGCGCCACTATACGTTCGCGTACCTTGCCGACACTCCGACAGATGACGTACTTGTACGGCGTATTTACCTAGGTTAAACGAAGCGCGGGCCAGATGAAACTTCATAAAGACACACAATGTTCACTACACAGCACGAGGGTGTTTCGCAGCTTTACACGAGGCTATCGCACGGCTGCGGAGATGGTATAGTACTCTCCAACGTGGGCTAAGCAAGCTGAACTAGTTGTTAGGGTGCGGGTTCGAACCTCAGTGGCAGCAATGCTTTTTGTGGCGTACCTGCGGTGAGGTGCAGATGATAGTGATGCCTAGAATCACCTAGCTTGCGCAGATTAATGACCTTAGAGAATTGTAGCAGCATAGCTTACGCTCTATCAGTCTCAGTTCAAGGTAAATTGTTCGGAGCCAGACGGCCTTCACGTTTGGCATAAAATAAGTAGAGCGCACTGAGGGAGCCAGTACTGATCTATGGGGCTGGAATATGGATGTTAACGAAAAGGGTTCTACTTAAGCTGAAGACAACGCAGAGGGCCTTGGGACGTAAAATGGTAGGTGTAACGTTAAAAGATAAGAAGCGTGCAGAGTTGGTCAGAGAAATAACTCAAGTTACTGACATTCTAGTGGAAAACAAGAAGAAATGGGCATGGTCAGGACATGTAATTCGAAGAGAGGATAACCGATGGTCTCTAAGAGAAACCAATTGGATTCCAAGGGAGGTAAGCGTAGCAGGGGGCGACAGAAAATTAGGTAGTTGGTCAGATTATGAAATTCACAAGGGTCAATTGGATGCAGCTAGCACAGAAACGGATTAATGGGAGGGAAATGGGAGAGGCTTTCGCCCTGCAGTGCGTTATAGTGCGGCTGATGGTAATGACGTAGAGCGTCCACTCTATGATACATGCACAAGGGCCTCGAGCTGTACTGCCTGCTAGGGCTGTAAACCTAATTCCTCTTGCTGTTTTACAGCATGGAAACAAAAGTGAGCAAAAGGAAAATGGTTGGTTTGGTTTGTGGGGTTTAACGCCCCAAAGCGACTCAGGCTATGAGAGACGCCGTCGTGGAGGACTCCGGAATTTTCGACCACCTGGGGTTCTTTAACGTGCACTGAAATCGCACAGCTCACGAGCGCCTTGCTTTTCGCCTCCACCGAAAAGCGGCTGCCGAGGCCGGGATTCGATCCCGCGTCATTGGGAACAGTAGTCGAGCGCCGTAACCACTGCGCCACCCCGGTGGGGTGCAAAAGAAAGATTACCAGTGAAAATACCAGAAGCATCTGATACACAGGATTCATACTAATGATAGCACTCGATCTCAAACAGTAGCATCCCCATTCACGCCTAAAATATCCGGCCACCGGACGAACGCAACGCACCTCAACGTAATCCAAGCTGTTTGCGAAGCACCCAGGACCACATGCCAGTATACACACATGGCGTATGTACCCCTGTGCTCCCTTATTCCCAATAATGTGCCGGTGGTGAACTACTTTCACTTCTTCTAATTGAGAAAGTCAGGATCAGCAGTCCTGAGCATGCACACTGAACACAAATAACTCGGAATGGGAGCTGTAATGATAACCATCCGCTTCCAAACTTCAAATTACCTACTGTGAAATATGGTTAGAAGAGAGCTTCTAAACACTTAAACCATTCAGACTGTTCTTCAGCCGGCTTTATCGGTGAGCAAAACGAACTATTCTAACGGAGTATAACAAAACGCACGTCAGTTCAGATGGGGCGAGGTTGAATCGCTGATCGCTGCTATGATCCATAAGCGTGCCCCAATCTGTGTGTGTGTGTGTGTGTGCGTGTGCGTGTGCGTGTGTGTGCGTGTGCGTGTGCGTGTGCGTGTGCGTGTGTGTGTGTGTGTGTGTGTGTGTGTGTGTGTGTGTGTGTGTGTGTGTGTGTGTGTGTGTGTGTGTGTGTGTGTGTGTGTGTGTGTGTGTGTGTGTGTGTGTGTGTGTGTGTGTGTGTGTGTGTGTGTGTGTGTGTGTGCATGTGCGTGCGCGCTTTTCTTTTGCCGGCTTTGCATATGAAGCGGCAAGTTTAATTTCGATCAAAGCTGTAGCCTACAGTGGTAGCGCTAACGAATCAGTGCCGCCATGAGAGCCGGATGCAGCGCA
The DNA here is from genome assembly GCF_055883805.1 of Amblyomma maculatum. Taxonomy (NCBI): domain Eukaryota; kingdom Metazoa; phylum Arthropoda; class Arachnida; order Ixodida; family Ixodidae; genus Amblyomma; species Amblyomma maculatum. The sequence continues at coordinate 133,015,945 of NC_139347.1, forward strand.
GCGATAGGCGTAAAGCTCAACTGGGGCCACCTAGTAATAGTCTCGGATTGCACCCCACATTGAAGCTTTGGAGGCAGAACTGATCGGCTGCAACCCTCTGCCTCTAATGTTTCCGATATGCGACAGAAACAGACCAGCATTTCACTCAAGCACAGATCATGAATAGTTGCCTGGTTGCGCTTCGTCCTGATCGTGCTGTTATGAGCGGATCGAGACATGTGCTTTCTTTGTGACGCACCCGACCTGCAGATATGCTTTAAGCCCAAACTTTCGCCTTTCTCGGTGCAAAAAGACGTAATTGTTTCTGAGTCCTTATAGCGTCCTCATACCTTCACACCACTTTATTTTCCTTAAAGGCCCCTTTTTAGAGATGATCTAGCTATATTGCATGTAGAATTCCTACATAAAGAATGCAGTTTCAAAATAAGGACCTCTCGTAAAGGTGATGACCATGTTATGGCAGCGATATGTTAAAGGCCATTCCAATATGCTGCTTCTCGAGAAAAAAAGTGAGCTGGGGGGCCAATGCAGTAATGCAGACACGTGGACGCAGAATTTGAATAGAGTGACCGATGTGGTGATATTCGTGGTGGGAGTGCGCAGATATACAGTTCTTGTTTTAGTGGCAAATAAAAGGACTTGGGGGAAAAAAGACAAGGCGGACAATGCGATGGGGAGTAGAAAGATTAGGTAAACCTGATTGCTATTTCTAAATAATATGCCCACGTCAGAAGCATATCGTGCAGTGAATGAATCTGGTGGCCTGTTTTGTACAGCTTTTATGGCATTTGCTAAGTATGCTTGAAGAGGGTTTCAGGTGGACAGTGTGTACTCCAGTTTAGTTCTGATAAATGATAGGCTTGGTAGTCTGACGTGTTGGCGAGCTTCCTGCAGGTAACGTTTTATCAAGCCTGGCGTTTTATTAGCCGATTATGTCACGTTAGTTGCATGCAAACACCAAGGTAAATCACGAGAAACAGTGATATCTAACTGTTTGTACCACTGTACGAGGTAAACCGAAAAGTTAGAAGCTGTGCCCTGGAAAGCAAGAGGATTACGAAGGCGGTGAGACGACATGCAGTTACATTTATTAGAGTTGAGTGTCATTATTATCTGCAAACACCATCCTTGCAGATGGCGGTACAAGCCTGCAAACAAGCAGGAATAGCAGAAATATTAAACACAATCTGGGTGCCTGCGCATGCCGCCAGCTTTCCCATTTTGTGGGCAACCTGAGCAATTCACAGGGCGAGGCCGCTTAGTGTCTTAGAAAGATAACGCAGTGCCCCCCCCCCCCCTTCCCGCTCTAATACTAAGGCAAGATAAACATCCTCCTGTCGGTACATTTTCAAACAAGGCGCCCTCTTGTCCAGAAAACCGCTCCGTCGCCTGCAAACCAATTCTTTTCCAAACCCGGCGTCGCGCGGCCTCTACTACCCAGGTCAGTACACTATAGTCAGCGTAAGCTATGTCAATACAGAGCTGATCTCAATCATACCCTGATGGAAAACGCAGAAGAGCAGACAATGACCCACAAAAGATGCGCACACGGATAAGGACGATGCTGCAACTGACAACTGAATTGAGACCCACGCGCTTTTTTCGCTTCATTTCATCTACCTGCAGCTAACTTCTTTCTTCGCTTCATTGTCCTGCCGGTATGTATAAGAAGTCTCTTTCTTTAATAGGAATACAGAAGGCGTGTCTTCGTGTCTGTTTCTTCTGTGCCACTGGCTTCTTTGTTGCGTTCTCCATCAAGTTCGAGAAGCTAGCTCAACGATACACCGCATTATAGTTGAACTACATCCCCTGTGAATTCTCTCAGGCTCCCTCTGAAAGAAGAGCAATAAGTTTTTTGATCAGTGGGAGACCATACACAACTCCGCTCCGACTCGGAGATTCAATTGAAGATCGTCCGACTGGCCGAAGCCGCCGCTATAGAGTCCTTGTCTGTCATCTTGTCGGGAAGTATAAAAGCTTCGCTACACGGACAAATCAAGTTTCACAATCCAATTCTTCCGCTCTGCGGACTTTGCGAAGCATAGTCAGATTCAACGATTCGTTAAATGGTCAGAAATTAATTTCCTGCTTTCGTATTTTCGTTGCGTCACCATCATTTTTGATCTTCGTTTGGCACGTTACATGAGCGATTTGTCTCAATAGAAAACTGCCCCTTTTCTCACGCGACACTCATATCAAGGCTACTATACTGAATGTCCACGAACTAATTTCTATAAATCGCTGCATCAATAAACCAGTTCACTTTTGGTCAGTGCCACAACGTCGTACGCGTATGCACCTCCACGGTGAACTCGCGCCACGCTGCGCCCTGGTTATGTCGCGATCCTCAGCACTCACAGTGCGCGCAACTTCGCAAAGTCTAAATATAGCACCCTAAAATAGCACGAGGCTGCTAATTCACTGCGAAAAAACCTTTACAGTGCAATAATGAGGAACCAAATTGCCGTCACGTGGTTAATTTCGTGGGCGGTAAAAAACCACCGACATTTTTATATATGCCTATTGATCACGCTCTACAACAGCCTTTCCTTTTTTCTCCTTCTTTCCCTCCTAACGAGAACATTGCGGCAGCCACTCACAGGGTATCAGCTCGCGCACCTCTCTCTGCTTTTTTTCTTTCGCGCGAAATGAGCTCTCTAGTGGAGCGCAATGAACCACCACGAACGGCCGAAGCGCACGCGGAACTCCCCACCTCTTCTATCGTTTCCCTGGAAACTATAGTTCCTGCACAAAGGGAGGGCGTTGTCGTGATGCCACGCAGGGTGTGACACGACTCGGCTTCCATTATTCACAACGTTCAAGAACAGCCAGCCTATACGTGCAAAAGAACAAGGTGCTCCCTGTTCTTTTCTCGCCAGCGGTTTATTTCAGGCCTTCCATCAAGTTTCGATTTCTTGATAGGGTGAGTGTGCGACGCAGAGAATCTAATTGCCTTCCTTGAGCCAAGCTGGAGGAATAAAAATTAAGCGACGTGCACCGGCAGAGTGGCGTACCTGGAGCGCCTTCTCGAGTGGATTAAAAGAATGGACCTATTTTGTTGTCATTTGCACTGGAAACGATAGAGGTACTGCTCCTTCCCTGGCGCGTAATGAGCAGAGCCCAACCGCTGCGTGTGCATGGCCGTGGCGGTGCACCTCACGTGCGTATACTAGTTGCGTAGTTTCCGCATACAATCTCACGTGCATCACGCAGAACTGGAGCCCTCTGGGCATTGACCGGTGCCACTATTTCATTTGTAAATTGTGACTGCTCGTGCGAAAATGCGCACACCCATTGATTGACGCTTCCTTTATTATCTCCTGTGGCCGTCATTGTCTCTGTGTTTGCATTTAGTACTACCTTGCTAGCTTAGTCTATTCGCTGGCCGCCGCTCACCTCCTCAGGAGGAGAAGGCCAGTGTACTTTTTCTCCCTTCTGCCAGAAATTGGAAATACCGCCACTATCTTTTGTGACCTAGCTCTCGGACTCTATGACTCTCTGGTGCAGCATTTCGACCCAGGCAGCACAAAATATAGGCCCAATACGGGAGTGTGGTGGCTATGCACTGGCCTTGTGGGGTACCAGCATACTCCTAATATTGGGGCAATTGTTTTGCTGCCTAGGGAGAGTGCACGCTGATATCCAAGTCACATCCCATGAAGACATTTTTAGTTATCATTCAGAGATGTGCGGTGCTCATGGGCTGCACTCTGAACTCTCATACATATGCTTGCTGCCGCAGCGACTGCTTTGGCTTCACACTGACACCCATACCTGCGACGTCCTTCAAGGTTGACAAGTGTGTCTGGTCACAGCAATCACGTAACTCCCTCGCGGTGCCTTCACAGTCTTCGGACGAAACGCGCTCTGTAGTGATAGCAATACCGGAGAGGTTTTTTTGGAGCGTAAGCATTGCATCGCTCATGAGTGACGTGTAGAGAAAGCGTGACCGCCTGCTGACAACAAATAGTACGTGTAGCTTATGCCGAGTGTACTAGCCACAAGTGTTATATCGTTGGACAGCTCATGCCGATCGAGTATGCACCGAACTAATTGTAGGCTTTAATTAAATAGAATTGATTAGCCATGCGTAATTAAACTTGAACTTACCTCTATAGCATAAAGTCATATTTTAATAGCTTATATCGAGTATAATTGCATTAGACGTATTGTAGGTCCTAATTGTCGTTAATTGCATGCCAGTGATTAAAACTGAAGTGTATGCAGCGCCACCAAGCCATATATTGATGGATAGCTTATGCCGAGTACAGTTGCACTGAACCAGTTGCACGTCCGAATTCCAGTATTTAGTGAACTCTGCAGGAACTTTTGAATTTATATTGAAAGCTTAAATCGTATACGACTGCACTACACAATTTATATATCTTAGTTATTACCCAATAATTAGTTAACCGTGATTAGCAAATGAACTTTAGTCTACAATTCCAAGTAGTATGGTTAAAAACGTCTTAGCGAGGAGGGTGCAAAATCAAACGCTAAACCATACCAAATCCATGGAAACCCTAAGTAAATCTATATAACCTGGTTCAAGAAGTACGCAACAGAAGCAGAACAATCGCATTTAATGCTTACGTATTAAGCACGTGATGAGTCTTAAGTGCCGCGGGAGGTTTTGCTTTTTATCTCAAAAATGAAAAGGACCAAGGAAAAAAAAAATGCCTTAAGTACTTGAGCCCTCGGCCACCCATGTAAAAGGCATGAAAGCAACATTGAAAACAAATAAAACGATAATATTACCGTAACATAAAAAGACTGTTGCAAAAGCTATGATGCAGACATTACATTGTGATTTACACATTGTAGTTCCCTTCTTTTATTTTCCACAAGTGTACATGAGCCTCAGAAGGGCAGATACTTGGGCATGTTGGTACATAATCGAAGGGAACAAAATCTAGCGTACCAAGACAAGGACAGAGAAAGAAGACACACACAGCGCTAACTTCCAACTAATATTTATTCAAGAAAGAAATCATGGTTTTATACAAGGAGGTTACCCATCGTGTATCACATGCGCCAAAAGAACATGCGCTAGCAACTCGTATCAGCCAGATACGCAATCTCATTTGGCAACAACGCGACAGAAGGGCTACTTATACATTCATCTTTCAAAAAAGTAATCCATTCAGCTTCAACTATTTCACGCGTTAACCGGTTTTCGTGCACTTTTTAAAAACAAAGTTTTTTGAGAAGAGGAATACAATTGCAAACACGGCAATGAGCCGACAAACCTTTACCACACCTGTGAGTAACATCCCGGCCATGCTAACGAAGCCTATCATTGAGGCATCTGCCCGTTTGACCAATATATTGCTAACCACAGGATGTCCCATAATCTCAAAAAGGTAGCGCAGCGGTCGGGAGTTAGAGTGTCTTTTTCGGCTCCGAATAAGTTGATTCAACTATGCACTAGAACTTCGTCAGAAGCCAAGAAGGCGGTAGGCTGCACTAAGAAACATAGAGAAAAATTTGTTAATTGCATCCAAAATGTAGTCTAGATACCTCTATCCTGTGGTAAGCAATATATTGGTCAAACTGGTAGACGCCTCAATGATAGGCTTCGTGAGCATGGCCGGGATGTTAGTCATAGGTGTGGTAAAGGTTTGTCGGCTCATTGCCGTGTTTGCAGTTGTATTCCTCTCCTCAAAAAAAGTTCGGTTTTAAAAGTGAACAAAAACCGGTTAACGCGTGAAATAGTTCAAGCTGAATGGATTACTCTTTTGAAAGATGAGTGTATAAGTAGCCCTTCTGTCGCGTTGTTGCCAAAGGAGATATCGTATCTGGCTGGTACGACTTGCTAGCGCATGTTCTTTTGGCGCATGTGATACGCGGTGGTATAAAACCATGCTTTCTTCCTTGAATAAATATTAGTCGGAAGTTAACGTTGAATGGTGCCTTCTTACTCTGTCCTTGTCCTGGTGCGCTAGATTTTGTTCCCTTTGTTCCCTTGTACATGTGCATAATTAGAGAACACTCAGCTTGCCGAAAATTAGTTTATCTAAAACTACGCCAGCCATCCGATTAACGGCAGCATAAATACCGCAACGCTTATACAATACAAAATAAAAATTAATATTAGAGACACCACCACTAACGAATGGCAAGCAAAGTACCCCGTGCGAGGTGAAAACAAGCAAAGGCACGAAACAGATTTGTGGACGTCAGTAAAAGCACCGGTTATCTATTTCCACGCCCACTTTCACGCGACAAATGTCGAGATCAAGTGCCTTCCGGTCGCGTGCGGCTGCGATCCTTCGATATAAATCATAGTTTCAGTTCCAAATAATGTGATATAGCGACGCTCAGATGACGCTGATAGTGAACAAACAGCACAAACAGATCGTTATGCGCCTTATCAAGAAAAGTGATAAGGCCGCCTGCTAGCATGTGTTGACAGCAATAAGGATTGCAATAGTTTGCGGCAATAAATAGATAGCTACTGATATACGAATAGCTATATTACAATATTATTATTTTGCCGCCTAATTGTATTATCAATGTACTTATCATGCTGAGTGACCTTCGCTATAATTATTCTAACACTCCGTCCTCCCTTAAGCTTCTCTTTAAAAAATCATGCTGCCCTATATTTATATTATCATTTCCCGGTAATAGGCACCGATATCAAAGAATGCCTACCGCAGCGATAAAGGTCACGGTGGAGTAAAGAAAAGTGCTGCGGCAAAATAGAGGCCATAGTCTGCGCCGCTTGTGAGAGCACGTGCTTAGGGGCTATGCTTATTTTCTTCCGATTTTACTGGCAATCCAACGAGGCAGCGGCACGCGCACTGAAACGTCGTCGGTACTTCTGTGCTGTCCGCGTAGCCGTCAACCATAGGTCCATGGTCATCTAATGTGGAATCGTCCGCACATCCTTCCTGGCGGAAAAAAAGATTTTCTGTCCATCCACCAACTCCTACTCATCCACCTACCCACCCACCCAACCATCCATCCATCCACCTACCTCTACCCAACCATCCATCCATCCATCCATCCACCTACCCCTACCCATCCATCCATCCTTCCGTCCGTCCGTCCATCCACCCACCCACATTCATTCATCCATCCATCCATCCATCCATCCATCCATCCATCCATCCATCAATCAATCAATCAATCAATCAATCAATCTATTCATCCATCCGTCCATCCATCGCGACCTCTGTCAGCAATAAAACACTGCAACACTGAAACAAGCATGATTTATTTCATGTAACGCTTGACTCGAAGTAGGCAGGAGCTTGTATGTCGCATAGTGTTCATATCATTCAATTTCCGAACGCAAAGACTCCCGTTGTCTGCTTGGGCAGCGATTGGGACAGTGCCGCAGCCATTGCCTGCCTCCTATCGTCAAATAAAGAGCCGTTAAGTAGCTTTATGTCGCTGACCTCTGTGCGATCTGCAGCTCAGCTGACAGAGCTGTGGCTATGTTCAGGACCTATACTCGCGCATTCCCTTCGATTGTACCGCAGATTGTTATCTTGATCCAGAAACTTCAATGTGTTTTGCATTTCGCTATGGCAAGAATAGCATAATTATGCGCTCTTTCGGAGCAAGAGCTTCGTGCGTTGCAGCAGTCACGGCCCTGTGTGGAGTAGGTATCGTTGTTCAGCACTCCTCAATACCGAATCCAGAGCACAGCTAGAGCTGTAAAGGAACTTACCTCCAGCCTAAAAAGAGTCGTTCGAAATATGTGAGCCCGATAAATGCATCGAAGTTAAGCTTTGTACTAAGCACTGAAACGTCGGCAGAACAAGCAACAAAAGAGGCCCCTCCAATACTGGTGCCACGCCTTGCGGTCGTGCTGTGCATGAAGCAACACAAACTCCGTCCGGTTTTGAGGTCCGGTTCCCCTCGAGACTATAGCCATGCAGAAATTGGCTACACCTTGCGTCGTCGTTGGTACAGCGGCTGTACTGTCAGATAGCCTCTTCCATCGACCCCGCCGGGGTGGCGCAGTGGTTACGGCGCTCGACTACTGTTCCCAAAGACGCGGGATCGAATCCCGGCCTCGGCGGAAGCTTTTCGATGGAGGCGAAAAGCAAGGCGCTCGTGTGCTGTGCGATGTCAGTGCACATTAAAGAACCCCAGGTGGTCGAAATTTCCGGAGTCCTCCACTACGGCGTCTCTCATAGTCTGAGTCGCTTTGGGACGTTAAACCCCACAAACCAACCAACCAGCCTCTTCCATCGAGCGTTAGGCAGCGTGAGTGGGCGGGTGGGGCATATTAAACGTAACGATGAGTCTGCACAGTATTGCAAGCGCGAATATTCACGCAAAGTTCAGCTTGGGAAGCGCAGAACCAGCCCGCTGGGTCAATAAAGTCCCTTAGTAATGGTTTTGTTTATTTAAGCTGTTTGATGTCCCAAAGCGACTCAGACTATGAGAGATGCCGTAGTGGAGGTCTCCGGAAATTTCGACCACCTGGGGTTCTTATAGGTACACTGATGCCGCACGGCACGCGAGCGCCTTGCTTTTCGCCTCCATCGAAAAGCGGCCGCCAACGGTCGGGATTCGATCCCGCATCCTTGGGCACAGTAGTTGAGTGCCATAATCACTGCACCACAGCGCCAGAGGCAACCCTCGATAATAGGTTTCATGGAAAGGCACCAAATCGGGGTTACAAGGTGACCTGGGATGGTCTTCACTTGAAGGAAGGGAGGCTAGCAGCAATATAGCATTTGAGAAATGGGTGACAAACGGGAGCCGAAGAAGGTTTTCAGTTACGTATACATGGGGAAGGTTTGCACAAACTTGAGGAAGCGGGCAAGAAAATCGGTGAAGAAAAATATTGGACACCAGTAGGAGGAGCAGTTAGAAATTACCGGTTGAGAAAAATGCCAAATAGACCGATAGGTACATCTGGAAGCAGGAATGCAGACCAAATCATAACTGGAAATGTACACATCCTCCAAAATTTGTAGTCTGTGCGCGCGAGCGTCGCTCGCCGAGTCATCAGCGCCGCATAGCGGAACACAGCAGCAAACAGTGCGACGATACGCTCGTACGCGCAGTGAGCAGTCCGGTGCAGCTTACCCCTCTGCCAGGCTGTTCAAGAAACTTTACCCCCCCCCCCCCCCCCCCCCGCTATGTCCTTCCCTTGCGGCAACCTTCGAGGCATTGAGGCAACCTTTAAGGGAACGTTATCGTCTTGTCCTTATTCTTTTCTGAGCTCTTCCATCCAAACATAAATAAAGGGCCAAGCTGTATAGCTCTAAAGGCGAAAGAACAGCGCGAACCAAAAGAGGATGACGAAACAAGCAAACACGTACACAGGTCGGCCGCTGTGTGTGTGTTTGCCATTTAGCTATGAACCAACTAGCCCAAGCCAAAGTCTCGATTCAATGTAGCACTTGTGCTGGGACCCGCTGATTACACTACTTGCGTACCGCTATATATTTTCTTACAATACGAACCCCTCGTGCCCTGCGCTGCTCAATGCATGCGTACTGCAGCTACTCTCTTTTTCTTCGGCAACTGAGGCGGAATCATTGATGCTACGCGAAGCACATTCCCGAGAAGGCAGTTGAAAGGCGTTATATATAGTAAAGTGCGATAACAAATGCATCTAATCTAACTACTTCGCTTGTCAATTCACACCTACCTAACCTAAAAGAAGAAAGTTGGCAGCAAATGTCTTTTGTAGTCTTTCCTCTGTGACGTGAAGAGAAAATAAAGGTGATAACTAACAAAAATCAGTTGAGGTTGGGCCCGGTTCTCGTAACAGCCTGCGCGTGTTCTCGCTCATTTCGCCGCTGTGTTCCGTCTCAGGCGCTTATCGACTCGGCGGTCGATATTCGTGCGTTCAGACGAAAAAAAAAAAAACTGGGATGCCTTACGAAACATTAAAACAGTAAACAGCCAAAGAAAAGATAGACGATAATTCTAGGGGCAACTCATGTTGTTCGGAGTTGGGGCAGTGGCACTGAGGACGCACCGATCGAGTCAAGTAGCAAGCGATAGACACGCTATGCGGTGCGCAGGCAGAGGAGGGGAAAGAGGTTGAACATTTGACTACTTCCAGTAAATTTCTCTGCCCTATAGTTCAGAGTAAAGTAGAAGATGTAGCCAAAACATGGGACTTTGAATAGAGTGGAGGAAAAATAGACTTTCAATAGGTACAAATAACCAGACGGAGGTTAGCTGACTCGTGGCTAAAATCAAGGAAAAAGTACAAAATGTGTTATTATTCACGGCAAGGTAGAGTGCTCCGTCGCTGCCCGATTCAATGAGTTCAGCCTGAACCATCCATTCATCCATTAGATAACAACCTTTAACGACTACGCCGGATCGAATGAGCGGGCATGGAAAGCAAGTGATGCTATAAAAATGGCTGTTTGAAAAGTCGATCGAGAACTCGTCATGAGTTTGAAAGCCTATTTTTGTGAACCAATCGAAACTAATGCCACCATTCTACTCGCTTTACTCCTACATTTTAAAACCGATCGAACAGCGTGTACATCAGCCATGAAACATATACCCGTACGTCTGTGTCTCTGTGCCACGTGTCGTTTCATTTCAGAGATTTGTTTTTCGCTATTGCGTAGACAGTGTTTCCATATCATTCATCACATTCTTAATTGCCTACCATTTGCAGAACACTTTTCGCTTCATTTATTTCTTTTCTTAGGTATGTCGAAGCGAATTATCCATCTCCCCCACTTAAACCGAGCAAATTGTTGATAACGAACGTTTTTTTTTTTTTTTTTTTTTTTTACAACTTCTTACCTGAAATATTGTATGATTAGAAAAGCTGGTTTTATAACATTCCAGTCTATTTTTATTCAATTTGTTTTACATTGTAACAACTCAACTACACTCTTTTAATGTACCGTCGTGAGCAAAAGTGGTATACAACACTCAGCTAGTGACAGGGTTCAGGAAAACTGCATCAAAATGGTATCTAGCTACAGCGTAAGGGTCAGCGACATCGGCACATGCATGTGGATAAACTGGGGCACCGCCACTATCGTCTCGAGTTTAGATAGCTCTTGCCAGATAAAGTTGGGATGCAGTTTTCTCGAGCTTCGCCACCGCCGGAGTGCTGTATACCACTTTTGTTCATGACTGTACCATATGGTCCTGAGTGTAAACAAGCCAGTTTTATTATATTTTCTTCATACGGGTATTATTTTTTTTTGTCACTATGTAAATACCCATATTTAGTGACAAAATACTTGCCGGCAATGACATTGTTTTAAATGAAGTCCTCTCTCTTCCTCTCTCTCTCTCTCTGTCTGTATGTCTTTCTGTCTGTCTCTGTAACACCTAAAACACAAGCTCTAACAATATAGCATCAGCGGTTGAGCGTGGGCAGCCGTTTGCAAGAAAGGAAGCATGGCACGCACATGTTTCGCGCAGGTGTAGCGCAGGCAGAGAGATGCTCACCTGTGGGCTCGCTCGCTCCGAGCGCTCTCTGCAGGGCGGCGTGCATAGCGCGCAGCTCGGCGATGTTTGGCGACACAGCTGATAGGTGTCGCCACGCATCAGAAAAAAACGGCTTCACCGCCTTGCGCACGTCCGTCGGCTCGAAAAACGCTGGAAAGGGGAGGAAACAAAAACGAAGCAGTTGCGAGCAGTGCAAGGCAAAAATAGGCAGGCTGGTCTGACTATGTGCGCATAATCTTATGTCTTATTCAAGCCGACTATCAGGAGTTCCACAGAATCTGCGACGATGAAGGTTGCCTATCGTAAGATGCAATACAGCTTAAAAAAAAAAAAAAAAATAGCAGTGGTAAGCTACGTGTGTACTACTCTGCTGAGCAATAAACAAAGGTTTTTGATCACAGAGACATTGCAATCCTTGAGCTTGTACAGAACCTGATGTGAAGTTTACCGTTTTATTTAGATAACAAGCGCATTAATAGCGAACCACTTTCTATTGCGAGGAAAATTATGCCTGGCGGTTGCTGCAATCTTCAGCACCGCAGCGGTGCAATGAGAACTCGGGTGATGAATCGAAACCACCGTTTGAGACACATTTTTTGATAGCGGGAGCAAGAAAGCTTAATCCGGATTGACAACTGGAACCTGAAATTAGACCAGACGCAGCAGCCTGACTACACGCATAGAATATGAGAAAGGCTTCTCTCATATCTCTGCCATTCATTCTGTTCAATGCCAGCTGCCACCATCTTAATTAGTGTATCCCAGAATTCCTAACCTCATACACCTGCTTTACTTTCTGCCGCCCCCTGCTGCGCTTCCCTTCCCCTCGAAACCACTCTGTTACCTATACAGCGGCCGTCGGTATAATGTCTTCGCATTACATTCCCTTGCTAATGCCCGTTTCTTCTTGATGTCTGCTAGAAATCGCTAGCTCGCGTTTGTTGACGTCACTTCCTGTCTATTAAAGCTATCATTGCAATCCAAAGCTCGCTGCTCTTTTTATTTATTTATTTATTTATTTATTTATTTATTTATTTATTTATTTATTTATTTATTTATTTATTTATTTATTTATTTATCCCATACCACGTACCTTGTCAGGTCCAAGATGGTGGTAAAATATAAGAATTATACAAATAAATAGAATCAGGCAACAATGAATTATTCCAGTCTTCTATGTTTTGAAGAACCAAGTACCCTAAACCGGCCGTTGGAACCAATTGGAATCTCAATCGGTACCAAATGGACACAACGCGTTCCAGTTGAAATCCACGTTCCATCTGGGACCCCTTTGTTTGTTGGGTGTATGAAATGATCTGCTGTTATATGTTACTGTGCGACTGTATATTGTGTTTTTGTGTCAAATGTATACTTGTATGTACTCACTGATTCCCATCGAGCGTGTAATTATCAGTCTTGGCATGCCTAGTAAACATGCAAATTATCAGTCAGTCTTGTTTTTGTCCTATTTGGTATGTCCCATTGAACCCATTGTATGCAATGGGTGTGACCCATTGGATCCAATTGGAACATCTTGCTAGACCCATTGAACGCAATTGGTGTGACCCATTGGATCTCATTGTGTGCAAGTATATAGCGGGTAATATAGATGAATTCGATAGTATTAATGAGAGGGTTGCAGACATCGTAATTAGGCTTAATAAGCGGTATAAACTGAAGGTTGTACAGGCCTATGCACCTACATGTAGTTATGATGACCAGGCAGTTGAAAGCTTCTATGAAGATGTAGAATCGGCAATGCGAAAAGTCAAAACGCAGTATACTGTACTAATGGGCGACTTCAATGCCAAGGCAGGGAAAAAACAGGCAGGAGACAAGGCAGTAGGTGACTATGGCATTGGTTCTAGGAATAGCAGGGGGGAGTTACTAGTTAAGTTTGCAGAGCGCAATAACTTACGAATCATGAATACCTTCTTCAGCAAACGGAAGAACCGGAAATGGACATGGAAAAGTCCTAACGGAGAGACTAAAAATGAAATCGACTTCATAATGTGTTCAACCCCCGCCATTGTGCAGGATGTAGAGGTAATCGGGAAAGTGCGATGGTGTGACCACAGGATGGTGAGGTCCCGAATTAGCCTAGATCTGAAGAAGGAACGCCGCAGATTACTAAGAAAGAAACCCATCAACGAATTAGCGGTGAGGGGAAGGGCAGAAGAGTTCAGGATCTCGCTACAGAAGAGGTATTCAGCTCTAACTGAGGATGGCGACATTACCCTAGAGGCAAGGAACAATAATTTCAGAGATATCATTACTGAGTGCGCGGTAGAAGTAGGCGGTAGGATAGTTAGAGAGGATACCGGTAAGCTGTCTAAGGAGACGAAAGATTTGATTAAGAAACGCCAGAGTATGAAAGCTTCCAATCCAACAGACCAGATCGAATTGGCCGAGATATCAAAGCTAATCAATAAGCGCAAGGTGGCTGATATAAGGAAGTATAACATGGAGAAAATTGAGCATGCTGTAAAGAACGGGGGAAGCCTTAAAGCGGTAAAGAAGAAATTGGGCATAGGCAAAAACCAGATGTATGCGATAAGGGACAAGGCGGGCAACGTCATCCCTAATATGGACAAGATAGTAAAAGTAGCCGAGGAGTTCTATACAGATCTCTACAGTAACCAAAGTAGTCAGGACCGTAATGAGATTGGCGGTAGGGAAAAACAGTCAGACGTTCCACCAGTGACGAAGGACGAGGTCAAGAAAGCACTAGAAACTATGAAAAGGGGCAAATCAGCTGGAGAGGATCAGATAACTACAGATTTGCTGAAGGACGGGGGGGATATCGTGCTAGAAAAACTGGCCACCCTGTATACGCAGTTCCTGGTGTCATCGACGGTACCGGAACCATGGAAGAATGCAAACATTATCCTCATTCACAAAAAAGGGGACTCTAAGGACCTCAAAAATTACAGACCAATCAGCTTACTGTCTGTTACGTATAAGGTATTTACTAAGGTAATCGCTAATAGAATCAGGACAACCTTAGACTGCAATCAAGCAAAGGATCAAGCAGGGTTTCGGAAACGGTACTCTACTATCGATCATATCCATACCATCAATCAGGTGATAGAAAAATGCTCGGAATATAACCAGCCCTTATACATAGCATTCATTGATTACGAAAAAGCATTTAACTCAGTTGAAACCTCGGCGGTGATGCAGGCATTGCGAAATCAGGGGGTAGACGAGCCGTACGTGAAAGTGCTGGAAGATATATATAGTGGCTGCACAGCAACCACAGTTCTGCATAAAGAAAGTAACAAAATTGCCATAAAGAAAGGTGTTAGGCAAGGAGACACAATCTCCCCAGTACTATTCACAGCTTGTTTAGAGGAAGTATTCAGAGACTTGGAATGGGAGCAGTTAGGGATAAGGGTAGATGGAGAATACCTCAGTAATCTGCGATTTGCTGATGACATTGCCTTGCTAAGCAACTCGGGGGATGAACTGCAAATAATGATTGATGACCTAAACAGAATAAGTAGAAAGGTAGGCTTGAAAATCAATATGCAGAAGACTAAGGTAATGTTCAACAGCCTCGTGAAGGAACAGCAGTTTACATTAGGTAGCGAAATACTGGAAGTAGTAGGCGAATATGTCTACTTAGGACAGGTAGTAACCGCAGATCCGGACCATGAAAAGGAAATAACAAGAAAGATAAGATTGGAATGGAGCGCATTTGGCAAGCAGTCGCAGATTATGACTAGCAGCTTACCGGTATCGCTCAAGAGGAAAGTATACAACAGTTGCATCTTGCCTGTACTCACCTATGGGGCTGAAACATGGAGGCTAACCAAGAGAGTTCTACTTAAGTTGAGGACAACCCAGAGGGCTATGGAACGAAGAATGGTAGGGGTAACATTAAGAGATAGAAAGCGTGCAGAGTGGGTCAGAGAAATAACTCAAGTTACCGACATTCTAGTGGAAATTAAGAAGAAGAAATGGACATGGGCAGGACATGTAGTGCGAAGAGAGGATAACCGATGGTCGCTGAGGGTAACAAACTGGATTCCAAGGGAAGCAAAGCGTAGCAGGGGCGGCAGAAAGTTAGGTGGGCGGATGAGATTAAGAAGTTCACAGGGGTCAAGTGGATGCAGCTAGCACAGAACCGGGTTAAGTGGAGAAATATGGGAGAGGCCTTCGCCCTGCAGTGGGTATAATCAGGCTGATGATGATAATGATGTGTGCATTTAGTCGCACCCATTGGCTGCAAAGGGTTAAGTGTCCGAAAACACCATTGGTTTCCGTTAGAAAGTCAAATGGTTCCAGTTGAAAATTTTCATTTGGGGCCAATTGTCTTTTTTGACTGGGAAAAAACGAAAACTAGAATACATCCGCTCGTACAAATAAGATGTGGGTAAATCCGGATTATGGTGTCGAGTAGTCCTAGACGTTGAACGGGACAGATAGGATGAATGATTAACTACTAAATCTCCATTTAAAAGCATGGAAAGTAACCGCAGTCCCGAGTTTTTTGTTCTGCTCTCAAGACGTGCAATGTCATAATGCTACATTGCTTGTAAAGGATAGTCGTCTGGAGAACTTTTAATGAAAAAATCCAACAGCTTTCCTGTGTATATCCATTCAGGCATCTAATATTTATTTAAATGAACCGGTTCCAAACAATCGCCTGTATATTCAACTTTAGGTCTAATTAATGAATTGTAAAAATAACGAATAACTGACCTCCATTTAAGTTGAACAATTTCGATAGCCTCCACGTCTCAGCCGCATATACTGATTACAGATAAAATATATCTGTTATAAAAAAAAAATATCACTATGCCCTTAGATAAAAATCACCTATATGCTGCTCGTAATTCCCATACTTATTTTTCAAGTCTGAATAGCTCTTCAGCTCTAACTGAAAACCGGAAGTAATTCAGTGGAAAATCTGCAGAATGCGGTGAACGTAGAGGGCGCCATTATGTCCACTCTTTTAGTATGGTCCCTTGGAAAACTTGCACATTCTTCACTATGTAGAAAGTGTACATAAACGCTCATTTTTTGCCTCTCCTCCCTGGCTGTCTTCGGCCCCGATGTCTCGTCGCCTTCTGACACCGCAGCGTAGAACCTCTACCCTTGAACCCAACTCACAGCTTTTCTAAAGACCATACATTTATGATGTCTCGATGCGCGCGCTCCCCTCAGCCGCGCATCGCGGAACCCTACACTCTTTACACTATAATATACAACCATAACTGTTTTGAGGAAAGGTTGAAAGAAAGCATGGAGGAGCATCTCACGTATCTAACACCGTTAAGACGATTTTTCGCACTAGAGTTCAGAACCTGAGCTTTTTGGGGGAAAGGTTCTAGAAGATCGTGATGTGGATCATCCTGAAGAAGCGGTTATACGTTCTCGTTACGCAGTCATTTAAAAGCCAAAAAGTTGTGTGGAAAAGTTGAAGAGTGATAAAGCAGGGGTGCCTCACCAGTGGGTGCCGGTTTTCTCAATCTTTTCACTACAAATTAAAAATGTATATATTTTGGAAAATGTAGTGAAATCGCATGAAAGAAGCACACCTGAATGGCACCGTTATGTCCACTCTTTACATAAGAATAAAGATAGGAAATATTTTAGGGCAGGGTTGCCGAAAGTGTGAAAAGGAAGCCTCAACCACATCATGTCATTTCATGTATATTTACAAAATTAACAGTACCCCAATCCACAGTGTCATTTTTCCCACCCAGCATGCAATCGTCTCAACACATATATTTATAACCTGAAGAGAACTTAAAAAGATACAATACCTGCTTCGCAATATAACGGCCGCTGCTTGGAAATATACGACATTATTAATGTATAAATACCTAATCCGCCCACTATTTGAATTTGCTTCCCTGTCTGGAACCTGCATAAAAAACGTAAAATTAACCAAATTGATGCAGTCCAGAAGAATGTCATTCGTTTCATATGCTACAGGATCAACATGTACTTTTCACGTTCCACAGGGCTTTCATCACTAGGCAATCACTCTCGGCTCGCCGAAGTACTGCTTCTTTAAAGCTTATGCACTGCAATATTAACTCCTCTTGTCACACCTGTTGAAGTCGTTACCTAATTCCTGCGATAGCATCTCATATGAGAAATCAGCACAGGCTAAACGTAACGTATTATTTTGCGCGCAAGGACCCATTTAAATACTGCTTCTTTCCGCGTGTAATCGAACGCTGAAATTCTTTGCCTGATCATACTCGTTCTCTTCCTTTGGACTTGTTTTCAGCGGCTGTTGAATATATAGATTTGCTTTTTTATCGTTTGGTCGTTTTGTTCATACTTTCTCTGCTTTTTGCACGTGCTCTGTTTCTAGATTTTTTTTTTTTTTTACATACTGCTTCTCACGCCCACTCCTGCAATAGCTCAACAGGACTGCAGTATTCATAAAATAGATAACTAAATTATGCGCATTCATTATACTCTAATAATAAATCGGAAATACTCTTGGGAAGGATTGCGGACGAGCTTGAAAGGGGCGCTGTGTCAGAGAGCGTGGTTGGCGCGCTCTTTACACTATAATTAAAGAACCATGAATAATTTCGCCCATATTTGCAGAAAAACTTGACAAACGCTTTTCGCCCAAGGGACTCCATTGTGCCCACTCGGTACACGAACTTAAGATTGAAAATATTTCGTGGAAGGGTTGTAGGATTAAGGGCATGAATAAGGCACAACACCCCCTTCAGGAAAGATTGCGGAAGGGCATAAAAAAGATGGGTTATCTGGAGGACGCCATATTGCCCGCTCTTTAGAGCCTAATTCAGAACCAGAAGCAGTTTCGAAGAGGATTAAAGGAGGGCTTGAAATGAACTCTGCAAATTAATGACATTTCAAAGCACTTGAAATAAAAAGGAAGGAGAAAGAAAAAACAAGAACAAACTTCGTTCGTATAACAGAGCCTGACCCCCCCTTGTGAGCTAAGTTTATCTTAACCACTTGGCGTATATATATATATATATATATATATATATATATATATATATATATATATATATATATATATATATATATATATATATATATATATATATATATATATTTATATAACGGGAATGCCCATAACCCTTCGCAAAGGTGTTTTCACCTTCAATAAAACACGTCGCGGCTGTTCAGCTTCGTTGACGTGTTGTCGTCAAAAGCAGTCGGGTCTCTTAGTCACAGGGTAAACGAGGGATTAAAAATAAGTCAGCAATATTCGCGGGATCTAACGGTATCTTTGAATATGTTCGATGCGAAATTATGACTCATGTCGGGATGAAACTGAACATTTAACTCTGGAAGAAAAAAATCCTGCTTCCACAAAAGGAAATAAAAGGCATGCTGTAGTCTCTGCCATGCCAAGACAAAACACAACAAAGTGTATCTGGATAAATGATTTTTTTTTTTCAGCATTAGCAGCTTCAATGAAGAACAGTTTAGAACCCGAAATTAGAAACGCGATCTTCCAAGGTATACAGCGCACACAAAAAAAGAAAGGACGTGAAAGTTGTTTTGTGTACCTTCACGTCCTTGTTTTTTGTGTGCGCAGTATACCTTGGGGGGGGGGGGGGGAGGAGATATGTCTTGCCGACTCGCCCAACAACGCATTCTTTTAAAGAAACGCGATATACATTTTGGATATATCGAATTTGACGGAGGTCGCAGAATAGTTCGATATAGCGATGATTCGACATCTTAGTGCACAAGGTTAAGTATAGCCTACAAGCAAGAATGCACTGCGACGGGGTTCTTGCAGTGGCATATACTGGCCGCCATGTCGCTTGCAGTGCATCGAGTACTGAACGCTGCTATGCATGACTTAATTAGTCCCTATCTAACACTAAAAAATGGTCTGTGAACTCTCTAGAGACATTTATAAACTTTGATGTCGTCATTTAAACAGATTTATGCGGTCTGTTGGTCAAATATTTTACTCAAGATGGATTAGATTCGTAATAAGGCACTTTCATCCCTGTTTTAAATTTATCGTTTTACGCTATGTAGACCAATGTGTAAGCATGTGTACGGCTCTAAATATGTAAACTCTTCATGGACCTGTAGCACTCCATCGTGGTCCAGCCACAGAAGATGACAGCCTCGGCACGCCGGCCAAGCATGCACAGGTTGTTATTCGTGGCTGCAAGATTGAATGCCGGCGGTTCGCTATTCCATTCCCGCCTGGCTCAACGGGTCCTGACAAATATATTTATGGAGACCCGACAACGGGCGCGTCTGTGATTCATCTCCACAAATTTCGTGACTCTGGACTTCGCCTCTTCGCTCTCTGCTCCTGCCCTGCGCTTGCATCAGCCGTTTAGATAGGCCTACCACCGCCCGGAGCTCGAAACCCCGCTTACCTTCCATCGCGTAAGCCATGGCTACGGATCCCTCCACTCATGTACCGTCTCCGTCACCTCTCACGGCGCCACCTAATCAGTCTGCGGTCTGCACCCTCAAGGTCCCTGTCTTCTGGTCATCGGACTCGGAAATTTGGTTCCTCACCATTTGGTACCGACACCGTGTCACTTCGCAGGTGACCATGTTCGACCACGCCATTGGTGCGCTAGCTGTTGCGTCGCATGACCTCCCTGGCTGGAGACTCCGCTACTTCACACGACAGCGCACTCCTGCGGGAACTCTTCCTTCAGCGCCTACCATCGCAGGTGCGCATGATCCTGAGTATGTCTCACCTCACACACTGGAATCCCTCGCTGCGCTAGCAGATAAGATCATGGACACCGGTACTTTTCAACTTTTTTTTTAAGCGGTACTTTTCAGCGTACTTGAGCACTTTGTTGACCAGGTCCTACGCGGTTTGACGTGCTGCTTTGCCTATTTTGATGATATTCTGGACTTCAGACCTGCGTCAGAGGCCCACAATCTCCATCTTCATCAAATTCTCGCAAGGCTCAGCCGCTTTGGTGTTGTGGTCAATGAACCGGAGAGCGGGTTTGGCGTTCCAGAGTTGGATTCTCGACCATGGCGTCAACGCCCATGGCTTCCGCCCGTTACCGGCCCATGTCCCCACCATCACTCAGTTTCCCCGGCCCACACAACCCGGCAACTGCGCGAATTTCTTGGCCTCGCCAACTATTGTCGGCGCTTCATTTCTCGCTGTGCTGCAGTAATGCAGCCTCTTCACGACCTCCTCGCGGGCCACAGCAAGCCGACCGCTCTTGTCGCTTGGACGGATGCCGCTGACCGCGCATTCATCGGTATCAAAGCCGCTATTGCCGGCGCGACGCTCCTGGCGCATCCCAAATGTGACGCGCCCACGTCCTTCATGGTTGACGCATCGGACACTGCTCTCGGCACGGTGTTGCAAGTTCGTCGCTAGTGTTTCGCAGCCAATCGCCTTCTTTTCCAAGAAGCTTGAGCACCTTCGGCCGAGAACTGCTAGCAATATATTCAGCCCTGAAGCACTTCCGCCATTTCCTTGAGGGAGGCACCTTTTATATCCTGACTGACCACGAATTTCTGACGTCCGCACTGGCATCCAGCAGTACCTCCCACTCTCCTCGCGAAATCAGGCAGCTCGCCTACATTTCCGAATTTACCTGCGATATCCGTCACGTCAGCGGCAAGTCGAACATAGTTGCCGACGCTCTTTCTCGTGCTGAAGCCAATGTAACGGGCAATGGACAGCCAATTATTGACTTCACGGCTATGGCTGCTGTTAACGAGCCTGTTCCGAGCTACAACGACTACGCACGCGCGACACCTCTCTGGTGTTGGAGGACGTCTTGCTCACTGACTGCGCCGTTCCTCTCGTCTGTGATACGTCGACCTGTCGCCTTCGATCCTACGTGCGCCCAGCATACCGCCGAATCGTCTTTCATGCCCTCCATTCTTTGACCTATCCTGGCATCCACGCAACTCAACGCTTCCTCACGGTTCGTTTTATCTGGCCTCGCATCAACGTCGACGTTCGCTGCTAGTAGCGCACGTGCCTCAGCTCAGCAAACTTGCACCGACACACTGCGACTCCTCTTGGCATCTTCCCGTCCCCGGACGCCCGCTTCAGCCATCTGTACGTCGATATTGTCGGTCCCCTTCCTCCCTGAAGGAACCACCGCTAGCTGTTAACATGCATTGAAAGGTTCCCGAAATGGCCTGAAGCGATGCCCCTCCTGGACATAACGGCGGAGTCAATCACAAGAGCGCTCATCAAACTCTGGATAAGCCGCTACAGTGTCCCTTCCACCCTTACGACTGATTACGGTCGTTAATTAGGCTCCACATTATTTGACAACCTACCTCGGCTCCTCTGCGTCAATCACATCAAGGCGACCTCTTACCACCCGATTTCCAACGGTGTCATTGAGCGAATTCACCGGCAGTTCAAAACTTCACTTATGGCGTCCGCTTCCCCTTCACCATGGATTGAGCGCCTACCCTTCGTCCTGTTTGGTCTCCGCACCGCACTTCGCAGTGACTCTTCTACCTGTGCAGCAGAGCTAACGTTTGGCACTACTCTCCGTGTCCCTGGCGATTCTTCGAGCCCTCGCCACCCACGCCTGCTGACGTCACAGATCACGCTTACCGTCTACGTAGCGCTATGAGCACTGTCATTCCACTAGCCAGCGCCAGTATGCTCGTCGTGTCCACCTCCCTCCGACCTTCAGCGGGGCACTCAGGTCTTTGTTTGCCACGACGCCGTACGTCCACCCTTACGGGCCACCATACGATGCCGTTCCAGGCGCTCCAGCGTGCTCCTAAGCACTTTCTAGTGTGCATCAACGGCCGGTAGGACACTATATCCGTTGCTCGTCTTAAACCTGCCCATCTTGACTCAGACGTCATCGCCAAATATGCCACTGCATCCCCTCCCGACCATGCCAGTCCTCGCCGCGTACGATTCGCCCCCACAGTCTCCGCTTTTCGCCATTCGTGCTTCGCTCATGGCTTCATCGCTAGAGGGGAGACCCCGCAGCATGCCACATACCTTACTTACAGGTGTCTATAAAAGGTATATGGACAGTCTAAAATATTTTGTAAGCAACGTTTCAGTGGATGGTTCGTTTGGAATTAGCCACTAAGCTTAATAACAGCACACTGTAAGCAGAATAACCGGTAATTAAAATTAAGGCACAGTCGCTTTTTCTCAACGTCTTAAACGAAGCAAACGAGACTGGTCACAAAAATTATGAATGTAAAATGAATACAAGGCACCGATGTCACAACTCAAGCACAGCCCACGTATTTTCATCGTTTAACATCGCGCAACTTTAGCACGGTTTCACAGTTCTCTAAGTGCTATCAGCAGATGCGCAAGGCCGAGTCACCGACCTGCCTCCACCAGAATGGAGTAGATTTCCAATACCTTCTAAGCCTCACTGCATTGCCATAGCCAGCAAGGGATACGATTTTGACATTTGTGATGGTGGGGAATTACTGGGTTTTAGCAGGCTCGCAATATGCAGCCCAGCGGTTTGAGGCACGAGCTGTTTTAGTTTCTGTTTCTTAGAAGTTTTTTTATGCAATAAAGAAAAAATGTAATCGCCCTCTAAATTAGTTTTGTTGATAGAGCGACTGTCCCGAGCAGGTAAGGGACATGGGTTTGAACCCCCGACAGGGATTAATTATTTTTTTTTACTACGAAGTTTATGTGAAAGATTGCTTTCTCTTGTAGCCATATATCTGGATTGCTTTCAAAAAAATACTACCGAGGTACGATAGGTTGCAGCGTGCTTGTGTTGGAGGTGCATGTCTTACTTTCTGCTTTTGCATCCCCTGAAGATCAGAACTGCTCTTCGCTCGTGGCTACTTATATCACAAGAAATAGCAGCACACACAGACGAAGTTCTATCAATCATTTAGCCCCAATGGTCGTGCTTTTAGTTTCAAGAATAGCTCGCGTTTATGATGAAAAAAAGTACTCCAACACTGAAATGGTAGGGACCCTTTCGACACCACGTCTAAATAGTAACCAGGATACGTGAACACGCGAAAAGACTCTCGCCTGCAGGAGCTACCAAATGGCCGGATGGCACAGGCACGTCAAAGAGCAGAGAACCCTGTCTGCCACCCATCGGAGCGATCGAGCGGCAAGCGGTTGCGCTCCGCTGGCATATCCCGCCGCCGTGTCAACGAACGCACAGATCCTGCTCTTTGCCGCCCCACTGACGCTCTCGATCACGGTTGGGTGCTTCCGCCATCATCGCCACGAGTTTGGACAAGAAACATTTTACATTTAGCAACCACCGATAGCAGAGCAGCTTAACGTGCTCTCTCATCAGTTCAGGGCTCGAAGTCCGTCGCCTCTGGCTTCTATATGAACACAGCTTACACCTCGGCCCTCAGTGTGCACCTGTTGATGAGCTATTGCGTGGTGAGGCACAATCCAGAGTTGAATACGCAAATTATTCTGAGTGCTCTTCGACATTCTGCAGTATAGGCAACAATCTGGCAATGCTTGCCGCAGTAGCCATAACACGTGTGGCATGAACTCTGTTGTTTCGCTCTGGGGATATCAAACACCGAATCGCATGGCACAGGGCTTATCAAAATTAGCAGCACTGAAGCGAATACCGTGTATACAGCGACACGCTCACAGCGCGAGTTCTGTAAACAGAAATGAGCCTCTTGTACGGCGTGGGACGTCTAATTTGCTCTGTCTGTGACGGCGCCGGCATTCGGGGACACGCTAGCATGACAAAAATGATGCACCATCGTAAGCAGCACTAGTAAGAATACGGCCACAATGAATTCACTAGCCTACACAAAATGGTAAAGGGTAGCCATCATTTCACGTCCCTTTAACACCCTTCTTGCACCCTTTTGAGCCGGGACACATAAATGGGAAGGTTGCTCTGGGGGTTGCTATAGAGTAAAAAGGTGCAAAGTCGTGTGAAGGTGCTCTGCATGCGTAAGACGCACCACTACAAGTTTAAATGAGCACAGGCGTGCGCATGCCCACCAATATTTATTAAAAGAAAATAGTGAAAAGCATGCAGTTATATCATATGCGCTGATAGCCTCCAAGACGACACGTTTTAAGTTGAAGGATTCCTTAAAAAATACATAGTTGCGAATCTATACGCTGGGTGAAATGCTTGAGTGTGCATTCTATTAATGAAGTTTGCAGCGGACTGATAATAACAGTCGAAACTACAAGTATTGGAGACTCTAAGATGACAAAGTCGAAAACAAAAAAGAAACACATCAATATAAGAAGCTCCAGCACCTATCTTCAAAGCAGGTGCTGAGTGCTTACCATGACTGCAGGATGTTATTGTACAATTATGCATAAATTTTTTATTTACTTTACTTATTTTTACATTTTGTTTGATACTTTTATCATGATCATTCTTTATTTGCCTTTTAATTTTCGCCTTTTGTCTGGCGTATGTGACGATATCTAAGCTCTATTCAGAAACAGTGTAACCTTTCCTCGCTCATATCTGTCCAGACTGGAGCATTCTGTGAGTAGTCAGCTTTCGTCCCTTGTGTCCTTCTGTCTTTTTCATCTGTTTACTGTTCTATTTGAAAGTGTGAATTCTAACTCAAACGTCCACGTGGCAGTTCAGCTTCAGCGCCGTATATATCACGTGACCTTGAGCGTACAAATAGTATGTTCACTTAATACATCATCCCGACGTCACTCAGCCGGCAAACATACCATTTAATCGGCGCTGTAAAAAAAAAGAAAAGCCAGCTTGATAATGAGCAAAGATGAAATTTCCGGTCCTGCGCTGCTTCTTGTGTATAAAGGAGGAGCCTCAAACTAATAATTCGCCAGCGTGAGCCGCCGTGAGTGGTCTTCAGCTCGTGGTGGGGGATTTGGCACACTTGGTCCTTGGCTACCTTGAGGGCTAGCACCACAGCCAGGAGCTCAGCATTGGCTTTAAATTTCATCACATTTTCAAACATGTCATCAGTCACTTTCCAGGAACATCCCTTGTTAATAGGCTGGCTCATGTGCAACACACCAGTAGCATTTTTTGCATGTTTTAAATGGGCCGCGTTTGCACAACTCAAACGGCAGATGAAGTGAAAGCATGTCTTTTCACGAGACTACTTGATGCCTCGCAAGTGAAAAGAGCTCAGCTTGGACGAAATGCAAACGTTTTGCCCATGCGGCAGATGAAATGCATGTGTTGAAAGTGCGTGAGAAAACGGGCCATGATGCTTCTTGCGCGGCATTAGGCCTACTGTCTGCCGATTAAAAACGCGTGTAGGATATTTCAACAACGGGCTTGTTCTTTCCCAACAATAAGCATGACAACACTTTTGGGTCGTTGCATGAGAAGCGTTCCAGGCCTTAGACGCGATTTCCGCCAATTGCTCTTTTTAAAAGATGGGTGTTCAGGGGATTGTGCGAAAGACCTTTCAACGAAGTAGTTTTATCGATAAAACGTTTTTGCTGACGTAAGCGGTGTTTGAATTTTCCTCCAAGAATCAAAAGTTGGTCTGGAGAAAAACATTTTTAATCATTCGTAAAGCAAGATGTGGCCACAGAGGACCCTCGTAGTTTCGTCTGAGACAAGGATCAGAGAGAGAGAGCGCAATTTAATGAGAAGGTGGAAAGGTAGGCCGGCGGTACAGAGACCGTGGCCTGCTCCCAAGCAGCATTGGCCGACTGCCGACCTATGGCCGGTCATCGGCAGCTGGTCGGCAGCCGACCTGCCGGCATTCGGAGCTCGGTCGAATGACGGCCCATGGTTGGCCATGTGCCAGGTAGGGCGGAAGTCGGCCATCAAGCAAGGCCCAAGCTCGAGCACCCGACTGAACGCCGACCAATTTGGCCATGGTAGCTCGGCCATTGGGCGGCCCATGGTCGGCCATGTACTAGGTTGGGCAGAAGTCGGCCAGCAACCATGGCCCGAGCTTGTAACCCCAACTGAATGCCGACCTGTTTGGCAACGGTTGCTCGGGCATTTGGCAGCCCACGGTCGGCCGCGTGCCATGTTGGCCAGGAAGCCGGCTAGCACTCCCGACCCAATATGCTTGTAGTGGACGCCGATTACATCCCTAGATCTACTTAACCTCTAGTACTAATCCAGTTGTTAGAACGCGCATACAAAACGAAACCATGTTGTCATAGCACGATTATGTGACATTAAATTATGATTAGAAGGTAGCTTTTTTATTGCCGAGAAAGAAAACGTTGCCGCAAGTTGATCGAACAAATGACCGTTTTCTCAGCCGTTTTTTGTCCTAGTGCTTTTGCATTATCCATAAGGAACTACGCGCAGCATCGTCTGTTTACCTGGGGAAAGGAACGAATACGATGTGTGTACTTTCTAGACGCAATCCCTGGAAAATTAAAAGCCGGAAGACCCGAGTTTGCCATTTTAGTTTTGGGCATTCACACGGTGGTAAAAAAAAGAAAAAAATGGCAGTTTTTCGCGCAGACTGCGAGCATGACAAGCCCCGGTACATTTATATGGCGCGCAACATATATATCGGCAATAAATAACAAATTAGTTTGTTCCGCCTATTAGTTTATAGTCCGATCATTCTAACCGCGCTAGGCGGAGCCCTGGACTAGGGGCACCGACCACCCAGCTCCTGGGAATTTTTACTGATTATTATGCTCATTGAAAGTTTTCTCTCTCCCTCTCTCTTCCACGTAAGAAAAAAAAAGATTGTCGGTCGACCTTTTATATTAATTTCCAAACTTTATATAACATTGTCAGTTAAATGGAAAGAAGAGATCTGCAATTGCTTTTGCTGCCAAAACATTTTTCCGGCCACACGAAATTAATAATGAAGAGGCGGAGTTTCGCGCTTATCTTCTCTGCTCTTTTGGACAACTTTGGTATTGAATTACGCAAAATATGTTACAGTTAATTGAAAATTATCGGACTAAATATATGCATGTTTTTATTTGTATTCAGCTATTTTTCTCTTTTCAAGGTAGTGTAGACGTTTTTATAAATTTTCACAAAATCGGCCGAAGAAACGAAATTTTTCTACTTTGCAGACCTAATTATTTCAAAAAAGGTTTATGGCAGAGCAGCAAAAAATACACACTATGTTCTCAGCATAGTTATGTATTAAACAGCTAAAGCTTATATTTATATAACTTTTCAATACACAGATACGATCGCGCTAATTTAAAGAAAACAGCGAACATTGAACATTTCTTAGGAAAGTAAAGATAGTTTAAACATTGTTTAAACTTCTACTACGTATTCTCCAGTATACCCCAGCTTTCGAAATCATTAAAACACCTTACATAATTTTGTTGGGCAAGTAATTACGGCCACTTCAATAAGGCCCTGGTGCAAGGCGTAGCGCGCCACGCAGATCTGAAGATTCTACGGCATTTGTGAATCGCCCACGACCTCATCGAGACGATGCTTCCTGAGGAGGGGGCAAATAACACATAGAAGGCGAAGCAAAAGATGACATATGAGACGACAAGGGCGAGCCTGGAAGAGAAAGAAGCTTGAACGCAAGACACGCTCTGGTCGACCATCCAAACCATCTAACGCTAGGCCCTCCTTGGCGTTCTACCGAGAAGTGACAATATTATTGTAACAGGGAAAAATATATTTACAAAAGAGGAATTAAGATATATACAATGAGAGACAGCCAAGGAGCTAGGCAATGAGGGCCCCCCGTTCGACGCACTTTTTTCTTAATCTTACGCAAACGAGCGCGCCACTTCGTCTTCATCATTCTCATCATCATCCAGTAACGTTTTGTCTCGACATTGCAAACTAGCTGTGACAGACACAGCAAAGAATGGTTCGAAGTCGGGGCAACTGCACAGTGCAGCACAACAGCAGCGGAACAGCGCACGCGTGCGAGTCACGGCAGCAGCGTCGCCGTCTTTGTCAAAGCGATCGCGCTTCTTCTTCGGGCTCTACAATATGCATTTATTTGCTGTCACGAAGAAACGCAACGTAAAAACACGCGTAACGGAATCCATAAAAGTAATATGTCAACAGTTCAAACCCTGAAACTCGAAAAGGAGGAAAAATGCAAACTCGACTAAATAAGCGAATAAGCATCAATATCTATATATTACAGGCAGTAATAGCGAGATTATATATCTAGACAAAAAAAAAACGAAAAAAAAACGCACTCGGAGAGAGAACATAAAGGGACTACGGCGAAAGCGAAAGGTTCGGCGATTGTCGACATCGTGCGAGCTCGAAAGCGGCGCGCCCAGTACGATGAAACGCGCTCCTCGGCGCCTGTAATTTGGCCTCAACGCGCCCGCAGAGTAAACATCCACCCTCTTCCTCCGCCTGTTTCCCACCGACTGTGCTGGCGCATCTCACATGCGCTGTTAGCTTGCGCACGCTCTGCCCAGACTACCGGTGAACAGCAGGGAGGCGAGAGAGGCTGATAGAGGCAAGAACCTCCTTCGGTTTCACGTTCCAGCTTTAGTTCCCAGCATTGAACCAACACGTACAGCTTCGAGCAAACCGCTACGATTGCCTTTTTTTTTATACAAAACAATGCGCCAGACAAAATTTTTTGGGGCAAGATGGCAAGTACATTTAGGAGAGTACCTTAAACAGAAATAACCGCTTCACCGTCAGAAAAGGCGGACGTGCAGACTTTTCAAAGCGCGTGGCCTCTCCACTTTTTCTCGCAGGTGTGCTTACCTCGCTAACACACGTCTCAAAAGGAAGGTCGTTTTTGTCGGCCTGTGGCCACAAAAGTCTCGTAAATTGCCTCTGCTCAACTGTTTTTAATGCCTATGCTCAGTTGGTCCGTCGCATCCAGAGTGAGGCCTATTGAGCCTTAGGAAGAACGGCGAGAAATTCCGCCTATGCATGCGCGCTATCGCTTTCGGGACCCATGATAAGTAGAACATTCGCCCACAATCCACAAGGATTCCGCAAAATGTCCACAAAATTGATATCCGAATCTGAAGCGTATAAGGCGTGATGGCTCCGTGGTTACGCTCGAGTTCTGAATACAAGTGCGAAGGTACTTGTATTCAGCCAAGGAGCCAGGCAATGACTTCGACGCACTTCTTTTTTTTTATTCTTCCACAAACGAGCGCGCCACTTCGTCCTCATCATCCTCTGTCATTTTTTGTCTCGACGTTGCAAACTAGCTGTGACAGACACAGCACTGAATGAATCGGAGTCAGCTTTGTATGCGTAGAGTTCCTGATGCGCTGTGGCATAGGGCAGCCCACAGACGTTTTTCGCAATCGCCTTCACCATTATTACAATGAAAATTTCTGAGGAGGATAAGAAAAACCGTTTATGATATCTTTTTAAACTTTGTTCACGTATTCTTCTCTACATCAATTTGCAATGTCAATAAAAACACATTGCACAATATTGATGCACTAGTAGTTACGACCAGTCCAATAAGACCCTTAAACAGGAATTTGCAATTGCTGTAGGTCTGACTTCTTGGCCACTAAGCGAATAAAATGCAAGCAGGATTGGATTTCAGGTTCTAAAGATATGTCCAACAGTAGGGAAAAGATGTCGACGGAAATGAGGACAGTAATGTTGAGATGTTGAGATGACCGGAGCGGCCATGAGCGCGGGGGTGCGCTCACCCTAGACGTTCGTTTTAAGAGGCGGAGCAGTGAGAGCTCGTTTTTGCGTCTTCAGACCGACAGACTTCGATACATATATTATGGTGAAGCTACCCAAGACTAATAAAAAATACTTCCTTGTAGCAGCTCAACGCATCGGCACTAGAGCTTCACTATTCTATCCACCTGTTTTTCGCACCGCAACAGGACGCCAATAACACGGGGTGAAGTTAATGAGATGCGACCACTGTCGGGAAGCCCGCTTCACCAGCGCGGGCGACAGCCTCTGCCGCATAAAAAACTGCTGCGCCAGATGCGATCGGTGGAAAGCATAACTGGTGCTGCAGTGGCAAAGCAAGGTATGGAATGCTAAAAAAAAAGGAAAAAAAAAACAATTGGTAACCGGATGCTCGTGCCTCTCTCAGATGACGGCATCCAGACGGCCTGAAGTGGGCCTTTTGCCGCGCGTTCACGCTAGCCAGGACTGCATGGAAGACACTGTACAGGAATGAAAATAATGTGCGCTGTCGAGTCATTCGAAGAAAACGGATGCAGCCCAGAAACACTGTGTTTTACTGAGGCAGTTTTCCATGCCCTTCACAATTTTTCAATTCTACTGAAATGATTTGGAATACGTTGCTTGCTTATTGAACGTTATCGTCTCCTTCTGTAATTCGCGTTAAGGTGAAGGTGATTGCGAAAAACGTCTGTGTGGTGCCTGATGCCACAGCGCATCAGGAATTCGACGCGTACAAAACTGATTCTGAATCATTCATTGCTGTGTCTGTCACCGTCAATTTGCGAAGTCGAGACAAACAATAACTGAAGAAATACTTTTATAGCTGGAGAATGATGAGGACGAAGTGGCGCGCTCGTTTGTGGAAGATTAAGAAAAAGAAGTGCGTCGAACTGGGGGCCCTCATTGCCTGGCTCCTTGGCTGTTTCTCAATGCATATATCTTTAATCCTCTTTTATAAATGTATTTCTCCCTGTTACGATAATATGCCAAAATTTAAAAACCTTGAACGATTCACAAATTCGGGAGAACTTCAGATCTGCGCGGTGCGCTATAATTGGACAAAGGCCTTATCAAAGTGGCCATAATTACTAGCGCAACAAAATTATGCACGGTGTTTTTAATAATTTTGAAAGCTGAGGTAGTGTAGAATAGGCGGAAAAATTTTAAACAGTGTTAAAACAGTTTTTTTTTATTTTCCTAAGAAATTTTCAATGTTCGCTGTTTTCTGTAAATTAGCGCGATCGTATCTGTATTCAAATGTCAAAAAAATATAAGCTTTACCTGTTTGCGGATAACTATGCTGAGAACGTAGTGTGGAATTATTGCTGCTCTACCAAGAACCTTTTCTGAAACAAAGGCCTGCAATTTAGGAAAATTTCGTTTCTTGGGCCGATTTTGAGAATTTTTATAAAAACATCTACTCTTACCCGAATAGCGAAAATTAACTGAATACAAATAAAAACTTGTATATATTCAGACAGATAATTTTCAGCTAGCTAACTTGAACATAGTTTGTGTAATCTATAACCAAATTTGGCCAGAACAGCAGAGAAGCTCGGAACTCCTCCTCTTCGATATTATTGATCAGTCATCATGCAACAATATATAATATTTTGAAGTAAATATAAAAGGTCGAACGACCGTCTTTTGTTCGATCATAGGTGGAAGCGGGAGGGGAAAGATGACGTGCGCATTTGTCGATGCACCCCACTGTAAAAAAAAAAGAAAAAAAACGTAATTTTACGCAGACAACCTCCTTAAAAGAACGTCAAACGGTTCTGTTTTCCTCGATACGTATTGAACATCCGAGAATTGGCGCACGGATGAAGGAGAATGTCCTTATAAGCATTTCAGACACTTCCGTTTTACTCAATAAGTATTGAACATCCGTGAATCGAATTTCAGGCGCTTCCATTTTATTGAATACTTATTGAAAATCCGTGAACCGGGCATGGATGAAGGAGGAGTTTACGCCACTGCGACGCCCGCATGCTCAAGTATGGAAGATCCCCAAGCATGCACACTGTACATGCTCCCACGCCTTCCCGCCGGGCTGGGCTTCTCGAACCACCTGCACCATTCCAAAGCCGCGCATCGTTTCTTCTCTGGCCGGATGCTGCTGCTGTCAAGCATAGTACACACAGCAGCATCACCTAACGCGCAAAGCAAAGCGCTCTCGGCCGGTGATCGGAGAAGCGCTTTCATCGCGGCCGCGGCGGCGGTATTGCAATGGACTCAAAATACAGGAGCGCCTGTCTGCTATGCGGTCTCAGTGTAAGTTGAGATCAAAACCTCCGCTGGCGTACTTTTTTTTTCATTCTTTCGTTCACCTCTTCCCTCCCGGCGCTGCGCCCACCGACAAGTGAGAGGTACTGTACATAGACCTTGGGTACTGCGCCATTTACTATAAAAACAAATAGAAAACTGCTCTAGAAGTCGGCGTTCCTAGGCTCTTCGGTTGTCGCCGTGTTGGCCGATTCGATTTAAGCCATTTTTTTTTTTAATCACGCCTTGTACGTGTCATCTCCCAGCGGAAGACAACGTTCTCACGCCTTCGCGCTTACTCCGCACCGTCTGCTGCATAAAGCCGCCCGCGCCCGCGCCGACGACTGCTTCGTCCCCTCGTCGCTAGGGCAATGACGCATGCGCCATAGCGGTTGCGCACTGCATTAATTTCTCGCGCCTTTTCCAAGTGAGCACAGGGCGTGGACGTGTGGAGTTGAACGTCTGGACTGCGATACTGCATTGCAACTTTTTATCTTTGACGACCCAGCCATCTTGTGCGCTTGCGAATACATCTGGATCACCGACGAGCAAAAAAAGACAACGTGTTCGCCTAACAGGTGAGAACAATCTTAAAATTGTCTTTGAGGTGCAACTCGTGACTGGCTTCATACGGGTGTCTAAGAGCAGTGCTGCGCGCTTCGCAAAGGCGCCATTCAGGCAGTGCAAACGTTTTATTCAGTGAACAATTTCGATACAGGGCGCGCTCTCTTTACAAACTTGTTTATTTGCATTGCTCATATGATTTTCGTTTCTCCGCATGATGAGTCCAGACAGAGGAACTACTCGGACCATATCGAAACTATTTTATAGCACTGTCCGACTAAACGAATGTCCGGTGTTGAGCGGTACTTAAGCAGCACACAGCAGCACCTTGGCTTGTATTTTGGTCAGCTGCGGTGATCAGATTTAAGAAGGCATAAACCACTTGTCAATCGCGAACTAAGCCGCTCGTTTGTACCGTGGAAGTTTGTTTTCAACTGGAGCTGTTCGACCGCAGTCTGCAATAATTAATGCGATAGCGTTAAAGTTGCCGATTAGCAGAAAATCCGGCTAATTGTCAGCGAAAAATCACGGGCGTGGTTTTGGCAGGGGAAAAGACATGGTGCTGATTGTTCAGAGGGTTGTGCGCGGAGTGGTCTTCGCATGACAGCTTGTTTGTAAATTATATGACAACTTATTTTTTATTATAGCGTTATTACCGGATGGTGCTGAAAGATGAACAGATGCCCGAGATGTGCGCAGAGCTTTTCTACATGGCTGGCCTACTTTGAACATTTTTCTTATCATAGTAGTGTACTCGGTGGAGCCTTATGTCCAATCAGTCCGTGTGGTGCTACGTTCAAGAACTACCGAACCTTCAGAAGCCATGTCTTCAGGCACCACAGAAACCATGCTGAAACAGAAAACATTGCCTTCCTGTGTACTGTGCCATCCTGCGGGAGATACGAGTCATTGCGGATGAAGCTTGTGTCACATATTGTGGACCATTTCAAATAGAGAACAGAGTAGAAAATTAGCATCGTGAAACACAGGCACTGCAGCAGACCAAAAAAAAAAAAAACAAGCTAAGAAAAGTAAAAGCAGCAGCTATGGCTGTCAGAACTGGCAGCCTGTTCAAAAGCCAATTGCCGAAAATGACCATGAAAAAATTGATGTTTTGAAAAAGGAAGGAAGGAAAACATTCAGAGATATAGACGTGCCGCTTGCAATGGCGTGCATGAAAGAAACATATTTTTACCAACGGGTGTTCATCAACTCGGCTAACCCTGTGCATACCACAGCCCAAGTGAAAGAAGAATGGCCATTGTTATTTCACAGACCATTCTTCTATAGTCACGCACATAACTTTGTTGGGAAAGATGTTCAAGTAAGATAAGGAGAATGGCTGCAGTGTACAAGTTGGAGTTGTGAATATTCAGTTCTGCTGACTGATATGTGAGGAAACCAAGCTATGCTGTGAAAGATCTTGCTTTTGCGAATGAAAAATTTGAGCATTACAAGCACAGACCTTGTGCAGAGCAGCGAAAGTTGTGGAAATCCTAGGGTGGTGAAGATCTGCAGCTAAATTTAATCAGTAAGATGTAAATGGGCATCATTTTATGAGAACTTTTAAATCTTTATTTTTTTCTCGATAATTCGTTTCTTTGGTTTAGGACTGCCACACCCGCATCACATTCAATGGTGATACTGTGATAGCCGTAGAAAATTGGTAGCATACTGCAGTGTTTCTTGCTGCAAATTTAAATTTCTTCATACATGTCAAAGCAAACATTTGCCTTTTGCCATTGAAGCCTACCAATAATCTTTGCTTGCCAATGATGAAAAAAAAAATGTTTTAATTTATTCCAGGCCACATTTCAGGACAGTATTGCAATATGCGCTGCACTCCTTGTGAAGTACCTTGACAGTGCACCTTCAAAGGAAATCATGTACCTGCTTGCAGAGCGGCAGCTCGAAGAAACAAAAAGCAACATCAGAGCTCAGGCAGATGTGGTAATGCATCTCCTTGCCGCATACTTCAAGGACGACCCTTGTGCTCTCTACCGTATCTTTGAAGTGAGTTATAAACCCCACTGTACCTCAGTAGTGAATCCTGAGCAATCCATTTTGGAGATTGTAAAATAATGTGAAACTATTGTGGTGTCAGGTATAACCTAACAGCCTTCATGGCCTTATTCATTGAAGCTTGGAACTATATGAAAGAAAGAAGAGAGAACTATAATTATTAGAAGCCTTGATTATTGCAGTTTGACTTCCCTTACGTCTTTTCAGTATGCTTGTTAGGTTCGGTAGCTACCATATGCTGGCACCACTCTTCTCTACTTGCAAGACTGATGCTTATGGCTATACGGAATAGGAGCGTGGAACCCATCAAAGAAAGGAAACTTCTTAGTTGTAAAAAGAAAAGGTACACCAGTCACCACCGTTTTACTTTTGTTGAAATGCTTAGCATCTGTAGTATGGAATAGAGAGCTACATCATTGAAGTTAAATCTGCAGGTGACTGTCAGAATATCCGCAGCTATATTGTTTGCCGCGTATATGTTCCCAGAAACCAAGGGATTCGGTGCATCGGCTGAGTAAAGAAACATGGCTATAAAGTTAGTCAGTTATCACTGTTTTGGAGCACTATAGACTGTTCTTGTTCGTTACCACATGAATTTGATTTTACTCCCGTCTCTTATCAGGAAGGCACGAGCATTACATCCAGGATCTCCGATTTGCCGTCCACGCCAGTTATATTTGTACTCGGTAAGCTTGATGATGGTATTTATTATCATGCTTTGTACATATGGCTGCGGCAGCAGATTGTGTGGTTGGACTAATTGTAGTGATCCATGCCTTTTCCTGGATTGCTTAGCTCTTCATTCACAAAAAGGCTAACTAATCAAATTAAATTACGGTTTAAATTTTGGGAAGCTGTCTTCATAGGTTACGAGATATTGTCATATATCTAACCAATGAGTATGCGTATATGTTCTTGTAAACTGTAGATATGCGAGCATTATACAAGATCACTATGTGTTCCTATTTCAGTCAAAATGACCATTTGAAGGCATAGACTTCCGAAAAAGAATAGGACAAAGTTGCCACTTCGAGTATTCAAATAATGATTGCTATATAATTTTGCGCGACAGGCACATCTTTCTTTTTTTTTTGTTACTAGCATTTTTTATGGCTTACAATACTGAAGTCAATATTTATGTTATTAAAAATTAACCAAAAAATTGTCTTCATTTTTTTTTGCAAATTACCTGCTCCTTTCATATTGACAGCACCAGTGCGTATGATGCCTTCACTTTTTAGGCTACTTTAAATAAAGCACTGACACTGTGTTGCATTAGAAGCAAAACAAAAATGTTTATTCTATTTCAGGTACCATATATGGAAAGCAGTGCGTGTTTTGTGAACAGGAGGCTGTATTTATAGAGCCAGCATCATTCAGTGAGGTAGATTGCCTGCTTTTCGTGCTGTAATAAGTCCTGAATCTTGAGTATGCAGAGCCAGCGGCAACGACGCTGGAATTTATCCAGAGGTGAGGCTCTTATCGTTTTTTTTTTTTCTGGTTGCATCGTATATATGGGATGAATGTCATTTCTCCATTTAACACTTGATTCTTCGTTTATTGTACTTGTTGAGGCGAAGCATTTCAGGATAGTGCCTTTAAAGGACCATTTGAAAATATCTTTCCTCCTGGCCTTACTTTTCTTGTTGCTTTTAGAACTGGTTTATAATTATGTGCTGTATATACTAATGCATGTAACGCTACTTTTCTAGTCTTGTTTCCAGTACTCAACTTTTTGATTAAGAAAAAAAAAAAAACAGTATTCCCTATCTTGTGAAATTCAGCAGTGGTGCAGGCAAGAAAACATAATTTCTGTGCACTTCTATGAGCTGGCTTACTACTAGCTTGCCTGCTCTATTGTAAACCGGGTGCTGAGGCTCCTATGGACGAGCCCACCGAGGGTGAATGCAGACGGTGTACAAAGCGATAGGCTATGAATAATGCACGCACCAGTGATTTGACTCAGCTAACTTGCCACTTAGGACGCTCACCCTTATCGATCTGTGAAAAGTGTATCCTTCAGCAATTTCGTCTTCACACAGCAGCCAAACTTTGTTTGTACAAACACTCTTCCATGTCACAGTGCCCTAGCTGTTCACATATATAAGCAGATATAGAACATTGCCTCAGACAACGCAGACTTCTAGTCTCCCACTTATTATTTTCCTCGAACCCCACCATGGCTCATTTTGCTTCCCTCGCGGGACTAGGCCGCACAACGTGCCCTTGTCACTTTCGTCAATAGCCTTCTAAACACCTAGCCCAAGGGCTTTTTAATAGACACGTTACTGACATGCACTGATGTGGTGGCCAGATCTGTTCCTTACTGTAAGAAAAATTACGAAATATTTTTGCACATAATTTAAGCTCTATTAGTGTGCAACCTCTCGTAGCTCCAACAAAATATACACCTGTGGCTTTGTGCGCGTTTGCAATTCTCTTTTGTTGGGGGTATTGCAGAATACGTGAATCTATGCCACAGTACATTACGATTTTATTTACTTATATCCAGAGATATATAAACAACTAAAAGAATTTTTACAGGTTGTTTAGCCACTATTTCACTTTTTTCTGCAGCCGAAGTTTTTGGAATAGTAAGCAATCAGCGATACACATCAGGGTTCTAGAATTGCATGAATGTTAAATAGTTGCGCTGAAAACGTTTGTTCGCCTTTGAATATTCTAGCAGAACTACTTAGCCAACTATTCAGTGTTTCACACGGTTTATGAAATACTAAGCAACAAACATAACAAGCATGTTACAATGTATTCTTTGGTAAAACAAACATAACTAAAACAAGTCATTTCTGTTTTACAGGCAAATATTTTTCATCTGTCCCTTGTCAGGGAGCAAGTGGCGAGGCGGAAAGAAGTCACTCACCAGCGTCCATTCGACAGTTATGAAGTTGGCGCAGAAGCTTCGTCCCATCTCCTGATACACTAAGCATGTATGTCAATTTTCTCATGGTTGTTCTTGACTGCATGCCTTCATGGCTCTCTTGATCTTTTTTGATGAATTCTTGCTACGTTAAAAACAACTGATGCCTCCTCATTTAAATATATATATATATATATATATATATATATATATATATATATATATATATATATTGCCGCGAAACCTGCAAAACAGTATTTGTTGTTTTTTAACAGCCGCCGGCATACAGGCTTATCACTGATTCTGGACCGCGTATCAGTTCTGTAATCTTTGTTTGTTACTGCTCGATGTCGCGAGTCACACCTTTATCAGTTTTGTCGTAGCGCAAGACGCACCGAGATCTGTCTGGAAGGTTCCGGCCACTCGGGTGTCTTTCCACAATGTTCCAGCCCGTGCTGGTAGCTGTTTGCGACGTTATCTAGATTGTTCTGTGCAGCCTTTAAATTGAGCGTTGCCGAGTGTGACGAGCATTCTTTGTTCGACGATCGACGAGCACGTTTGTTTCTATCGCCGCCGCCGAGTTGCTTAGTTCTTTTGCGGGCGCAAGTCAGCCCAAATAAAGAGTTTCTTTAGTGCAATTATCGACCCCTTCATTTGTGTCGTCGACCTCGTCACTACTACGTGACATCTGGTGGAGGTGCTGCCTTTGATCCTTCAAGCGAAGACCCAAGCCGTGTTCCTGTCGCCCTGGAAAACCATCCTACAGGTCAACGAGCCAGCCGCCGACTTCAAGGCCTACAACCCGAACACGGTCTGCTGCCTGACCCCACTCGATCTCGGAAGACATCGACGCTCACAATGGCCCAGCCTACAGCACCGGTTGTTTTCGTTCAACCCCGTGAGCCCCCCTGCTTCCATGGACGACCGGATGAAGATGCAGAAGACTGGGTGGACCTTTTCGACCGTGTGGCAGAATTCAATGGCTGGAACGACGCCACGAAACTCAGGCAAATCTACTTCGTTCTTCAAGGACATGCCCGAGTTTGGTTCGAAAATCATGAGGCAGCTATGAAGGACTGGGACATTTTTAAGGAAGCGTTTTTGACTGCCTTTTCAAGCGTCGTCCGAAAAGAAAGAGCCCAGGACCTCCTTCAGTCAAGACTTCAACTTCCTAACGAGCCTGTGCTGGCGTACGTTGAAGAGATGAAGCGCCTCTTTCGCCGCGCTAACCCTAACATGACTGAAGCTGAGAAAGTCAATTTTTTAATGCGAGGCGTCAAAGAATCGCTTTTTGCAAATCTTGTCCGAAATCCGCCAACAACAGTGGCGGAATTTGAAACGGAAGCGTCTGCCATCGAGAAGACGTTGTACACCCGGATGCGCCACTACGAGCGACCACTTCAACCAGACTACTCATGCCACTACCCCAGCGCATCTGCAAGCGGAGAGAACCTTCGGGACATCATCCGGGAGATCGTGC
Source organism: Amblyomma maculatum (assembly GCF_055883805.1). NCBI lineage: Eukaryota > Metazoa > Arthropoda > Arachnida > Ixodida > Ixodidae > Amblyomma > Amblyomma maculatum. The sequence goes on from NC_139347.1 coordinate 133,055,042, forward strand.
GAGAAGAGCTCCGCAGAATGCAGCCATCATCGCAACAACCCCAGGTGGCGACACTCGCGGACGTCGTCCGTGAAGAAGTCCAGCAGGCGCTGGGCGTTCCTGAAGCGACGGCTGCGACTTTTCCAGCACAAGAGGCAACAGCGATGAACTACGCTGGTGCATTACGTCGCCCTCCGCCCCGACGTGATGACTTTCCGAGCCCTCGCCGCTACCGGCCTGTTCCTGAAAACCGTCCCTTGGCTCCCGCCCGCCAAGCCTACCAACGACCCCCAAACCCCAGGAAGTGCGACGCCTGGAGGACTGTAAACAACCGGCCATTATGCTTCCACTGCGGTGAGGCCGGCCACATTCTGCGCCACTGCCCGTACCGACGAATCGGTCTCCACGGATTCGCAGTCGACGCTCCACGACCACGCTTAGGTGAAATACCACAAGAAATTGACAACTATCTGCGTAGCGGTGAGATTGAGCCACCAAGCCGTCGGTTCAGATCTCCATCGCCGTACAGGACCCGCTTAGCGTCGCCAGGCCGTACCTATGATGAGAGTATGCGCGGAAGGTCCCCAAGCCCGCGCAGGGGAAACTAAACAGAGCAACCTTTGGAGGTGAGGTTGCTCAAGGGCGAAAAGACGAAGATCCTCCGCCGACGACGACCACTAACGACGACGCAGCCAATTCATCGCTGCTCCACACGACGACATCGACAACACGATCAGAGCGCAAACAGACACCGCCGTCCAGCGTAGTAACAACGGTATGCCCCGGCCATGACCTGAAGAAACGACGGAGCCGAGATCGGACACCAAGGCCCAAGTAACTAGCGAGGACAACCTTGACGTCGCCGCCTACCTGCAGCGTGCAGAGGAAGCCCGACGACTCGCACGGTTGCGTACTAAAGACCAGCAGCGCACCGACAGCCGACGATACAATTTCCGACGACGCCACGCAGAGTACAATCCAGGAGACCAAGTGTGGGTTTGGACACCAATTCGCCGTCGCGGATTAACTGAAAAGTTGTTGCGTCGATACTTTGGGCCATACAAAATCCTTCGCCGCGTCGGACCACTGGACTATGAAGTCATTCCTGACGGAACGTCATCATCACAACGGCGACGCGCACGTCCAGAGATTGTACATGTTGTACGACTGAAGCCATATTACGCGCGTTAAAGAGTCTGTGGTGTTTAAACTTTGCAGTGTTTATGTTTAAGTTTCTTTGTTTTGGAACATCGAGGCGATGTTTTTTTTTAAGGGGGGAGTAATGCCGCGAAACCTGCAAAACAGTATTTGTTGTTTTTTAACAGCCGCCGGCATACAGGCTTATCACTGATTCTGGACCGCGTATCAGTTCTGTAATCTTTGTTTGTTACTGCTCGATGTCGCGAGTCACACCTTTATCAGTTTTGTCGTAGCGCAAGACGCACCGAGATCTGTCTGGAAGGTTCCGGCCACTCGGGTGTCTTTCCACAATGTTCCAGCCCGTGCTGGTAGCTGTTTGCGACGTTATCTAGATTGTTCTGTGCAGCCTTTAAAATGAGCGTTGCCGAGTGTGACGAGCATTCTTTGTTCGACGATCGACGAGCACGTTTGTTTCTATCGCCGCCGCCGAGTTGCTTAGTTCTTTTGCGGGCGCAAGTCAGCCCAAATAAAGAGTTTCTTTAGTGCAATTATCGACCCCTTCATTTGTGTCGTCGACCTCGTCACTACTACGTGACAATATATATATATATATATATATATATATATATATATATATATATATATATATATATATATATATATATATATATATATATATATATATATATTTTATGTGTTTTTAACCATGATCCTGGAAACTGTGTAATAATTGAAAATTCTGCGTTTCCGCATCACTTAAGCTTTTTCTCCATTTCATCTCCTCGAAACAACTGCGCGAAGCATGACTTCAAGAACTAAGCGAATTTTCGTCCGGGTTACATGCAAGCAAGTGCGTGGACTTATTTACTGGCTGCGATATGAACAACATTTGCGCCGAAAATAGAGAAGCCGTGCATAACAGGTGTGTGTGCCACCAACGCGCGACAGAACACTACCGGCAGCCATTTGCGCAGTTTTTTGACTGCGCAGCGCACCACAATCAATTAGTAACCGAATACTACGCGCTCAGCTTTGTACATATATTTTGAACAGCGTCTTTTCTGTGCGCAGGAAGCCATGTTCGCTCAGTTTTTGGATTTTGTTAAGAGTTAGGGCAGTTTTTTGTTTTCAATTGTACAGACGATGCTTTGAAAACTGTCCGTGCGGTCTGTGCAAGCGAATTTTACAGTGGGGCAGACGTTATGTGCGTGATGCCGCTTGATGATTAGGTTATAATTAAGTCATAATGAACCTCCACTTTTATAATGGTTAATATCATATTGAGGATTTGAAAGCCGTGAACCCTTTTCAAAATTTTCTTAATCGACGCCCCCCTTCTGAGAACGCACCTTCAGGTGAAGGCGCGCTGTCAGGAAGCGGCGACAATAGGAGAGCGGTTTCGCAGACGCGCTTCGAAGGCTGAGGAAAATAACAAAACAAGCAAAAAGGCGCATCAGCCGTGTGTGCACTGCGCCCCTGTCACTGGAAAGCAAACAACGTGCACGTGGGACACATTGTACAAAAAGCTGACGGCCGGTATGAGGCGACCATATCGTCCGAGATATATAGCTCGCGAAGCGCTCGATCACGGCGCGCACTTTAAATGGGACAGGACGTCAGGTCCGCCTGTTCGGCAATTATAGCTCTTTGTGCCTCACGTACTGTATGCATGAAGTGCACGTCATAGCCATCGTACAAAAATTTTAAACCGAAGCGGCTATCCACGTATTCTAATTGTATAGGAAATCATTTGGGAGTAGAAAAGAGCAACTTAATAAGATGTGCATGGTTCTTTAATGAACAATATGTATAAATGGACGGTTGAATAGTTACAGTAATGGGGTATTGTGCTAATTCTTTACGGCCGTGACCGCTATAAATATTACTCATATTGCTCTTAGCTTTAAGCTCTGGCATTGACAACCCTATCCAAAGAACCGACTAGTAGTGACAGGTTGTTTACAGCTGTTGATGAAAAGGTAGGTCATCATGCTATTATTGCAAGCATATTTGCTCCTTTTTGTATCTTTGTTTATTACAAGCAAAACTTAATTTTGTTCCCTATTCCTAGGGACGCTGCACCTCTTACAACACCCACTGTTCAGTCGCTTTCATTAAAGGTACAAAAAGGAGGAAATGAACATGCACTCTTAGGATAGCCTGTCTTACCGTTAACAGCTGCAAATAACACGCCGCAGCAACCTTGGATGAGGTTTTCAATGGGGTTACCTGAGATGCCTAGCAATTTCTGCAATATTTATACCAACCGCTGCAGTGAAACAAAAAAAAAGTAACACTGCAGCACTGTAACTGCTGCATGCACCTTTAAATGTGCCATAATTTTATTGCCTATTCTTATAGACGCAGGACCTCTTGCTATTGACTTTGTTCAGCAAGCAACCGTCTTTCATTGCTTCAATTTCTATCCCTCCATCACTTTATTGTTGCTCCGGGTGTGATCATTTGATTTTATTGTTCAAATATTATTGTTTTATCATGTGTGAATGATTTAGCCTACACATACATGCTTTCATTTTTTTAGATGCGCATCGGAATGTTTTCTACGTAGAAATGGATCGATTGAGTTGTATCACTGGTGCGAAAACCGACAGTTCGGCACCCCCAGAAGATCTGTGTCCTGTCGCTGGAAGGGGAATAAAGAAGAGGATAATCAGCGGAAAAGCCTGCCTAACAGAAGGTAGCACTGCATCACTGTAACTGCTGCATGCACCTTTAAATGTGCCTTATTTTTATTGCCTATTCTTATAGACGGTGGACCTCTTGCTATTGGCTTTTTGCAGTAAGCAACCGCCTTTCATTGCTTCAATTCCTATCTCTCCACCACTTTCTTGTTGCTTCGAGTGTGATCATTTGATTTTATTGTTCAAATCATATTATTTTATCACGGGTGAATGATTTCGCCTAAACATACATGCTTTCATTTTTTTTAGGTGCGCATCGAGAGTGTTTTCTACGTAGAAATGGTTCGATTAAGTTGTATCACTGGTGCGAAAACCAACAGTTCGGTACCCCCAGAAGATCTGTGTCCTGTGGGTGGCAAGGGTATATAGAAGAGGATAATCAGTGGAAAAGCCTGCCTAAAAACTTACAAAGATGACGCAAAAGCGAAATGCTGATCAGGGTGAGTGTCTGATTAGTTCTGTTATCCCACTTCACTTGCTAGGTGATGTGACTATATATGAAGCACCTTGGTATATTTTGTGGTATACTCGCTGAAAATTGTTTAAACATTAAATTTTTCCGCGTTCAATTATTTTCAGTGACGCACGAATTGGAATAAAGCGAAGTCATCCACGCATCTAATGCCCATAGACATTAGATGCGTGAATGAGTTCATTAATTGTGTTCCTATGTGAACATGCAATATTTTGTCGAATATATTAATATGGTAAAAGTCGACTTTTTTACTGTTAACCGGAGTAATACATATGCTTCGTATCATAGCCTTATTTGCCTATAGTTTGTGACTGCTCTTTCTTAAATTGTATTCTGCAGAGTACACGTGTGCCATCCCGTACGCCTATTTAACTCGCGAACAATTTGCAATCGAATTCCTTTTGCGATGTTGTTTCAGCTACAAATAACGAATGACAGTTGTGACAATATAGGTAGCTTTAGGTACAACGTGTAGCGCGGAAATCTTTAATATATATGATGATATTTTTATTCACCGCATTGCCTAAACCAGCCTGTTTGAAGAGACGAAATGAAAACAAATATGGATGTCTTTGGACAGGAACAGTAATCGTGGAATCATGACCATTTTGTTTTAATTAAATTTCCCTATGTCGTGAGCTAATCTCTCGACACAAAGGAAAGACCCTTAGGTTTGCAAGATGCGGTGTAGTTTTCTCAGAAAAAAAAAAAAAAACGCCTATCACTTAAGCTTGAAAACCCCGTTTTTGTCATTTCAAAATGTTGCACGTTTGGAGGCCTGCTGCTTGCGCACTAAAATTTTGTCATCCATTGTTTTTTACTCACCACATCAACATAACTTTTATTTGTATAAGAAGTATTGAAAGCTTGTTTCATTGATGCAGTTGATTTAGTAAAATATCGCAAACTTTGCTTCAAGCGCAACGCGCTACAAAAATGTTTATTTTCAACCTTACATACTGGCGTGATGCGTTACGTTGTTTGCACTAAAATATTCTGTCTTTATTACGCAGGTTATATTGTTAATTTAAGGCAGAATCTGGAGATCTAAGCTGCTATGTGTGTTCTCTGTAACGCTGGAAAGCAATTTGCTTATGATTGCATTATAAAAAATTACACATTTAAAAACCATCTTCAAAAATATAGTATTGTTAGTTATGGTCAAAGCTGAGAAATGGAATAATATATTAATAGACTAGATTGAATACTACTGCACCTAGAAATAAAAAAGAATGAAAGACAGAGAAAAAGTGCAGCCTTCACTTGCGTTCTGCCATGAAATTGACAGAAATAGCGAATTAATACCATTTTAAGCTAGATTATGTTCTTGCTGACAAGCAGAAAAAGGCTATATTAGCGCTGACAAGGCTTTAAATTTTACTTACAGTAAAATGCAACTAAATTCAGCAAATACTAAATTGAAGTTTTGATGCCTACTCTATAAGGGGGAGTCATATAAGCAAATCTATAGATTAAAAACAGGCATTTTTATATTTGTTATTTTACATTTTGCAGAATTCAATATATTTACTGACTCATATTAACAAAGTATTTTGCATTGTTTCCAGAGATTTCGATAAAAATCGATGTTGCGGCATTTTCTTCAGTCCTAATCAGTTTTCCTTATTTTACCATTTTTTTTATTTTGGCCGATTTAAATATTATATGTAGAACAAAACAAACCTAGAGCTTCAAGTTTTTCCAGAAATAAAGAATGGAACCTAGATAATGCAGGGAAATAGTTTCAGTGCCAGGATAATATTGGATCTTGCAAGAAGGCAGGCTGAATTTGGCCATTATCAGGACAAGCACTTGGTTTAATATTGAATGTTATATTTTTAAACAATATAACGCAACACTTTTTAGTCCGCGATATTGTTGAGGTACTGAAGATTCTTGAGAGGTATTTGAAGATCGAAGATGATCTTTTTTTTAATCGCAGCAAATTTACCCTTTACTGCTGTTTTCGAATTTTGGGCAATTTTGATGCGTTGTGTAGAACACACCTAGCGGTCTGGAGCTCCAAATATTGCCTGGAATTAAGAACATGCGTTAGGAAGTGGAAACATATTTAGTGCAACCGACCTAATGCATCACATTCCAGTATACAAGGTTAAAAATGCATATTTTTACAGCGCATCGCTCCTGAACCAAAGTTTGCGATTTTTTAATAACTCAACTGCAAAAACAAAACGGGTTCCTAATACTGTTTGTAAATGTAAAACCTGCATATATTTAGTGAGTAAAAAATAGTAGATGACAAAATTATGGTATCCAAATTTGCAACATTTTGAAATGGCAAAAACAGCGTTTTCTACCTCTAAAGATATACCGTAATATTTTTTTTTTGTTTTGTTTTCGAAGAAACTACGCCGTATCTTGCAAAACTAAGGTTAATTCCTTTGTGTCTAGATATTTGCCCACCACATATAAAAAATTCATTTGAAACGAAAGATGGTCATGGGACCTCTATTATGTTTCTTATTAAGGCACCCATATACGCTGTGAGAAAGCCACTATCAAGGGCTTATTTTTAAAATTACATATTTCGAACGGTTGGGCCATCTAAGAAAATTTGAAAGCTAGGCACACCTTCGATGTCGCCAGCCCTCACTTTCTGTTACAGCTGCACTTGCGAAGCTGAATTAATACGTTGAGTACTTTATTTTAGCCACGAATATTGGTGTCAATTTTAAAGAAAGACCGCAGTGACGCGATTCTCGTAATATTTGTAAGTGAAATCTGTAAAGCTTACAATATACCTATATGTATGATCTCATGCAGGCTTTATTCAAGTTACATTACACCTGCTGTGCTTGATAGCTTGAGCCAAGGGTTAGAAATAAACCATTAGCAACAGGCGATGGAAACCGATGACGCATTGCCGGCAGCCACTTAGGACAGCACAGTAAATTTTTATTTTGTACGTAGGGAAGTGAGGTTATTCGCTCCAAGTACTAAATATTCACTTTAGACAATAAATACGACTTACAAAGTCGGTGAGCACGTTCGGAAACCTCTGTTTCGATATTTGCGGTTAGAAACCTCATGTGTACCTTTTTTTTCTATCTGCACTGTTATGTACATACCGGTTATGTAGATACCGAAACCTTTACCAGCCCATTCGCACACCTCAATTGTGCTGCTCTCAACATGATTTTGAGCGGACGAAACAATCTGCCGCTATGATGGCTGGTCCCATGCATGAGTAAGGGTGATATGCTGGCGATGGTTGCCTCGCGTCAGCCCTTTGGCGCACATGAATGCGCGAGTTACACTGAGCGCGCTGAACTTTGCAATGCGGATGACTACAAAGCGGTAAGGATACAAATGAGTGGAACATTATTTTTCAGCTGTAAAGTACAAATACGGTCTTGTTGAACGGTTGGGCTGGCGCGGACAAAGAAACCATAGGCAACTTATAGGTCTAACGCTACACAGGGCTGTCGAGCCAAGCCAAGGCCTCAATTGTATTGACCGGCAATCTGATTTTTGTATTTTCGGGGTTTCCTATTGTATCTGGGGAACGAAATGCAGACGTGATGGTTCTTTATCGCTAATAATGAAACGTGGTTTGTGCCGGTACTCTTCAAAGTAGCAACACCATTTATTGTGTAAGTCATTAATCAGTAATTTAGGTAAATAATGTCCATTAAGGATTCCAAACAAAACCTTTTCTGTGGCGCTCAAGGTAGCTTCCAGCAATATGTTTCTGGTTTCCTTCCCCTGCCTCGGAAATGTATTTTTTATCCCTTGGATCAAATTTGCTTGAACAAGCAGTATATGTGTAAAAATGGTGCACCTCATATTTCAAATGACTTCAGATATCATCGGATGACTACATCACTACTGATACCACTGAAGGTCCTTATAATTGCTTGAGTGACAGCCTTTTATCATTTTAACAGGCTAGGAAACTCATATGACCCAGTCGAAAAAAACTACAGAACATTTTCTGATGTTACGACAGAACTTCTGTGCGGGTTTTGACGGGAAACCTGTTGTTACAACAGAATATTCTGTAGTAACATCAGAAATTTCTGTAGTTACAACAGGGAAGTGCCACAGAACTACAGACAACAGAAATATACTACAGAAAAACTACAGAACTACAGGAAAGTACTACAGAACTACAGAAAAGTCTGATGGTTACGACAGAACTACAGGATATTTTGTCGTATTTTTGACAAAGTTCTGTAGTTTTTTTCGACTGGGGAATACGGAATAAAGGCTGATATTTTCTTTCGTATATTTTCTAGGATGCCTGAGGAGAGGCAGCGTGTACCTGAGTGACGTCCTCTCCAGGAAGACCGCGGCAGCAATCAAGCGATGGCTCGTGACAGTGAAGTAATAGGACGGCGGGCACAACGAGCAGGGAAACGTGACATCTTCAACTCAGTCTAGAAGCTGAAAGCCAGAGTAAATTGATGTGAAGCCTCACAAACTTAGTAAGCTGTAAGTGCCATTTTTTTATTAGCAGGGCTTTGAGCATGTTTCGAATATTTAAGAAAAACCAATAAAAAGTGCTGTTTAAACCTACATTTGCCGATGCTCAGGCTTTTTTGAGCTACATACGTATGGGTTGCTTTTCATCTGCCCGGAGAACACCATTACTGATGCCACAAAGTTAGAGCCCGCTTGGAGGAGAAGATGCGCATCTCAAAATACTGCCGCAGCGCTAATTTTCCATGCACAATTGAACTGCAGACGTTTAAATGGGTACACCATAGGCCATGGATAAGTAGACCACTAATTATACATGGATAAACCACCGGGCAGCGTGTACCGCCGAAGTGGTTGGGCCATGTGTGGGTAAGCCATGGCCCATATGCATGACCCTAGCGCGGCAGTAGGCTGGCTAAGTCGGCCATACTCTTTGGCCCGAGGTGCACTGCCGACGGTGGATAAACCACCGGCCAGCGAGTACCGCAGAAGTGGTTGGGCCATGTGTGGGTAAGCCATGGCCCATTCATGACCCTAGCGCGGCAGTAGGCTGGTCAAGTCGGCAAGCCATGGCCCATGCATGACCCTAGCGCGGCAATAGGCTGGCCAAGTCGGCCGTACTCGTCGGCCCAAGGTCGATTGCCGATGATCGGCCGTTCTTAGGCCATTGTCAATCCCCGGCCTCGGGCTGAGGTAGGTGGCCTAGGTCGGCCCGGTGAGTTTCAGTCGGCCATATTGGCAAGGGCCGAGTGCGGGCCGACCATAGGCTTGCCGCTACTGCACACTGGAGAAGGGGAGAAGAGGCAGGTAACGGAGAGTTGAGGTGTGAATGAAGGGTGGTTATCATTGTACATTGACGTTTCCGTTGTAGTCGGGGTTATTGAGGGGACCATGCGTACACATAAGGACACTTGCGAAACGCAACATAATTCACAGCTCTCTTCTAAAACGTTACGGAAACTATTCCAGCCAGTGCAGCGTGTCTTGGCAAGGATCAGGAGGAGGAAGATGAAGAGGAAAGGCAGGGAGGTTGGCAAGGATCAGAGTTCAGTAACAGGATTCGAGCTCAGTCTTGGAGCTAACGCGCTTCTTCCTTTTTTTCACACCTCTGAACTTCGTCGTCTTCACCGCTTGCTACAATATTATTTTAAAATATTAACTTACATTATTCTTTCATGCGAGGTGATAAGTGGGAATATATAAGAATTTCCCGATTTTTCTTCGGTAGCTAAATATGCGAAAACTGCAGCGTACTTGGGCAATTTTTACGGCAGTCTGAAGTGGATGAACTGTGATCGAATATGACGGCGATTAGCATTTTGAAGGCACGACAAACCTGAAGAGGATGAACTGTGATCGATTATAACGGCGATTGGCATGGGGAATTTGGAAGGCAGTTTCTTTTGTACTGATATTTTGGAACAATTGGCAGCAAGATTACTTTCTCTTCATATTGTTACCGGGAAACGCGTGACCGATGAAATGGTGTGTTCAGAGACGAAGACGACGACCGAGGAACGCGTGGACGACGAAGTGTTCTAGAAGACGACACTGAGAGTGTGGATGCTGCACGGCCCCTGAAGGCTTTGCGCCGAGTTTCGCCCTTCGCAGCGCAAGTTTCATTAAATAAATCCCTGTAACATCTTGGTGGAGGTGGCGGATTCGATACTATCTGACGCTGGATCTCCGCAGCGGCCGTCACCTCGGAACCGTCACGATGACAACCGATGCGGCTCCATCTACCTCTGCAACTCCTACTGTCGTCGTGGCCCACCCCCGTGACCCTGGCCCATTCTGCGGTACCGATAAGGTGGATGTCGAGGACTGGCTCTCGCTTTATGAGCGTGTTAGCCCGCACAACAGGTGGGACGCCACGCTGATGCTGGCCAATGTTATTTTTTACCTCACTGGCACGGCACGCGTGTGGTTCGAAACGCACTAAGCAGATATTCCTTCCTGGGATGTTTGTAAAGAAAAACTCCGAGACCTGTTTGAAAAGCCTGATGGCCGTCAGATCGCCGCCAAGAGGGACCTCGCCACTAGAGCCCAGACATCAACCGAGCCTTATATGACCTACATCCAAGACGTCCCTGTGCCGAAAGGTTGATAAAGACATGACGGAAGCTGATAAGGTGGGGCACATCCTGAAAGGCATAGCTGACGATGCCTTTAATCTTCTGTTCTGTCGGGACTGACTCCATTCTACAGGTCTGTCGACACTTCGAGCAGGCCAAACAACGACGCATTGCGCATCGCTTCGACCGGCTCTCCAACACCGCCCCTAGCTCCACGTGCGAGGATCTGCCGACCCTATAAGGCAGCCTTCAAACCCTGAAAACGTTACTCGAATCGTGCGTCGTGAACTGGAAGCTGCTGCACCCAACCCGCCCATCTCGGACAGCAACATAGCGACTATGTATATCTCTCATTCAAGCCGTCGTTCGCCAAGAGGTTGCTAAATTGGGTGTTTCTTGTAGCCGCACCGTGGAACGCCAGAGTTCGAGCCCCGTTCCTCCCATGGTCGCTTATGCTACGCCCCATAACACCTACACACCACGTTATCGATACCGAAATCCTGATGAGTGGCGCACCCCTGAGGATCGGCAAATCTGTTTCACGTGCTTGCGTATTGGCCATATATCTCACCACTGCCGCAGCCGCTGGCCTTCACCAACTCGACTTTTCCCTTATCTTGACAGCTACTCCGACTACGACCTCCGCCGTTTCTCGCCTCGTTATGAAGCGCCCCGCACCGAGACCACTTCACCTCCGCCTCCTCCTGTGTCCAGTCGCTCTCCTTCCCCACCAGCCCACCATTGCCGTTCACCTCTTCCTTGCCGTAGTTCCTCATCGTCCTCCGCTGGACGCTTCATGGGAAACTAGCTAATGCAGCTCCCGGAGGTGACGCTGCATTAGTACCCCGACCTAGAAATCCTCTACTGCCCATTTCTTCGCCATGTAACCTTCTCTTCCTGTTCGTGGACGGTTTTCCTGTCTCTGCCCTCATTGACACTGGCGCCCAAGTCTCGACCATGAGCTCATCTTTTTGCCGCTGCCTCAAACAAGTACAGGCCCCCGCCGCTTCGCCCACCGTTCTTGTTGCCAATGGCAGTACTGCTGCCGTCACTGGCCTATGCACTGCCCGAGTCACCCTTGCTGGTCATCACATCCCTGTTTTGTTCATCGTCCTCAATCAGTGCCCTCACAATGTGATCCTCGGTCTTGACTTCTTAACGGCCCACTCTGCCCTTATCGACTGCTCCAGCGGCCTTCTTCGTTTAGACCTACCTGTCTGCTCAGAACATCTTCAATCTATACTCCGCCTTCGCTCCACTGGGTTTGTTCATCTGCCCCCTGACTCTGATGCTTACCTACCTCTGTTACCTTTCCCACCTGTGCCTGACGGTGACTATGTTGCTTGCCCCATCACCGAGGTCTTTCTCGACCGAAACGTCGTTCTTCCTTACCTCATCGTCCGCGTTACCTAGAATAGCACTTACCTCCCTATCCTGAACTTCAGTCTGTCGCCCCAAGTTCTCCCCGAAGGAATATCCCTTGCTACCTTGTCCCCGCTCACAGACTGCACCATTTGTGCTCTCACACCTGGCCCACCTGCAAGCGCCCTTCAAGCACCCGTATTCCCCACCACAATTACCGACCCTATTTCGGCGATGATTGCCTCCGACTTCAGCCCAGAACACGCTCAGGATCTGCACAACCTTCTTTTGTTGTCCTTCACCGACATATCTGACTTTGCCGCCGGTACTCTGGGCCAAACATCCGTTGTGAATCATCGCATTGACACCGGCGATGCAAGACCTGTACATCGGAGGCCTTATTGTGTCTCTTACTGAGCGCCAAGTCATCCAGCAGGAGGTCGACAAGATGTTAGCAAACAGCATCATCAAACCTTCGAACAGCCCCTGGGCATCTCCTTGTCGTGCTCGTTAAAAATAAAGACAACAGTTGGCGCTTTTGCGTCCGCTATCGACATCTGAATAAGATTACAAAGAAGTATGTCCACCCACTTCCACGAATAGACATTGTTTATATGGAGCCCACTACTTTCCCTCCATCGACCATCGTAGCCGCTATTGGCAGGTCTCTGTTGACGAACAAGACCGTAAGAAGAGAGCTTTCGTCACAGCCGATGGACCTTACCAATTTAAGGTTATGCCTTTTAGACTTTGTAACGCCCCTGCCACGTTTGAACGGATGATGGACTCCTTACTCCGCGGCTTCAAATGGACGACTTGTCTCTGTTACTTGGATGACGTGATTGTCTTCTCGCCCTCATTTGAAAGCCACCTCCGTCGCCTTTCTTTCATCTTGGCGCTTTTCCGCGGTATCGTACTCCGACTGAACGCAAAGAAGTGCAGTTTTGGTCGACGCGAACTTGAAGTGCTTGGCCATTTGGTGAATGCCACCGGTGTGCAACCTGATCCCGACAAAGTTCGCGCAGTCAGTGCTTTTTCATCTCCCCGTTCACCCCGTGATGTTCGCAGTTTTATATGACTGTGCTCTTATTTTCGCCGGTTCGTCCCAAACTTTGCCGCCGTTGCTCGCCCTCTCACCAATCTGTTGAAGAAAGGTGTTCCTTTCACTTGGGGACCAGAGCAGGCTACCGCATTCTCCAACCACATCACTTTTCGCACCAATCCTCTTGTGTTGATCAATTTCAACCCGTCTGCCCCGACGAAACTCCGCACCGACGCCAGTGGCCACGGGATTGGTGCCATCTTGCACAGCGACAACGCGGCCAGCACTGCTTGAATGCGTACGCCAGTCGTCTCCTGTCTTCAGCGGAACAGAACTATTCTATAACAGAACGGAAGTGCCTGGCTCTAGTTTGTGCCATTGGAAAATTCCGACCCTACTTATTTGGGTGGCCCTTCACTATTATTACCGACCACCACGCCTTATATGTTGACTGTCTTCCCTAAAGGATCCTGCTGGCCGCCTCGGCCGCTGGGCACTGCGCTTGCAGGAGTATACCTTTTCGGTTTTACACAAATCCGGTCGGCTGCACCACGATGCAGACTGTCTGTCTCGTTATCCCGTCGATCCCCCTTCCCGTGCAGACCATGAATTGGACCCCTGTGTTTTCTCTATATCCGACTTTTCTCACATCGCTGACGAACAGCGCTTGGACCCAACCCTCAGTTATCTCATCGACCGCCTCCGCACAGACAGCCGTGACTCTTCCCTCGCCCTGTTCTTCCACCATGGGAACACGCTGTACCGCCGCAGCATGTGACCTGATGGCGCTGTGCACTTGCTGGGCGTTCCCCAACACTTACGCTCTGCCGTTCTCGAACAAATGCATGACGCCCCTACAGCTGGTCATCTTGGCCTCTCACGCACCTACGACCGCGTGCGCCGGTGATTCTTCTGACCTGGACTCTACCGCTCCGTCCAACGTTATGCAGCCGCTTGAGACATCTGTCAACGCCGGAAGAAACCCCCTGTTCTGCCTCCTGTTTGCTATCCCGACTGCGCCGTTTTCCCGTGTTGGCCTTGACCTACTAGGCCCCTTCCCGGAGTCCTTGTCAGGAAACAATTGGATCGCTGTGGCCATCGATTATGCCACGCGGTACGTAATCACTCGCGCCATTCCAACTAGCTGCGCCACTGACGTTGCTGACTTCCTTTTGCATGACGTCATACTTCACCATGCTGCTCTCCGTCCCCTACCTACTGACCGTGGCCGTTGTTTCCTTCCCGAGTGGTTGACGAAATACTTCGTTCTTGCCCCGTTCGGCACATGTTCACCACGACGTATCACCCTCAGACGAACGGCCTTATGGAACATCTTAACCGCACATTTACCGATATGCTCGCCATGTATGTATCCGATAGTCACCGCGACTGGGACATTAGTCTGCCATTTGTCACATTCGCATATATAACTATTCGCGCCATGACACTCCTGGGTATTGCGTGGGAGTTGTGCGGGGCTGGGGTTGTGCGAAAAACTTTTGCCCCACTACACAGGTCCTTATCGTGTATTACGCTCAGTTACTGACGTAACATATGAGATTACACCGCTCCGCCCAAAGTCCCCGTCCGGTACACCCACTTCCGAAATAGTGCATGAGGCCCGCCTCAAGCCATATTATTCCTCCTCTACATAGCACGCCTAATACGCACCGGGACGTTGCATTTTGCTGAGGGGGATAGTGTTACCGGGAAACGCGTGACCGATGAAGGAAGACGAGGAAAGAGGAACGCGTGGACGACGAAGTGTTCTAGAAGACGACGCTGAGAGTGTAGATGGTGCACGGCCCCTGAAGACTTAGCGCCGAGTTTCGCCCATCGCAGCGCACGTTACATTAAATACATCCCCGTGACAACATTATTTGTGGCTTAAACAAATACACCCTCTCGTACGAAATTTACTCCCGTGATTGATTGATTGATTGATTGATTGATTGATTGATTGATTGATTGATTGATTGATTGATTGATTGATTGATTGAAACTTTTTTTCCGCCGATTTAGGAGGCCCCCTACACGCAGGCCTGAGGAACGGGGGCTGGAACCTCCGCGACTAAGGACTGGCGAATATACATTGGTTATTCGCGGCCTCAGCCGCCAGGCGGACGGCTTTCTGCTGGTCAGCGGGGACGTCGCTTAATTCGCAGCAGGGTTACCCAGGCTTCTCTACTTTTAATGTTCTCCCTAGCGCCCGGAGACTTAGGGCATTCCCAAGATATATGGTCGAGTGTCCCCCTCGCTTCGCAGGCTTTACATTTATCATTTTTTCTCTCATCTATCTGGGTGTGAAACAACCAGACAGGGATCGGGAAATTTCCGGCTTGTAATCGCCGCCAGGCTATGGCCTCTTTAATATTTAAGCTAGAATCCAGTGGCGGCATCACACGTCTTCCTAATCTATAATTTTCGATTATTTCTTTATAGGTTTGCAAACGTTCGTCCATCGCCTGGCAGTCGGGCGGCTCCGCGTTTACCCGGAAGTAGAGATCTCGGGCTAAATATTGGGCCGCCTCGTTGCCGGGACGGACGTGTGTGCTGGGACCCAAATTAGGGTGATTTTGCGATCGATTTTAGTTGTAGCTTTTAGAATTCGGGCGGCTTCTTGCGAGACCCTGCCTTTTCCGATATTCCAGAGAGCAGTTTTACTGTCGCTAAAGATCAATCTAGCCTTCGTTCCGACGCAAGCGAGCGCTATTGCGACCTCTTCAGCCGTGTCTATGTTTCTGCTTCGGATGGTGGCGGAGACGACTGGTGCGGCCCTACCATCGACTACCGCGGCGACTGCCGCCCCTGATCGGCCGCTTGCAGCGTCTACGTAGGCAACTTCTTTTACTCTGAATTTTTTTGCACTTTTAACCAGTGTTTCTGCTCTCTTCTCCCGTCTCTCCTTGTGGTATTCTGGGTGCATGTTGCGGGGGAGAGGACGGACAATGATGTTCTCGCGACATTGTGGCGGTGGGGCAACCTTGTCGGCTGTGCCCCTATCTATTTTTCGACCCACCCATTCTAACATGGTTCGACCCGTGCTCGACCTACTTAATCTCTCATGTTGGGCGATTCTCACCGCTTCAGCAAGTTTCGTCCAGCTATTATTCACTCCCATTCTATCAGGTTTTCCGTAGAAGAGGAGATGGGTAGACCCAGTGCCCTCTTGACGCAACGCCTGATGAGTGCGTCTATCTTATCTTTTTCATTGGTCCTGATGTTGAGGAACGGTGTGGCATAGCATATTCGACTTATTATGTACGCCTGCATCAGTCTCAAGAGGCTTCTCTCTTTGAGGCCTCTGCCTTTGAATGCAGTCCTCCTAAATATCCCTGTTACTTGCGTCGCGTAGGTAGTGAGTTGTTTTATCGTTCCGTCGTTATACCCGTCATCTTGAATAAAAAGTCCGAGGATTCTGATTTGCTGGACTTTTGGTACGGTTTTGCTGTCGACCTTAATTTCTACGCTAAAGTCGCCCTTGCCCCTCATTGATTTTGGATTATATATAAAAAGTTCGGATTTTTGCGGAGAGCACGCAAGACCCCTTTCGGCCGCGTAGGACACAATGGTGTCCGCCGCCGCCTGTAGGCGTTCCTCTATGCTGCCATCGCTGCCATTGTTCATCCAGAGATTAACGTCATCCGCGTAAATGCTGAACTTCAGGTCTTTTATGACTTTAAGAGCCGCGGGAAGGCCTCTCATCACCACGTTAAAAAGGAAGGGGGAGAGCACCGAGCCTTGCGGCGTTCCTTTACTTCCCAGGTGGACAGTGGGGGATTCTAGGTCCTGAAACTTTAGTTTCAACGTCCTGTTTGTCAGGAAATCCATTACGTAATTATATGTCCTCCCGCCGACTCCTAATTCCTGCAGTCCCGCGAGAATTTCCAGGTGTTTTACGTTGTCAAATGCTTTTGTTAGATCTAGTTCTAGAATTACCTTCGCGTCTCTGGATTTCGAGTCAATTATGTCATGTTGTAATCGGAGCATTACATCCTGTGTGCACAGGCCCGGTCGGAACCCGACCATCTCGTGCGGCCACAGGTCGTTTTTCTCCACGAAATTAGTTAGCCTTGTTTGGATTACGCGTTCCATAAGCTTTCCAATGCATGAGGTTAGAGAAATAGGTCTGAGGTTTTCCAATTTCGGGGGCTTTCCAGGTTTTGGAATTAGCACAACGTTTGCAGTTTTCCACTGTTGGGGAAGACGACCGCTACTCCATACTGATTGCATGTAGTTGGTGAGTGCCGTTATGGAAGCGTCGTCTAGATTTCGTAGCATTTTATTTGTTATTCCATCGGGGTCGGGAGCTGATCGCGTCTTTAAGCTTAGGATTTCGGCTCTAACTTCCGCTTCTGAGATGGGCGCGTCGAGGGCCTCGTTCGGTGGGCCCGCGTATTGCCTAAGAGGGAGGGACGTTGTATCGCCGACATATGTGTCTACGAGTTTAGTTATTAGTTCCGCGTCAATCCCCTCGAACGCGTGTCTTGCCTTTGCTATTGTTGTGTTTGACTGTGTTTTCGAACTGTCGGGATCAAGAAGATATCGTAGCAGGCTCCACGTCTTCGAAAGGCTCATGTTGCCCTCCATTTCATCGCACCTGTTACACCAGTTTTGCTCGCAGAGTTTAATTGCATAATCCTCAATTTCCTTATTGTGCCTGGCTATTTTTCGCCTGATGTTTTGGTTCCATCTCTGACACCGGATGTGTATTTCCATACCTTTTTTTGCTTCCCACATGTGTAGGAGTTTCCTGTCGACTGTTTTCGGTGCATCGTCTAATGGTAGCGGATTTAACGTGGTGCATGAGGGTTTCTGCCCAGTCGTCGATATTTTCAATATCTTCGTCCATGTTTGCAGATTCCCTAATTTGTCTGAATTTCTCCCATTCGATTGCGCTGATGACACGGAGGAGGACGCAATAATCACTGAACAGTGCAGGCCCAGTCCCCCGCAGAAACGAGGCGGGGAAACGGATCCGCTGGCGGCAATAGAGCGTGGACTAGACGCCAAATACGGGGCGAGACTCGAGCGGCTCAAGATAGGCATCACCAACATCATAGGCGCCCTAAACCGAATTCAGGAACAATCTAAACAAACAAACGCGGCTCTTGCTGCTATGGCAGAAAGGCAAACAGTGAGAGAAGGGATACTTGACCAATTCCAACATGGGAAAAACGCAACCAAAGATTAATTCGACAGTATGGCAGTGGAACTGCCGAGGATTCCCGCGCAAGCGAGCGTTAGTGCAACAACATCTCAAGCAAATAGTTGAAAAACCTCTAGCCGTAGCCCTACAGGAAACTGGCAAATTAGTAATTAAATTATCAGGATATCACGCGTTTGCTACTGGACGGGGAGAAAAATCCCGGGTCACTACATTCGTCAAAAGGAACGTAGCGGTGATCGAACTAGAAATTAGTTCTCGCGACATTGAGGCGGTTTTCGTTGAAATCATCACAGGCAGGAAGAAAGAACCCAGTATTTTCGTCCTAAGCATACGCAAAGTTAGGTTCAAGACATTATTTCGCAAAGCAATGAAGGCAGCCGGAGCTAACCCCCTGCTAATTGTAGGAGACTTCAACGCCTGCCACCAAGAGTGGGGATATAATAGGCAAGATCCAAAGGGCAGGCAGTTATGGGAAGATTTTCACGAATTAAACCTCACCCTGCAGACAGACTCTGGCTGCCCGACCAGGGTGGGAAACAGTGTGAGCAAAGACACAACCCCAGACTTAACATTCACCAAAAACATAGAGGAGCTTAGGTGGAAGAACACAGAGCTCAACTTTGGAAGCGATGATTACGTCCTCGAAATAACGCTTAAACGGGGAGTCAAAGTAAGACGAGAAAAATTTACTCCCGTGATATTGCCATGACGATCTTGCTCTTGTTGCCGCACCTTTCAGCGTGCCGCAAACAGCGTTCAATGCACTTCGCGTTTTAAGTGGGGAAGAAATCGTATTCTGACCATAAATTATAGTTCCCTTCACGATAGCACAGATTCGATTAGTGATTTCATGCGGCTTATGTTCGTGAAGCCCCATCAGGAAATATTTCTTATTTTTTACAGGTCGACGTTGTGTTCCGAAGTATTTGACCATTGCTTTGAAATGTGAGCGTACAGAACGTACTAAATGGTTTGAAGAAATGCAAAGGTTCTCTCCGTTCTTCTTTAGTTTCCGACTCATAACTTGCACAAGCTGGCTCCAAATTGAATATGACATTGTGACAACCGTAATATTGGCGATAACACGTACGTGTTCTCCACTGAAGTCACAATTGGCAGTGCAAGACATCGTGGCAGGTTATGGTATTGTATTCAAAAAATAATTTATCCCGTCAAAGAATATTTACTCGCGCAATTTCTCCCAGATTATAAGCTAAGCCGTTGATGCTTGTAATGAGCCATTTTTAGTGTTTTTATCTAGAAGGCCTTGATTCTCAATACAGCCCTGAATAAGACCCTTTCCAAAGTTTGGAACGAATTGCTTTAACACTGATTTGCTCAGGGTTCAAAATTTTTAAACATCAACTACCGCAACCAGGGAAAACGCAAAAAAAAAAAAAAGTGTGTTAGATTGCGATTTACTAAAGATTATGAAAAAGCTTTCCCAAAACGCCACTTTTTTGCATTTTTAGTGACCCCCCAAAAGGTGCGACAAATTCTTATATTGCTGCATTCATGAACATGAAATAACACAATTGAGTTGTTCAGATTGATTGATTGATTGATTGATTGATTGATTGATTGATTGGTTGATTGATTGATTGATTGATTTAACGTCCCAAAGTGGCTCAGGTTATGAGAGACGCTATAGTAAAGGACTCCGGACTGTGTCTTGTTTCATGACTGATTTAAAAAGTTTTGCTTACACCAACTTTTGCTTCTTCACGGAAACTTCAAATAGCGCTGAAGTTACCTTCTTTTTTGACGAAAGTCCTTTAGCGCAGCTTGCCAGAAAGCTCCCCCTTTAAGTCCCCTCTCTCCCTCCCTCTTTTTTTTTTTTTTTCTTTTTTTTTTTTTTTTTTTTTTTTTTTCAGAGAACTGGCGGTGGGTCGCTTTCGGGATCTGGGGGGTTTAGCGTGGAATGGCCCCTTTATGATAAAGCAAAATGACTATATTGCGGGCTGGTAGAGATGATAGCCTCCTCGAGTCAATGTTTGCGAGCCATCTCCCTCTTTGCCTTCTTGCCATCGGCGCGCAAACCTCTCCAGCTCCAACCATCCGGCCCGATCGAGGGCCACGGTGTCACATTCATTATGGACGTGCTTTATACGGTCGAGTGGTGCCGATTCGAATTCATCAGTGGTCACGTTTTCCTGCTATCCATGTAAGGGGATACGCTTATCCGTGTTCAAGGCCCCACGATAGGCTAAGGATCGATTTTCTCCCTATGCTGCCATACGGTGAAGAGGGGGTGAAGACAATCGAGCAACGCGTGATTCTACCTAATATTCGCTGCTCCTTTCACTACAGCATGTTTGCGCTGGTGTGTTTGCACGCTCTTTACACGGAAAAATGCCGCAAAAGGAACCGCTTTGTCATCCCATGCACCAGCTGCCCTGTTCCTAGACTCTGCGCTACGCAATCCCACTTTTGCTCTGCAAACAAGCCCAATGTCATCTACACTGCACAATCATATGATTCCAACACAACCACAACATTATTTCATGCGTGCGAGATATTTTATGCTTTTACTCAAGCCAGAGCAAGATGGTAAGCGGCTGCTTTGCTTCTAAAAAAACTACGCTAGCAAGGGCTTGATTCTGCTGCCAAGTACTCGGTGAGCTCGTGTCCCCGTGTGCTTTTCATGGCACCGGAAAAGCGCCGCCACTGCACTGTCTGGGCTGAGTAACAAACTTGTAAATCAAGCACCGCGGATGCTCTCATTATAGGTGTATTTCCCCCGCGCTTAAACCGAGAATATGTTCAGGCCAGGAGCAACCCGCCACTATAAGGCGCGTGAGAGGCGACGGAACTTGACAACGCACCGCCCTGCAATGCAACAAGGGAACGTTGCAATCCGACTGCCTCCTTTGCAATCACGTGCCTGAAATGTCATTCGAAGTCTCGAACAACATCACTCGACTGCCCACGTGTTCTAAAGGGGATACGAAGTTGTGGTAACTGCGCCGTGCTCCCACAAAACAGAAACTAACTATGTACAAAACGTTTCGCGTATAGGACAGTCAAATACGCCGCGTCGTTGAGTATCCAGAGCAAAAAGCCAAGATGCCAAGTTTAGAAAAGTTTATTAAGACAAGGGCTGCTATAGATTCACTTTGAAACAGGTACAAACCTGCGGACATAATACGCTGCGCTGACTAAACTTACTCATCATCATCATTTTACATAAGAGGGGAGTAAAAATAAGCGAAATCACAAACAAAAGGAACATTTGAAATATAGCAGTGAAGAAGGCAAACATAATTGTTAAAGGAGCATTATAAAACGAAAGAGTGAACAATCATAGATGCATTGTAGCCATCCCGCTATACGAGGAAGGGAAAAATGGGAACACTGTTTTGCATACAAAGGTTCAACAATATGAAAAAAATGTATACAACACGTGCAGAGGCGGTGCTCAAAAGTGCGACTATGGAAGAAGATAAGGTAAAAGCAGGGTTTTGAATTTATTTGGATCACGCTCATTTACAATCTTCTCAAGTAGTGCATTTCACTGTTCAATGGCGGATGGCAAGAAGGATTTGTGAAAGGTATTGTTACGGAACCATGTAGACGCTGTAGGCTCAGACTGTTAAAAAGGCGACACGATGTTCTATTGGGAGGGAGTAGGAGTGTGCAGTGCAAGTGAGGAAAACAGTAATATAGCTTGTGGAAAAGGCAGAGTTTGGCAATTGTATAGCGATAAGACAGTGGCGGTATGTCAAGTGATGATTTTATGCGAGAAACACTGGTCCTGAGGTCATAACATGAAGTAAAGGGCCGCGCGACTCTGTACTGATTCTAATGCGTCAATTAGGTATGACTGGTGTGGATTCAAAATGGGTGAGGCATATCCAAGTTTCCTTCCTTTCCTTTCCTACGCTTTCCTTCCAAGGAAGGAAAGCGTAGCAGGGGGCGGCAGAAAGTAAGGGGTCAAGTGGATGCAGCTAGCACAGAACCGGGTTAAATGGAGAAATATGGGAGAGGCCTTCGCCCTGCAGTGGGTATAATCAGGCTGATGATGATGAGGATGATGCTGATGATATCCAAGTTTAGCGCGAATGAAAGTTGCGTAAGCAAGTTTGCGGATAAATAGAGGGGACACGGCTAGCAACCTTCTCAGTCGGTTGAGCTATTTCGAACTTTTAGCTATACTATGTTTAATATGTATGTGCTCGGACCTGAAAGTTTGCTAGTGATTTTTACTCCTAAGTGCCGGTAGGACTCGACTTGTGTTAGGGGGATTGTCATTAAAGAATACTGATAATTTAAGCTATTGCGTATACGTGATACTGTCATGAACTTGCATTTTGAAACGTTCAGTGTAATCAGCCACCTGGTGCAGTTAGTTATTTCGTTGAGGTCATTTTGGAGGAGGTCTTGGTAGTTGTTCGACGATACGCGTCGGTACAGAATGCAGTCGTCTGCGAAAAGGCGAAATGATGATGAGATGTTGCAAGCAAGGTCGTTAATGAATACCAAAAAAAGAAGAGGACCGAGCACAGAGCGTTGAGGAACACCTGAAATGGCGTTTCAAGCTGAGTAATGGTGGTTATCTATTAAAGTTCGTTGCGGACAGTTAGAAAGGAAACAGTGGATCCGTGATAAACGAGGGGGTCAAGAGGGGGCTCGAAAGTTTAGTCATGAGGCGATGATGGGGTACGCAGTCAATGCTTTTGAAAAGTTCCGATAAATGACGTCAGTTTGAAAGCCGAAGTCAAGATTAAGGTGAAGGTCTGTTGTAAATTACAATAGCTGTGTTTCGCATGAAAGGTCTCGACGAAAACCTTGCTGGGGCCCTATTCTCGACAATTCGCCATTTTGTTCAAATTGTGACGTACGCGTGACGTGTGCAGTAGGACGGTGCCAGGTTACGTAAGCACACAATCGTGTTACGCATTCTGAAGAAAAAGAGAAATTAAGTGACAGAAAAAAGCGAGCTGTCGTTTGCTACTTATATTGGTGCCAAGTAGAAATACGACGGTGCTCAGGAACCAATACTCTGAGGTGCATTCCATAATTCGGAAGTCACGGGTTGCAGTGAGGCGAGTAAAGTATGTTGTGGCGTTGCGGTATTAGTGTGTCATCACATAATTGCGGTCGAACATTCAGCATCAGCTACGCGCGGAAAGGCTGCGCGAGTTTCAGCTGAAGAGCAAGAATGGCAATAGAATAGTCGCCGTGAGTTGGTGCAAAATGAGAACGGAAAGTAGCATTGCTGTTCATAAGCGCCGATGACCTCTCACGTTCACTTATCAGCGGCTTTTAAATGCAGGAACTAGAACGTTTAAGGACTTGGTCGTAAACAGAAGGAATCGACAGGTTTCCAAAGCAACTCCAGCACTGACGAAGAGGCGCCGGCACAGACGGTAATGTCCATATCTGAGGACAACGCTCGCAGTCTCAAAGTATCAATTACTGTTAGGTACTGGCTGTGCAACCCACCTTTTTCGAAAAGCCGCGTTATGACCAGCTACCGTCAGGTCACCAAGTCTGCTTAAGTTTCTAACATATTGTGTCGGCTTGAGTTGTGTCGAGCGCGGAAAGCAGCGCAGAGAAAGAGAGACGGATGGAGAGAGAGAGAAAGTCTTCCACACACACACAAACGAAGTGGAAGGCGTACGCTGGGCCTTACACCTAGTCGATTAAATTTTCGTTCGCTGGCGTGCGCTGGCGTGCGAAAAGCTCTTGCAAAACGCAAAAGATGTCCGAGAAAGAGAACAAAACAGAAGAACAGAATAGCAGGAAGGTTAATTAGGCAATTCTCAGGCTACTGTACATGTGCAGATGGGATAAATGTAAAATAAGGAAAGAAAGCGAAAGATGATCGAGGAAATCTTGGTATGAAGCTAGGGCGGCGGCGCGCGCGCGTGTTCCTTACTGTAGAAACGGTAAAATGCAAATCAAACAGAGATATTATTTTCCGGCTGTATTAAAAAAAAAAGAAATCAACACAAAATGTCACTCAACTATATCATATGACTAGAGGGTACCGTCATAACGTGCTCCGGAGTAGTTTTTTGTTTTCTAAAAATTAAGCAAATGGTGAGCCCGCATGCATATTAAAAGAAAATTTTATATATGAAACACATCACATGTGGCAAGCAAACATGTGCCATGTACATGGAACATACATTCCTTTATTAAAATAGAAGGTGTGAGTATTTTTGCTTGCTTTGCCCATCGTGGGAAGGCTGTTCAATTCATTGACATTGCAGTGAGTGCATAGTGCAAGACAAAAAGGGCAGTGTTTAGGGCCGACGTTTAAGAAAGTCTTTGGTGATCCTTCGCTGCATGTCGCGCGAAGTTCCTGCACAGCCATCGAACCATATGAGCCCTCAGGTTGTACTCACGAACCGATCAGACATAATTAGAAAGCATCGCGGTGCTCTCCGAAATTCATCTTGGTTTGGTGGGAGCTGTTTAACTCAGAGACAAAGAGAAGAAAACACGGGACTGGGGCCTTTATTTCTCTCATTTTCTTTGTCTCTGTGCTAAAGAGCGGCTACGAAACCATCATGAACAACCTACAACTCGCCAAACTTCCGGCCCTTTTTGTTCCTCTCTGAAATGCCTCGTCTCGCGCAGATCAACCGTAACAGGATGGTAGCCACGACCCTCGTGCGGCTGTAAATCTGCGTCTTCATTATTGATCCTCTAAAAGATGACACAGCTGAAAAGTGCTCTTATGACGTCGTTTCAGTGCTTTCTGCAATTACAACAAGATGTGTCAGCTTACTTCACCACCCACTAAACTCTCTACCAAACTGCGGTGAGCTCACAGCCACCTATACTGCACGTCGAATTCGCCATGTTTTTTTTCGCGGCCACCTCAAGTGGTTCAAAATTCGGCGCCCAACTTTGGTCATTTACAACAATGGCAGAACATCCTTTGCGTAATGAAATGTCATTTTGACGTCATCATTAAATTTTTAAGCACGACGTATTTCCCGCCGCACAACGTCAGCCAATCAGAATTCAGGAGTCGGCTCTTGACAGTGGGCGGTTCATTTCACCTCATTCGTAATACAAGCGTAAGTGCTTCCCTTTCTACCATACTATATACCTCTGTTTTACCTCCACAGTTACTTATATATACCCTCCATGCATCATGAATACCGCTGCTAAAAATCCGTTTTCATGATCACGTCATTTTTACATCAGCGCAAAAAGCCATTTCGACATACCGAAATTTCGCGCCAGATATTTGAAACACGTGACTGTTCTGGGAACCAATCAGAGAAAAAAGAATTGCGCCGAACGGCGGCCATGTGTGTCGAGAATAGGGCCCCTGTTTCGGAAGGAAAAAAGAATTGACATCAAGATGTGATGCAATGGCTGAGTACAGCGCATGCTCTTAGCAGTTCAAAATCAAAGAGCGCGTCGCCATCTTAAAACTTTCTATCCGTTGCTTAGTAATTACTTCAGAAAAGCCGCTACTTCAAATAGAATTCACCTTAAATTTCTCAATGAGCAGTCTACCCATGATGTGCCGAACTTACTCAATTCAGTTCACTTTTTTTTTTCCGAACAATAGCTGAACGCCATTCCCTGCCTCGGAATCTTCGAGAAGTAAACAATATGTATCAATTTTAAAACTTTCTGGCCCCTCAATAACTCAATATTGGAGCTCCGGTGCTTCTTGGCAACACAGAAGAGCGGTCGAGAAGGAGCCTCGGGAGTTTCGACAAGATCTGTGCAAAGCTTGCCGAGACGAGGACAAGAAGTCCTCTTGTCGAAACGCAGCGGACTGCACGTAATTTAAATTCTAGTTTACTTCCTGTTGTGTTGAGAGGAACTTATTATTCCTGCCCTCTGTCTGAACTGTACCAGGTATTCTTTACATGCTCTTCCGTTTTTCTGAAACCTTATAAAGCCGGCTCTATACGGTGATTTTTTACAT
The DNA here is from genome assembly GCF_055883805.1 of Amblyomma maculatum. Classification (NCBI taxonomy): domain Eukaryota; kingdom Metazoa; phylum Arthropoda; class Arachnida; order Ixodida; family Ixodidae; genus Amblyomma; species Amblyomma maculatum. Next base: position 133,081,333 of record NC_139347.1, read on the forward strand.
TAATACAGTGGCATAGAACATACCCTTCTAAACGCTGGTTCGCCAATATTTCTGAAGCATGTTTGCCATTGACAGCTGTATTTTGTGTGTATAGTGATTGCGTTCCTAGTATTTATATTCCCAAATGTAGAACTTATTATGGGCATCAAATGTTGAAGTTCCAATTACCCGCATTCATAAATCGCATAATACATGGCACTACTGTTTACATTTCTCGTATATTTCTAAAATAATTGCGCGAAAAGTTTGTGCCATTACATTGCAACACAGCGACTTCATTTTTTTTTTGCCTACATTTTAACTGCGTTCTTTGTATCAGGTATCTGCTTTTCTAGACTAATTGTTTCCCCTTGCTGCCTGTATGATAGGGGGCCAGGCTCCTCAAGCTATTTCTTCCTGTCCGCAAACTTTTGTTTGTGGGATTAGTTTCGTGTGATTTAACTTATTCATTTCGAGTCGATTGTTATGGGTTTCTATAAATTTTCGTTTATGGCCGTAGTTGCCGACAGTAAGCAAAACAAGAATACTCGAGCGCGGGCCTATGTTATCACTGAAAAGTTTGGCCAGGGGATCCGAAGCCATTCTATACACTGTTCATTCTGGGTGCCCTGCGACCATCCTTAGCACGGTCTCGAATACAGAGGACAACGAGGCTAATTCCAAAATCTGGGCCGTACACTCGAGGGTTCGTGTTTAGTCTGCGGCCGGTGACACATTCCCTCGGCTGTATTCGCCTTCATTCACCCTGTACTGTTTTACGGCGTTTAGTACGAAGATATGAATGCTACAAAAATATGTTTTTATCGCTCAATCCTGAAAAAAAAAAAAAAAAAATTCTAGAACTCAGTCAGGATACCGCTACCTCGCCTACTTGTAAGGTATATTCTTCTTTTCTTTCTTTTTTTTTTAGAACAAAAGCCGCATTTACCTCTAGACCACAGAGTAAGAAGGTCTCACATGCAGTGCCTCTGGGGCGGCTTGGGGCGGGTCGACCCGCTGGTAAACAGCGCCAGGCAGTCTGCTGAAGCGAGCGACAACATCTGTAGTTTGCGGATTGCGGACGTTCAAACTCGGTCAAGCGGCCACCGCCGCACGCAGCAACGGCGGCGCAGCAGTAGCATAGAGCCTCCGGGAGGAAGAGAGGAGCCGACTCCTCACTCTTTCTTCAAAATCCGGGCGACAACGGGAGATCAGCAGCGAAACTGCTTCCCCCTCTCCACGGCTGGAGCGGCGGCTGCGGCGGCGTGCTCAACAAGTTTTCCCCCAACGGTCGCTCGTCGACGCGAGCAGCGCTGGAGACAACGCAGCGAACGAGCCCGTCGTTTTAACGTTGCGTGCGCCTGTGCAGCTGTGTGACGTTGTCGTCTTGCCCCGTGTTGTTGTTGTGACCGACGTGCGGTGTGAGACAGCAGGCATGTCGCTTCGCGATGCTCGGTCCCAGTACACACTGGCCGGCTGCGCGGCAGCGCTGGTGGCCGTGGTGTTCGTGACCGTGTCTTTCTGCACGCCCTACTGGCTCATCTCGGACGGCCTCAACCCGGGAATTCGCAAGTTCCGCAGGCTCGGCCTGTGGGAGGTGTGCTTCGACTACTTTTTCGAGCAGTACTACCGATACGACTACGAATTCCGAGGCTGTCGGTGGATATTCGACCGCGAATACCGCATCCTGCGCCCTCTGCTCGAGCCCCGTGAGTATGCGTGCGCTGCACGAAAGCGCGCGCGCGCGCCGTTTCCGCTCTCTTGAGGGAACGCGAGTTTTGAAACATGAAAACGTGGTACTCGCCGTTGGTAAGTCTGGCTGCGCTCTGCCCGGAGTGAGCAAGCTGCTATGGATGCTTCACGGGCGCCACGAGCTCAGTATTTTATCGATGTTTTGATTGGTTTAACATGCCTTCCAAGCTTAAAGTACTATCTAGAAATTCGCCTTGAATGCTGTCATTGTTTGGATAATTTCAGCAAATTAAACGGGTTTTTGCGTCGTCGGGCGAGAGTGTAAAATCGGCATTTTCAGCAGAAGTGGCGCAGTATGCGGTGGCTCATGGTGTCCTGGCTCCCCGGTGTGCAAATTCCATGGAGGAAGGAAATGCATATTGACCGCAGATTGACCGCTGTGCTTTCGGTGAACACCCGAACCTCACCACTAAGGAAAAAGTAAAAGTAGTGGAATGCGGAATAGGCGTCGTAACGGAGTGCTTTATAACCTTTTCGCACAGCATACGGCCAGGTCACCGTAATAAGGATTCGAATCCTGAACCTTGCGATCAACTGCCGAACGCTAGTCACCGTGGCCCTACAGTCTAAACAGCGAGCGAGGATTTTACATGTGGGAAGTGTGGCTTTGAGATTTGAAAACTAGGTGAAGGCACGCATTCGCTCACATTTTTTTCTTGTAGTGCTCGCTCATTCCTCGTAGGCGTAGAAAAAGTGCTGCATCGCGCCGCGACCAAATAATTTCTTTCATGAGCCATCTGTATTCCACGCCTAAAGGCTGCGAGACGAGCTGTCAAACCAATAAACGAAACAAGCCCGCCTCTGCGCTAAGGAATGCCAGACAAGATGCTCGTTTCGCTGAGTTGGCGACACCGGCTGTGTCGAATGCTATGATGTCACCACTTTTCCAAGTAAAAGCTTCCAAGTCAGCTAACAACACCCAGGCCATGTGCAAAGCAGTTTGCGCGGGTTACTTCTCCATTTTAGAGCATCCCGCTCGCGCGGTGGCTGTCAGCTCTCCGCGTACTTGAACAAGCCGAACCGCTTCGTTTAAAATGTGTTTGCCAACTCGTTACGTGCGATGCCAGACAGTAGTAGTAGTAAGTGGTGTTGTTAAAATAAACATAAAATGGAAGTATAACTATATGTTTGCCAGCCCTGTTATCTGCTAAACACCAGGCGCACCTGAACTGGGGCGGCGGAAGTAAAGGAGTAGTAAGGAAGAGGAAATTAAAGAGGTGAGCGACATGAAAAAAAGAACAGGGTAGGTAAAAATAAAAGGTATGATATGCCAGAAAGCTGCATGAAAAATTCGAAATGATTTCATAGCAACGGCGAGAATATATAATGCCGCAGTACATTTTACACACGTTTGGACTCCTCTGTGTACTGCGCGTTCATCAGCGATTCGTTATTCCGCAACCAACAAACTGTTTGTTACGCAAGCGCGAAACATTTGCCATGCTGATTTTGCTGGTATTTGAAGTTGATCTGCTGTCGCAAGAGAAGTTTCACTACGAGCCCTTCTCTATGCCGATCCAAAAGAGCCACTAGAGCTAATGATAAATTCCGCGAGGTGGCCTTGAGATTTGATGACAAGCGCCGGGCGGCATTCCTTCTACTCTGAAAGACGTTTGCCACGACGACCCCAGGGCAAGCCTGTTTTTTGTACGTGCTGAACCTACAACAATTACGTGGCGCAGAGATGCGCTCCGTCGTCAAGCCCAGGCTCTAGAGGGCGTTCCGCGGAAGGTTTCTTGGAAGGACTCATGCAGTCCCCAAAGGCGAACCACGGATCTTTGCAAATGGGGAGAAACACCTTATTTGTATTCATACACCATTTTAATGGCGTTTTACGCATGCTTGGCAGGCAGCTAGCAAGCGTCATTCGGTGCATGACGTCGATGAACAGGCCACCTGTGCTTCACACTCAGTCTAAATTGAGCAAAACAATTAAGGCTTCCATCAGTCGTGATTTTTTTGTGAAACGTAGGTGTACCTGAATACACTTGCACATGATTGTCCGCCGACTGCAGTCGTCATTTTCGACAGCTACGCTCTAAAAGCCACGCGCATTCGTACGATTTCATTAGTGCTTTATTGTTATACTTCAGCGACTGTACGCTGCATGCATTGCCTTGTTACTGCATTCGTGAGCACACGTTGCCTGAGCGGCTTACAGTGTTACATCGTTTTGTTTTTGCTCTGTCTAACTCTGCTGCTGTCACTTGTGCAGCACGATGAGGCGTGTGCAACACCGGAGGATTTTAGTTACAGAAGAAAAGCAGTCTTTCATACAACAGAGAGAGAGAGAGACTGTTTACTGGAAAAACAGAATTTTGCCGGCGTTTAGATTTCGCTGGCATGCTACTCTGCGCAGAAAGGGGAATTCGGGAGGGTAAGATTGAAAAGGAGTGGTGAGGGAAATAATAGAAATGAAGGGGGAGATAAAACACGTCCATTAAATACGTGTTAAGATGCTTCGTGGAGTAATGATATAAAATCAAATAATGAAATGCATGATCCGACATATGTGCTTATAGAGTTCACAGCTTGCAAAATGCCTGAGGGAAACATGCGAGGTGAATTTAGAGTTTGTCAAGCAGTTCAATGTCTTTCAAATATGTAAATAAAAAGTTCATCGCGATTCTCTGTTGCCTAGGGCAGGCTAAGGGACATAAAACACTGTTAATTGTTAAAAGCACTGGGGAGAGCTCCATGCTATGTACATAATATGCACGCTCGTCAGCGTACGCAGTGCACTCAAGTAGGATATGTTCCACAGTTTCAATCGAGCCACAGTTGTCGCAATACTGGTTCATTTCACCGAAACGGTAGCGCAAGCCATTTGTGTATGCACAGTTTAGACGAAGTCGGTGGTAAAGAGTTTCTAGTTGGCGAGGATATTTTGGAGGAAGTCTTGATTTTAGATGTGGGTCAATTGAATAAAGAAATTGGTAGTGATGCGTCAGCAAGCTCCAAAGTCGATACTTTGTTTCGGAAGCAATGTTTTTAGCCAGTTGGGATGCATCAGATTTCGTGAAGAAGGTCCTAATGTATATTTGATGTTGGTGGCCTTTGCGAGCTGGGACGCTTCGTTCGTCCGAGACTCGATCTGGATGTGGAGCGGATGGGCGCGAGGACATACCGTGGCGCCACCTCTTAGAATGCACGCGTGACGAACTGATTGGGATAACACGCGTTGAACTGCTGCTTAGGGTGCTTTCCTAGGCAGTTCAGTTGCGTTTTAGCGTTACATTGATTTGTTAATTTAATATACGCCTCGGTCTGGGTCCGGATAAGCTTAACTTGAAGTATAGGACCCACTCATTCGGCAAGAAAGCACTTAGCAAGTTAGAGTTATCTAAGTTGGCGAGCTTTGGTGTACAACGACGCGCACCGGCTGCACCATTGCTGTTGTTATGGAAAAAAAAAAAAAAAAAGAAAGCTGCCACACAATCAGTCAGATGTAAACAGTTACTGAACAGGTAACACGATTCCTCTGCAAGAGCAGAGGACTGTCAGGAAGGAGCCAGACCGAGTTAAGCGCCTTCGCATTGCGCCGGCGGAAGCGGCACCGTTCGCCTGCTCCCTTGAACGCAGTAGAGCAGAAAAGTTTGACTGTGGGGATGAATTGGATTAATTTTTATAGCAAGTGTGAAGACGTGCGTTCTACGCAGCGAATTCTACAGCGGATATTTGTTTTCCCCACGCACAGTAGTTTTTTTTTACGCATACTTTGATCAGCACATCGCAACATGCATGCAATGCTCTATGTTTCGTTTATTCACAGACTTTCATTTCTCACCATGCATGCCGCTGCCCGAGCCGGCGGAATCTTACAGTTCACCACAGTGAAATTCCCGTGTCGACGCGTTCATTTAGAATATGTTGAGACCCTGGCTTTCACACGATCCTTCCTTTCTTTGGGAGCCATGAAGAAGCCAGCATCTGTTCCATTCAGCAATAGTATCGTTAGCTTCACAAGTCATAAGCGCAAATTAAAACGCGCCCGCCATTTCTTGTGCCGCTCACCGAACTGTTAAGTGCTGTAAGCGCCAGCTCCATGGTCTTGCTCGCTGAAGTGTCAGTTGCGCTCATCATGAGAATGATCACTCCCTTCTTTGCCCATTCAAATCTTGATTAACTCAACTCAGCGCAATAAACTCAGCGCAATAAATAAATAAATAAATAAATAAATAAATAAATAAATAAATAAAATCTTGATTAAGGAAGATTCTGTGAGCTTATATAGGGTTCGAGCAGCAATGGAAGCTACGTGCAAGGCTGGAACTCTTTGTCAACCCGTGGCGCAATGGTTACGGCGCTCGAGTACTGTTCCCAAGGACGCGGTGATTGAATCCCGGCCTCGGCGGCCGCTTTTCGATTGAGGCGAAAAGCAAGGTGCCCGTGTGCTGTGCGATGTCAGTGCACGTTAAAGAACCCCAGGCGGTCGAAATTTCGAGAGTCCTCCACTACGGCGTCTCTCATAGCCTGAGTCGCTTTGGGACGTTAAACCCCACAAACCAAACCATCTTTGTCAACCCAAACTACAGCTATTAGCTTTTAAAACGCCCAAATTTAATCGAGCGTCTGTTTCAGCAGCAGTAAGAGGAGTCACGTGATCCCACTTGCTCCTCTAGATCGACGCTAGCGCAGTTCGCTCCAGTGGTGGCGCTCGCGCCCATATTCCGTGCACGCCAATGAAATACCGCTCTGAGTCAGTCACCAGTGTTGTTGAACCGCATTTGAAACGCTGTAAACCTGTCAATGATGAATTCCAGAAGTACAGTGATTTTATTTCACTGTGCGCGCCTCAAACACGCGCACTGCTTCCTCGATGACACGAGGCGCAGTGTGGAAGGGTCATTTCGCACCTGTCCGCTAAATGAAGCGTTGGCGTGCTTCTTCGTGGCCTTATGCTGTACGACGAGGTCCGTCGGTGCCTGATAGCAGAGTCACGCCTGCACACGCCCCCCTCCTCCTTCAACACGCTTCCGTGCTGTGTGCGTGATGACCGGCTGCGCTTACGGATCCGCTGTTATTCTGTCCGTGCCGTTTCCTATGATTTCGTGAAGTTGAAAGGCGCAATAGCTTTCTCACTCTTGAACGGTGCCTTAAAAGAAGAAATGGAGGAGGGAATGAGCTGGCCCGTAGTGCACGGCTCCTGATTAATTTCGGCTGCGTGTGTGTGTGAAAAACTTTATTTGAAGGAAGCTTGAGGTAGCCGGGGCAACCTCACGCAAACATTAGGTGGGCTCCTCATTACAGGAGCCCATTGGTGACCACCGCGGCTCGGGCTCGGTGAACCAGATCGGAGCAGCCGAGCAGGGCTGCCTCTCAGTCCTCCCGGTCGGGGTTGGGTTTGGGGGTGAGGTTCGGGTTGACTGACATGCCCACACCATGTGGAAGATGTCCGAAGACTTCTCCGCACAGTGCGGGCATTTTCCTGTGCAGGCAGGATCAAAGTCTTTTAAAACTGCCGGGTACAGCAGCGTTTTGGTGTAAAGGCGGAGGAGTGTGCGTTGCTTTGTAAGGCCCTTACAAGGCTTGCGATAGATTGCATGGCCGAATTGAAATAATTCACTAATTTCTCGAAAAGTGAAAGCCGGATTGGATTCGAGATCCGTATCATAAAGGTCTGAAAGCGTTGCCCGGAGAGTGAGCGCGCGGGCGGCGGCGTCTGCCTATTCATTGCCTTCGAGGCCCATGTGAGCTGGAGCCCATACAATCGATCGAAACGCGGGGGCCCCGAGGTACTGTTTTGAAGGATGCAGTGCGCAAAGAGAGGAATGTACCTCTGTTTAATATTTCTGCAGGCCCCTCTCGAGTCGGTGATGATGACTCGCGAGTCCTTGTCTGCGGCGGCTAACGTGATGGCAACTTCTTCCGGCTGCCGCGCATGTAAATTTAACGCGGCGGCTGCTCCGTCTGTATTTCTTCCTCAGTTCACTTGGATGCGCCACGGGTGGAGGAAAAGTGGCGCGCCTGCAAGAACCATGCATGGAGAACTGTGTTGTTTTTTGCCGCGTGGACTCCATCTCCACCAAATGCGCTTCCATCGAGCGGCAGTGGTCTTTTTGGTCAATCATTGAGCCAAGCGGAAGTGACTGGTAAAGCAACTGGAACACGTAAAGGCACAAACAGAAACGTATCTTCTCGACACTTGATGCGGGGAACTACTGAAAACAAACCCCCCGCCGGCCGAAACAATGCTGCGGGAGGGACGTTTATCGCTCCCCTCCCCTCCCCAGAGCATCCGCTGGAAACATGGCGGCAGCGTGCTGGCATTTTATTTCCACTTGTTTAAATTGTGGCTAGATTAGTACGCGGTGGTCGAATGCCCACATTGCAATCGTCCTGTGACCGCAGGGTCTTCCTCGCCCTCTCCGTCCCTTGGCCCGCAACAAGCGCCAGGACACGGTTCAAGGCTGTTGGCTCCTGGAAAATCTTTGGAACTTAGCCGCCAGTGGCGAGCGTGGTATGGCCCTGCAAGGTCGCAGAACAAAGCCCGCGGCTCAGTCCTACTCGCCGATTCTGCCTCTTCTCTTGAACTGGCAGTCATAAGGGTTGCAAGCGGCCACGCCAAAAGCGGCTATGTCTTCTTATGATGCGACTCGTTCGTCGCGCAGTGTGCGCAGAGCAGTCGAGTCTGTTACGGCGTTGCCGCAACGGGGAGACCGTTCGATGGAAAATGCCACTCAACTCATGCTGACTTATGCGCTAAGCCGCGATGATTCGCTGTGACAGAATGTTTTTTTTTCTTTTTTTTTTCGTTTGCCACTTTACCTAAGGTGTCATTTGGTGTCAAAGAAAAAAAATTAGTTGTGGTTTAACTCTGGTTAACCCTAGTTGAATTGCGATAGCAACGGCGGTAGCTTCTCTTGCCTGCTACATTATTCCCCTATCACGCCCTATCATTGTAAGGTGCTACATTGGGGACATTTAAGTTCATCCTTTAAAGGGCCACTGTCCAGGGAAGGCCCGTTTAAGAAAAGGAGCCCAGTGTTTCGATCAGGTACCGGAGATAGTCTGTGCAAAATTCTACAGCGACACGCGCGCCGCAAAGCATCGAAAATACAATTCAAAGCTCCCTCATGCTCTCCTTTGAGAAGCCAGCTTCACCGCTCCCTGCGCTGGCCCGACGGGCCCCGATAATGACGTACATATCGGGAACGACGTCCATTGGTCCGTCTAGCTGACTGACGGGAGAAGGACGGGTGTCTACCGCTCGCAGCGCGCTTTTCCCTCGTCACGGCCAGACTGAATCCAGCGGCGCGCGCTTTTCCCTCGACCGTTTTTTTTTTTTTTTTTTTTTTTTTTTCGCGCTCGCTGAGAGCCACGCCCCACCTCCCGCCAAACGCGGAGGAGGAAGGGGAATTTGTATTGCGGAGGCTAGACGACCTCGGGCAGGAGAGTGAAAAACCTTTGCGAGGGAACGGAAGGAGAGAGGCAGGATAGAATCGGGTGATTGCGGTGGCTGTAACTGCGTTATTAGTTACTCTTTTCAAAAACATTTTGCGGCCTTGCGTTCCAGGGGCGAAGTCTCACAGTCACCGGGGAAGAAAATATTTTCGACCGGAGGGTGGACAGTGGGCCTTTAAGAGTTTGACGCCCTATCAGTGTAAGGTGCTACATTATTGTGGACACTTAAGCTCATCCTTGAGTATGACGCGAGAGCGTAAGTTACCAGTCTTCTTCTTCTCCTCCTCATCCTCCTCGGCTGTTCAAGGTCAAGCGTGGCTTCCGCTGGGACCACGCGACGACTCGAAACCTGGTGCATAATTATTTCTATCGCAATAAACAAAAAACAATAGGGGCGGGGGGGGGGTTCGGGGGGCGTAGCACAGAACTACGCCCACTGAAGCACAATCGGTTAATTATATGCTTCGTTGTAGTTTCGTGGACGTCCTAGCAACGCAAAATATTTTCTCAGCAAAAACCTGCTTTGAGAAGTCCATTTCCGACATTTATATGGCGAACACTGCACAAATTAAACCTCTATTCAGTTCAGTCGTGCCTGACTCTTCGTGGCCCTATATATAAACGATATCTCGCCAAACTTTGCGGTCTCCCACTATCTTTAGAATATCACAAATTCTTCCGCAGTAGCATGATGATGCTCTACCCGATGCTGAATGCAGCCCCCCGTCCCCACTTCGTTCCCACAAGCACCATGATCTCATCCGCTCACCTAACTTCCTGCCATCTCTGCTACGTTGCTTTCCCGCGGAATTCAGTTAGTTGCCCTTCTACTGGCAGTCGGTCATCTCGCCTTCTGATTACATGCACAGCCCATTTCTTCTCGATTTCGGCGAGAATGTCATTAACCTGCGTTTGTTCTGTCACCTTTGTGGTGGTTGTGGACCTACCCCACCCCTGGAACCATGTGACACAATAACATAATAAACGAAATGGAAAAGAAAACTGCTTTGCCCCGCCGGAGTGGTGCAGTAGTAAGACGACCAACTACTGTGCCGGAGTTCCCGGGTTCGAACCCGATCACGGCGGCTGCGTTTCGATGGAGGCGAAACGAAGTGGCGTCCGTGTGCTGTGCGATGTCAGCGCACGTTAAAGATCCCCAGATGGTCGAAATTACTCCGTAGCCCTCCACTACGGCTCCCCTTTCACTCTCTCTCTCTCTACTTTCACTTCCACCTTCCCTTCCCTTGCGGCGTGGTCCAGGTGTCGACAGAGCAAGTATGACAGATACTGCGCCTTTCCCTTCCTGTGACCCAATTATTATTATTATTATTGCGGTCATGCTCCGATAAAGGACCAGGAACCTAGATGGTACAGTGAACGTTATCGCTGCCGCCGAATAGCTGCTTGCTACTGACACAATGAAAATAGTGTACATATCATTTTAGTGACAGCCTTTCCCTTCCTGTTCCTTGCGTAAGCATGTGATCAGAACTTTTAAAACACGCATGCATGTCTGCTGTGGGTTAATCCAAGTGTAGCACGGATGAGACTACTAATGTTGGGGCATCTGGCGAGAATACTGTGAATTTACAAAAAGACAAAACTCATCTGTCGTATTATGTCTTTTTTTTTTTTTTTTTTTTTTACAAATATTTGCGAAAGCTTAGCACGGATGAGACTACTAATGTTGGGTCATCTGGTGAGAATACTGTGAATTTACAAAAGGACAAAACTCATCTGTTGTATTATGCCCTTTTTTTTTTTTTTTTTTTTTTTTACAAATATTCGCGAAAGCTTAACGCTATTGCGTTATTAGGTCCTTTTAAGGCGAAAAGTCTTGCTTTCCTCATGCGTGGCGTCTACAGAAAGTGTGACCAGAAAGTTATAACAAATCTATAACATGATTTCGAATCAAAATTTTGACGTAACCGTGACACAGTGGTTAGGGCGCTCGACTACTGTGCCCAAGGATGCGGGATCGAATACTCAGCGGCCGCTTAGGCTATTTCGCGTCAGGGATTCGAATAAATTACATGTGCTTACAATGGTACGCCGTTAATTGTGGGAGTAGGTGTCCACTCAGAAGGGAAACAGATCATGTACCTTTCCTCTAGCCCAAACCCAAACCAACTAAAGACATTTAAATTTAACACTTTGACTAACTATATGGCAGTCTCTCAGTGTAGCACTTTGGGCCAAGCTAAACATTGTTAAACACTACTTTCGCATGTCGTAATCGGTTTATGGCTAATATTGTATTCAGCAATAACCAACTAGCCTTCGTGGGCGAGTGGCATGCCGGACTCGCAGTCCAAATGCCGTTGTTTCGATTCCCATATCTCTGGAATCAGCCCAATTTTCTCATCACTTCGGTTACTTTCCTTTGGTTACAGGAACCGCTATGATAAATTTGGCGTCAGTCTGAGTATTCCTGTCCTGTTGCTGAATTTATATAAGATGTCTGGGTCATTTCCTTGCGATATGAACGGGCGGACGGATAAATGAAGGTAACATTGTAGCCGTTCATTAGATTAATTCCTGCATTAGCATCTCGCAATCAAAGGACAGTAAGCTGACCAGGCGTCATTTTTTTTCTTTTTTTTTTTTAGCTTTGACATCTTTTTATAGATTAAGACAGTATGACTGTTGTTTTAAGAATTCGTTACGCTCGTTATCGCCAGACATTGCATATGTAGGGTGCCAAGTTTATCTTCCACAATGTACTGGAAGATCTTCAACAAATCTGTCGCTACCCGATTGTCGTGAGCTGTTTTCCTCGCTTGCATTTCTGGTAAGGCTTTGCTTTCTTACCAGTGGGATGTCCAATTCCTTCACGTCACAGCCTCCGTCATTATTGTTCCAATTGTTTCGATTAACGTGTTCCGAGGAATTCTTGTACAGCAGGTAAAATAACGAAAACTGACATCGGCTGCGTTCATCTGCGTTGTTGTGTTGCTGGACGCCTTCGGGCAATTCTGCCGGCGGCGTTTTCCAACCGCGCCACGGTGGGAATCGGGGCGTGCCTGCATCGGGCGCGTCTCGTGCCGACGGCACGGCGGTCGCTCCAGCCCGTTCCCGCGCTACTGTGCTCGCACCACGTGACGAGGGGTCTTCGACCGTGCCGCTCCGTCTCCCACGGGGGCATCGGTGACGTATGTGGGTCCCTTGACTTCCGCACTCCTGTTGTGCCGACGACCTGGTTCGGCGGCTGATCCGGACGCGTGAAGCGACGACAGGTATATCGTCTGCTCATTCCGTGGCGCTGTTCGGTGGTGCGCCTGGCCAAACCTCTCCTCTGGCACAGTCATGCAACGGATCAACAATAAGATTGAGACTGCCGCCAGGAGAGAATGGTTCAAGTGTTGCCTCTTAGGCTGATCGCTAAGATCAGCCTGGTAACCTGGAATCCCCAACCGGATCGGAAACGGGACGCGTCAAATGTAGCGTTTTGTTTCCGAGTGATAATAAAACATGGGAGGGGCGGAGAGCGGTATTGCAGAAAATAGGCTACGGCGTACGTCCCTTCCCTTACGGCGTGGTTCAGGTGTCCACAGAGCAAGTGTGACAGATACTGCGCCTTTCCCTTCCTGTGAACCAATTATTATCATACATTGAAGTGCGTGGCAGCACGGCTGCTGCCTCTTACACCTCTTACACTGTCCCTGTTGCAAGTCGTCCTTAAAAGAGTTCACGGCTCTGACCCCAGGATTAGTGCTCTCTCTCTCTCGCTGAAAGAAGAAAGCGGCTGGAGCTGTGAACTCGCCAGAAACTCCTTTTGTCACTCAATAACTGCTCCGATTTTGCTGGAGAATAATCTCCACCTAAGCTGCATGTAGCCCGTATGCTGCTCTCCGCGTGTCTTTTCTTGCTGGCTTCCATTGTTATTAACTTTGACCTGCGTTCATTGAAGCAGAGTTCTGCGAGGCATCCCGTCGCTGCTGCTGCATCTGACGTCTGCCGCAGATATATCGATCGCCTATGTACGTGTACGCCTAAAATCCAACCTGTTATTCGTGCCTTTGGTTATTGCAAAACGCATTAATTATCACGTTGATGTGCTACAAGTGTCAAGTCTCGGCGGCGCTACACTGTAACGGCGCTTAGCGGATGGCACCATACGTTAGCGAAGTCGCGGAGCATGCCGTTTGCGGAGTGCGAGAACGACTCCTCGACCTCTAGGAGGCTGCAGCTGTGGTGTATGACTCAGTCTATGAAGCGGATCGGATCGTACTACCGCGTTCATCTTCGCGTGCTATGCTATAGCTGCTGCTCCTAAGTAGTTCCCGCCTCGCTCGTGGGGTTGACTGCCATGTCTCGTGCGTGCGACTGAGGCCCCGTAACAGAGGGACAGATATATGTGCTCCTTGATGGAATGTATACATGGGTTGAAAGCATTGCCCCTCCAGAACCCCCCGCCCCCCCCCCCCCCCCCCCCCCTTTTCTTTTGCTTCTCTGTTTGTCCTGTGTGCATCTTTTGACTGAATAATTCATTCTTCGTACGTACAGCTGAAGAAGCAGTGCCAATTATGGAATGGGGCGGCCGTATTTCCGGGAAAAAATTGTTGTGGAGGAATTGGTTCCACTTCAACTGCACGTTTTTATGAATAAGTGCGTCGCAGAGGCTTTTCACGCCCCCTCTCGATGTAGCACTGTCCCAAGATCGAATTTAAAGGAACAGCGGCACGAAAGTTTTCATAGCATGTTTTATCTGCACAGCGTTGTGTTTAAGGCACTGATACATTCCGATGAACGTGTTCAGTTCGCTTATAGTAAATAATTTAAATTGGGTTTCTGCTCCCGTGTAGTTTCAGTAGATGAGCGGTGGTCGCGGTGTGACCGACAGGTATGAGACGACGTGAGACGTATGAAATTAGCTGCGGTGTATGTATATGTAGTCGCTGCTTTGTCGCTTCTGTTCACTACAGCTCCTCTGCTAGCCTGACTCAAAAGTGAAATTGGCAATGATCGAACAAACAGGTATATGACATTGCAGGTTTTTTATGTCTGATGCCATGTACTTGCCACGTCACAGCCGTGCTTATACTGCTAGAATGAAAGCCTAAACGGCGTGGGAGAGCCAAAGGCAAGTGAGCGCTACCGAGTGTATGCGAATTTCACGCGGCGGCCGCTTTTCGATGGAGGCGAAAAGCAAGGTATCCGTGTGCTGTGCGATATCAGTGCGGGTTAAAGAACACCAGGTGGTCGAAATTTCCGGAGTCCTCCACTACTGCGTCTCTCATAGCCTGAGTCGCTCTGGGACGATAAGCCCTATAAACCACCACTCCGTAGCAAAAGCGTATTAGGATTGTCGCTAGTTGTTTAAATCCGCCCCTGCTTCAGCTACAGCAAGAGAGCGCGCGAAAGGAGTCTATGACGCACGGACTCTCCGGAGTGCGCACTGCGGTGCACTAGACTAGAAGGAAGGTTGTAGGAGGGCTTGGCCTTCGAAGACACCCCTCCTTCCGGCAGATTGCGCGTGGGAACCTGTAAGTTGGCACAGAGAGTAGTTACCGTATGCGCTCGAATAAAGGCCGCTCTTCCCCCCAAATTGGGGGGAAGCCGATAATTTGGTAAAACGTGAAATAGGTAACGTTATTAGCGTTTTTTTTTTCTTTTTCTGGCATGCTCTCAGGAGAGTGGTGCCCTTGGTTGTCATGATTATTATCGTTATTATTATTTTTTTTTTTTCCTTATGCACGCTACGCGCCATTTAGCTGTGCCCGGAGATGATGGTCGACGATCATGCGGTGGGCACTGAGCTGCCAAGGAGAGCAGCGGCACTTAGTTCACCTGTAAGCTGAATTTGAAATCTTTGCTGGTTCAGGCGTCTAGTAATGAAAGTTTTAAAGTTGGAGTATTAGAATCAGAGTGCAAGTAACTAAAGGTGATCTCATTTCCGGATATAGGGTGGTTAGGGACCAGGCCCGAGTGGCGGCGGCAGCGACCAGCACCTGAATCGCTGCGACGACGCGCCTCACTATAAGCTTAGGGCTGGTTGTCGAACCGCTATCATTCAGGTTTCTCCAGATTTGCGGAAAATTTCATCCATCCGGAAATGACTCGCCAGACTATAGCCAGTAAGCAGAAGGCGTTGTGGGTGTGTGTGTGCGCCTTATTTGCGATCTGCTTTCCGAGCAAAGTTCATTCATTCTTCTAAAGCGATTTCAGCAAAGAAACTTCCGACGCCCGCTTTATAATACCCGTGCATCGAAAAAACGTGCACCCGTGTGTGCTTGGCCTTCATTTCCTTCCTTGTCTGCTCGCACTGTATTCCTAGTTTATCTTGCTGGGCTTCACGTGTCCAGTATCATTTGTAAGTCGACGGCATCTTGTTCGCCCAACCCGCGGCGACGCAGGGAGCCCCGCTACCATTCCGTCTCGAGCGATGTTGATTTTCTTCAAACTCACTGACATATTTGGTAGGGCAATTCTTCACGCGGTTGCTTGCCTTAACGAGACACGTGTCGCTGCCTTTTGAACCTTCCACGAGCGTCGACGGCGTCGCATCGCCGAGCGCTCGTGTATCCCATTGTTTCCCGTCATCTTCCGGGATTCCTGTCGTTGCACTTCGAAAGAGACAGTTCACTGTCTCTTTCGCGACGCCATTGCCTCCGCTGCCCGAATGCCGAGGCAGCATTGGGAACTGACATCCACATTACTCGGATGCCAATGCTTTTACCGGCAGGTCCCATGTCGTTGCATCTAAAAGCAGTCTTGTATACCATTGGAAAGCTGCAGCCGAGAAAGTGTGGCAGTGTTCGGCAGCAAGCATTTATCGCTGCCTGTATGAGCAACTGCGCGCGTTCTTGATGCCAGTAAGTGGCCTGAATCCTTTCGGAGAGAATAACTCCAGGCGACGAGCACTTTACGCAGACCCTTCGGCACACACTGCCTTCTTGATTATTTCACTGCAGCGCTCAATGCAGCTCTTTCTTCATGGAACGTATTCATAGGCACTGCAGTTGCTATGCGGGTTTATGAACAGCGCGCAGTCTTTGAATCGAAGGCTTTTCGCGGGGACGGAGCAGTCACCACCTTCCGTCGATGTCGGTACCTGGGAGCACGAGTATACCACTAGGCGATTAGGCCGCGTGTATCGGTATATTTGGAACTTTACCCGTTTTCCCGGCAGTGATAATGAAATGTATTACTGCTTTTACAGTATGTAGTCTCCACGGCTCTTATTTCTGCCGGGTTGCCTTACGCCCGTTTGCCTTTTAAAGCGATGGCTTAAAGGGCCTCCGGAGTCGGCGTATGGCGAGCGTAAAGTCACGGGCTTGCCAGGGGACATTGTTGTCCCGCCGATAGACCTCCTCCTGTTTTCAAACAATGTTACATCAGGGAGGCACGTGACAAGGGGGGCGCACCGAAGGAAGAACAGCTTGGTGGGCAAAAGCGTCCCTTCCAGTCGGGTCTCCCGGCTGCAAGGAGCGTCGGAGAGCTGCCCATTGCTGTGTAGCTTTTGCCTCAAATTGTGCTTCAGCCATATTCAGATCCGGCACAATATGCAGCACTCCTTAGCATACGTACCCATTAACAATTCTCACTTTGAAGGAGATAGTCTCTGCAAGCATACAATTATTTTTCTGTTCCATGAACTGGCGTGGCCCGTTGCGGACGACCTTGAGTCTTGCCAAACGCTTGAAACGCATAGGACTTAAGCACGCTTGAAAAGGGGTCAATGCAGGCCTATTACAGGCAGCGTCTTTTTTTTTTTTTATGTGTCCTTCACAAAACCGATTGCTGGGCCTCAAGAAGCGTGGACAGTTGTGAACGAAAACAGCAGCGCACGCGCGAGATGATTCGTACTTGTTAGGGTGATTTCCCTCCCGAGTACAGAATATTTAGTTTGTGTTAAGTTTGGCGAGACAAACAAAACATATTATTGATACCTTGCAGTCGGTGAGTGTGCGGGAAAAAATTATTTCTGCCTTGTCGTGTAATTCAGTCACGTCAACTGTGTTACGAGGAACCGTGAATTTCCCCCGCTGCGAGCAATACCATGCGGATGGGTTCCGCGGTATGGAAAGTAACAAAGCACGTTTCGTATCGCATAATATTCATGCAAGGCGTACAAATATTCAGTAGTGCACTTAGATGAAAACCACTTTTCGATTGAGACACGACAGCCTTTGAACGCGCTATATTATGATTCCGTCTGGGGATGCGCCTGTACTTGAGCGATCATGCCGCTGGCATGACCTGGCAATGGGAGCCGCCTTGTGTGTAGAGCTAGATCCTTCAACATGGCCAGCTGAACTGAACTAAATTCAATGACCAGAACGAATCTCTCAAAGCGCTGCCATTGATCGCATGCCGTCCGGGCCTTTTTAGAGCAGCATTCAGTACGATTCACTCGGAAGAGCAACAAAGCCAACTAATAAGTGCATAATCCTTCTCCCAGAAATGCGTGAACGCACGAGTATACCAGAAAAATGTGCTTACCGTCAAGAACAATGTCGAGGCCTGCCTGCGAATGACGTTTGTCGCTTCGCTCTTTGCACAGCAGAAAAACGCATTTCGACCGCTTCTAGAACGGAAGACACACATGCTGTTGGTCATCTTCCATCGAATATCGCATCACACCACACGAGAGATGATGGCATTGAGAAAAACAGCGAATTGTCACCAGACGAGACCAAACACTCCGCACCACGCCATCAGCAGCCGAATGTTTTGCCCACCAGGCCAAACCACGTGGCGGCCGCCCCCTTCGCTCCTCCTCCGACACGTCATTCGTGACGTAGGCCAGGAGAGGTCTATTGGTGGGCGGATTGTGTGACGTCACGCGACTGCATGACATGGTTACATGGTCAAGTTGCCAGGTGCTGCGCCAACTCGTGCTTCTACTAGAGTCCCTAGAAGTATTTGCTAGTCTGCCGTCCGAGCGGGGTTCCCTATGGAACCGGTTGGCCGCTTCTCGGATGAAAGCGCAGGGGGCGCTGCTCGCCTTCGGAGCGTCGGAGCGTGGTGTAGGTTGTGCCGTGCTGCGCGTCTGCGCCCTGCTGAACCGCTAGTGCCGTGGCAACGCTTATGCACCACGTGCACTACTTTGCGCTCGCGAGCCGGAATCCGCGGAAGTTAGCAAGCATGTGTGTTGGTGCTCCTTTTTTATGGATGTGCGATCGCGTCATGTCCACACAACGGGACAAGCGTGACAGCATGTGTTTCGAACCTTACCGCCTTCTAGAAACTGACGCTAACACACAAATAATATTTGCCAAGTATGCCTCCTTTAGTGGCCTGATCAGAGCAATTTGATTTGAGGGTTGATTTGTGAAAACACTAAAGATTCTGCCTACTCCACGTTACCTCCATCCATGGCCATGAGCCGTCCTATTCAATAAAGGACTTGCAGCTCAACTCGTGCTCGCGGGTGCAAGAGCGGGTCGCGCTTGTTCAAGGTGAAATGTTCCGTCTTAAGACACCGAAAGACGCAGAGAAGAGGCAAGCGTGGAAGCGCACCATCAAGCGCGGCGACAGAGAGCTCGACGAAGGTATAGTGTCGTTTGTGAGCGACACTTCAAACCCTAGCTGAATTGAGAAGACTGTTATTCAGGGAAAGGTTAATTGATTCCCCGGGATGCTACCTCACGAAGGATGCCGTCCAGACAGTGTTTCCTGACGTTCCAAAATTAAATGAGCGCAACTGATTGTGCGAGCAAAAACAATCAGCAGGGAGACCTGCAGTGAAAAAGAAGCGCATTGATCCCAAAGCACCAGTGAGCCGATTGAAGAATACAGTGACGGTGGATCGTACGTGTGACGAGAGTCTGCTCCAGGAATGCAGAAAGCTGCAGTCACCACCACCGCGTGGACAAATGTCGATCTTTCTGATGATGAGCAAGTAACATTCGCACATGCCACTCAAGCGAGGACGGATCTCCGGAAGCAGCCTACGTAAGCCGGCGAGCTCTGCTCCATCGCAGTTATACAGATGAAGCTGCCATGAATGCTGCAGTTTACATTCGAGCAAAGAAAGTGAAGGAGATAGCAGCTGTCAAGTAAACAGAAGAGATAATCTTCTTTAGGACATTGCGACACTCAGTTTGTGTCCTGGCGGCGGATTGAAGCCCATGCATGACCAAGACCTTCCCCTCCTCCAATGGGCGTTACTTTGCGAGGAACTGTACCATTCTTTCTGATGCAGCGCGCCTGCATAACCTGGAAATACTTGCGAAAGTTAACTCAGAACACCCTGTCAAGAAGAAAAGGATCAAGTCTGGCGGGTGTAAAGAATAAAAAGACTTCCAAGTCTCGAGCAGGTTTTCGTATGAAAGACGTACAATGACAAAGTTGACAAAGTGGGTAAAAGGTCTATGAAATGAAAAATGAAAATGAACACCTTTCAAGGACAGAGTTTGAAGAAGGGTTAGTGGTCTTCCTCTCAAGCAGCAGCTGGCTGTTAAAACATGTTTTGAGGCTGCAACACGCAATTCAAGAAAAGGAGTGGCATATATTCGAGTGGCTACTCGACTTCCTAAGCACCAAAGAATGCATATCAGCATGCAGCTTGTCTGAAGCGCGATGCGACTTGCAGGGCTCGGGTTCCCATCTTGCGCGCTTTAATTGTGCATGCATCCGAAAGGTTCTACTGACGTGTTATAACTTAACAAGAAGTTAAGATGAAATTATAGCGTGAATGAAAACGCCGGCGACAGCGCTCTGTTTCTCGCACATATGGTCCTCTGAGCCTAGAATGTGCGTCTAATATGGTTTGGTTGGTTGGTTTGTGGGGTTTAACGTCCCAAAGCAACTCAGGCTATGAGAGACGCCGTAGTGGAGGACTTCGGAAATTTCGACCACCTGGGGTTCTCTAACGTGCACTGACATCGCACAGCACACGGGCGCCTTGCTTTTCGCCTCCATCGAAAAGCTGCCGCCAGCCCTTTATACAAGCGTAATTGTTTATACAAAATCTTCAGAAGACGTTTTTACAATACGGCACCGCGTTAGTGTTCAGTGAGGATAATAGGGTATAAAAAGCAGCTTCGTTTCTCCATCGGCTCCGGGCCATGCGCGTAAAACTTCGGTCACGACAAAAAAAAAAAAAAAGAAATCGTTTCCGTGGTTATTATAATAACTGGGGCGCGAATTCAATACTACGACTAAACTCAAATAAAAAACTAAAGAGTGGCATCGCACGTACAAGGCACCAGGCAGTGCGCAGCGAATGCATTTCGAAGCGCACGGGCGCGTGCGTCGTCTGCTTCAGCAGTGGCGCACTCCGGTTCACCGCAGCTCCACCGCGGCGATCATTCAGCGGCAGCCCCCGCCGCGGCCGGCGGACGAGAGACTAGCAATATTCTAGGGACCCTACTTCTACTATGATTAGAATCGAACCCTCCCGGGAATCTTAATCCCGAGTCAGGTACTCCTCCTTAGCCACGCAGGCACGTTCGTACCCTGGCAGTACTAACCATTGTCCCAATGTTAGATTGTTGGCAATCCACTGGCTCCATATGGAACCAGTGAATAGCCATCGCATACTCCCAATATTGGTTCGATTGTTTGTACTGCCTACATAGAGGAAGGAAGAAAAAAAAATGCTGTTATAGAACTTAGTCTATGGACAATTTATGGATCATCCGTGGAGAAAACTATAATTAACTTTTGCCTATGGACAAAACCAATAGGTCTAAGGGTTGGCAGTCAGTCTATAAAAAGTCCGTAGAATATAGTGGATCACTTCATACGGGCAATAAACATCAGACAGTGAGTTTAGTACTACTTCACGTGAACTGTAGCTTTTCTTCCATTCTCTATATTACGTAAGCTGTAGTCAGCGATCCTTCGTTGTCTGAGCTCTTCCATCTCTTTAACCACTGATCCTGTTAAAAGCAGACACGGGGTGCAGTAAACATCTCTTCGTTTTTATTCATATTTTTTGAAGCCGTTTTTTATCCGTCTGTGCGCAGAGAGCGGGCGAATGAAATACAATTACTCGTAACAGAGGACACCTTTTGAAAGCTCTTTTGTGTTGACTTTGGGTGAGCGATTTCAAAGCGGTTATGTGAGCTCTAGCTGTGTGTCGTAAGCGTTTCGTCTGTCCCGTCAGTGACGTCAGAATAAGCGTTGGGTAGACTGTCCATGACAGGGGACCGTGCGCAAAGCGGCGCTATTTGATGTCCGGACTAACATTCCAGCTCGTTGCCGCCATCTTGCCGACTCCGCCGCGGGGCCATGACGCGCGCCAGCGGCGACGGCAAACGGAGGTTTCATTCCTCGCGCAGTCCTTTGTCGCGGGGTTAAGTGCCGTTGTGCCGGTGAGAAAGGCCTTCTTCCTCCATCGCCGCCCAAGGACGCCGTCCGCACGGAGGCGCCGACGGGTCTCGCTTTCGCCCACAGTTCGCGCGTGCCGCACGCGGTCGTGCTCACCGCGAATGTGTGCGCCGCCTGCAGTGAGAATGCATCCGTGTGGCACGCGTCGGCACGCTGCTGTCGCAAGCGGTGCTTCTCTCCTGTCGGGGCGTTTGGGAAAGCTTATGTTGCATATTCCGCGTTCGTGCGTCTGCGTGCGGGGAGGAATGTGTCGGGAATCGCACTTTTTCTCTGCTGAGGGCGAAATGCAACGAGCACCATTCAGATAGTGTAGCGGTAGAGGTTAAGTTAGGGATGCTCGTCAGAGGTGGGCAGACTCGTAAGGTTTGGCTGAAATGGTTACCCACCTCTGTTTATTGCTATATCAGTGTTCACGACATTGTGTAGCTGTAAATGTAGCTTAAGAAACATTGAGAAAAGTCCAGTGCCGTTATTTTGCTGCAGGTGTCGAAGGGTCTGGTTTTATTTTTGGGCAACCTTATGAGATTAGCTTGAAACCTCACGAGGTGCCCCACCTCTACTGGGGGATCTTAAGAGCAACTGCGCGGATTTTATGAACATTTCGGGTTCGTAATTCCATCATATTCCTCAGAATCTCGTCTCTTCAATAAAAGAACCAAATTCCAAATAGCAAAAACCAAATACCAAAAACCAAAACCAGAAATACCAAATAGAAGTACTTTAAAAAAGCAATAGCGATAAAACCGAAACTTGGTTTCGGCAAACCTAGGACGTGGCGACATGCCAAGCTATGACGTCACGGCACGGCCGCAAAAGCAATCGCGCGCGCGTTAAACTGGTAATGGTAAGTGACAGCTAGGGTCGCTATTTGTATGAAATGATCGAAAGCAACCTTGAAATTTTGTCCTGCAGCAAAAGCAGTACGAATCCAGTTACGTCACGCGCACAGTGTTGCTCATAGAAATGACGCCACAAATTGGGAAGTCTTAAATGTCATTTGCGCTGCAACAAAGGATTTCAGCACTCCAAATTTCGCACAAATGAAGAGAAAACTCAGAGGAACGTACCGTGACAGTTTCAGTAATATCCGGGGAAGTGAAAAAAAACGCTGGAGTTTTCTTTAAGGGGCCCCTGAAATGCCACTTGCGGCAATATTGTAATGCAAGAAATCCATAGATGTGGCCCCTCCTTGGTGGTGTAGGGTTAGGGCGCTCGACTTCTGTGCCCAAGGATGCAGGATCAAATCCTGGCCTCGGCGGCCGCTTTCGATGCAGACGAAAAGCCAGGAGCCCATGTGCTGTGCGATGTTAGTGCACGTTAAAAAGGCGGATGAAATTTGCGGAGTCCTCCGCTACGACGTCTCATAGCCTGAGTCGCTTTGGGACGTTAAACCCAAACCATAGAGGTGGTCTTTGTGGGTATTCTAGTGAAATTTAAAAACTTTGCGTGGCGGCTAAAATTTACAATTAGTTTTAAAAACTGCTCCGCGCGATGACTCGCAACCGTTGTGACATTACTAAGTCGACGAAACCAGGATAACCGCGCGCTCGCCTCTTCCTGATCACGTGACAGCCATGACGTCATTCAATCGCAGCTACGCTGTGGCCGTTGCGCTTGTCAAGAGAGCCTCCGCTGCTTCCTTGGCTGGTGCCAACGGATCGCATCAGATCTCGACAATTTAACTGCAGCAGTCTTCATGAATTATCCAGGCGAGACGCCTTGTGAACTGTCTGCGTCTGAGAGGTTGCGAAGACGACAGGCCGCATCCGATCATCCAGTGAACGTAGCTTGCTGAGAGACTGCCGCACAGAGACGAAAAAAGCACGAAAAAAGTCGAATCGAGCGAAACGTGCCGCCGACACCTCGGAAGAACGTGAATCCCGTCTCGTCAAACGTCGCAATGACGATGCTGAGCGCCTCCAACGACGAGGCGAATCAAATATGCCTCATCCCAGTCATTACCATCAAGCATGTAACAACCGTAACAACATATTTTACCGGGCTCAACTTTCAAGCTGGTTTCTATTGGTCTCGAGATCAAGCAGAGTCGCCACCTAGCGGCATAGCGGCGAACCCTACCCAGTGTGGATGCGTGTTCGCGTCGCGTACCAGCCCGCAGTGATCTACGCGCGCGCTAGTGCCGCGTGTACAGGAGTGCATTTTGTTTGTTGTTTCGCGATTCCTGTGCGCTTTTGCTTACCTGTCTGCCTCTTGCAAAACAAATATGAACAGGTTATTACCCCACGCTCCATAAAAAAAAAAAAAAAGAATACTTATCCTTGTCGAGTATGTCGCGCTGGAAATGACATTATCAGTCGCGGTCTTCGGCGCTTGAGATTCTTTGACAAGCGGAGTCTCAAACGAAGTGGTGCTATAGTTAGGCGCCGTGTCAAAGCAAAACAGGTTGCTGCCGTCAATACAACTCAATGCAAACGCTCAAAACTTGTATATTCTCGTTTCTGTTTGGAATATCGAAACTACTGAAACATGCGACCGCAGACTGCTGCATAGCAAAATCCAGTTTGAACAAGCCACTCTGTGCCTCCTGTATCCACTTGACTGAGTACCTTTTTATTATTATTATTATTATTATTATTTTATTTATTCATTTTTTGCTGTTAAACCTTTGTCGCGGTGTCTCAGTGGTAGGGCGCTCGACTACAGATTTCGAGAACGAGGGGGTTCGATCCCGGCCGTTTCGAAATGCGCTTCTCGGCTGTGGGATTTGGCTGCACGTTAACAATCCCACGTGGTCAACGACACCATGGCCCGCCCATTTCGCATGGCGCGTTAAACCCATATATGCATTTCATTTCTTCATTTTTTTTTTTTTCTGTTGAAGGATTCTGCGCATCCGTAACAGTGGTAATGAGCATATTTCGCTTTAGAGAAATCCTCGAGCGTTTGAGAAACAAATCTTCGCAGCACCTGTTACACTAAATATCACATAATGCACATAGATTAATGCACACTGGTAGCCCGTTAGAATCATTAGAACCCCTTTTCGTCTGTGCTGCCTTTCGAGCAAACTGGTTGTTTCTGACAAGGGGAGTAAAATAGCTTCATACGGGCTTAACCATCGGTGTTTAGTTCGGGAATTAATGCATATTTATAGTCACATGATAAGGCGAACTCCTTTTTTTTTTTTTCAGGATAGTTTTATATCTGGCACCTGCTTTGGAAGTAAACGACAGAACCGCCCAAGTCACTGCTCAATAATAATTACAATGATAAAGAAATGTTCAGTTTTCGAAATTTCTTGCCAGAACATCACAGCGACCAAGCGCAGTTTTTACGATGTCTTCGCAGCTACTGATTCCTAGCTTGCACTTTAACGTTACTGAAAATTAATCGCTGATAGTCGTAAATTTTTTTTTGTTCTCTACTAGTGAAGTTAGCTTAAATTGTTTCAGCGTTATGGTGAGGACGGAGGAGATACCTATTACGCGTTTTCTAGTTCTTATAAATAGCTTTTCATTAGCCTTTTAAGATGCTTACGTGTGAAGCGAATTTCGGTGTGTTGGGCTAAGGTTTACTTCGAACTTTTCAGATGTACCACCAAATCTGATTGGGGGGTTGACCAGGGCCAACCTGAGATTTCGAAAAGAGGTGGGGGGCTAATTTGGGGTCAAATCACGAAGTGGTACTGTAAGATCCCAAATTTAAAGGCGAGTTCACATTGTCCGTCACGACAGTGCGACACCACCTCTATACCACCTAGGCAGATGGACATCCTGACATGGCATGGTTATACTGTGAACGGACGGACGGAAGAACACTGTTTTACTTTGCCGCTATTATGTGCAGATGAAATTTCGCTAATTGCCAACGGCGTGGTCGTTATTTTTAAAAGTGATGGCGAGGGGAAGTGTATGACACAGAACAGTATAAACCATGGCAGTTCGACGTGGTAACACATCAGCGGACGTGCCGTTTCCTCCGATATTAGTGCGCTACTTGTGAGCTCAGTTTGAGTTCAGTGCGAAAAACGCGCCTGGTCCTTGCTCCGCATTTCGCTAGAAAATGACTATTTCTTCGTTTCAAAACACGGTATGGCATTATCTAGTCTACGACTTCGAACTCCCGATTGGCTCTAACCACTTAACTGTGACAGTTGAAAAGTTCATTGTTACCCTATTAATGATAAGTGATCTTGCAGTAAATTGCGTCCGCCAGCTTCCTATATTGGGGAATTATCGAAAATTCGGCGAGTATGCATCGAATGCAGAAGGGCACTCGTGCGTAAACGACGTTGGTTACTCTGCGGCTGCATCGGCTGCGTTGGAATGCGCCTGACGAGCTGGGCGGCTCAAGGCAAACGCCTCCCAGTGAGAGAGGAGTCCGCCTGGAGCAAAACGGCGTGGTACTACGCGTACCTCCGCCTTGATGACATCCCGCACCGCTTCGAAGTGGAGAGGACTCGAGACTGAATGAAGTCACTACATCGTTCGAAGGGGCTGCTACGCCGTGTGACATCTTGTTTTGCCCAGTGAGCTGCTGCTGCTTTTGGCGACAAGAGAGGGGGCATAGAGAGCGCCCGTCCTAACCGCGCACTGGAAAGCGGGACGCGGAGGACAAGGGCTCAGCTGCCACCTGCTTCCCCCCTACTGTGTGCCGAGCGAAAAAACTTTCGTGAGAGAGGGAGAGAGACCAAATTAGGTCGATTTCTATTTTTCGGTTGGATCAAGGTTGAGAAGTACCTCCCGAGCAATGCTGGGGATTCTTTCATTGATATCAACCAAAAATGCCTTAAAGGCCTGGTTGGTATTCGCTCCCCAAATTTGTTGTTACTATCGAAATGGCTGACGCATGCAGGAAAGAATAGGGCAAGAGGTTGTCCCGTTGTTCTGCGCACTGTCTTCGTCTACCTCATTTGTGCGAATTTAGTGTATAAAGCGCGGTGGAATAAATTCTAAGATTTCACGCGTTTTGGCGAGTTTAGTTTCCTCGCCTTCGAATTGGCAACGTAGAAGGTTGTCATGTCTACGCTTGTGAGTCGTCACACAGGCGCGGACTATTCACATATTTACGTATTCGTGTTGGTGAGGCGTCGCGCTGACACCTATTGCGCACACTGAACGACGTTCTAATCGCTTTTCTCGTGCATCTCGATACCAACCGCCATTCTTATATCCCGAGGCTGGTGAAAAGAGATGCACAATAAGAACATTGCTCTCATGTGACCCTGGACTGCCGAGAGGGTGGAGTATAGCGGCATGCACGGCCGCGCCCACTGCAGCACTCATCGACTGATTATAAATCGGCAGCCGAAGCGTCAGGCGTCGCGCCTCGCCGGCAGAGCGGAATGCCGCGTCTTCCGGGCAGCGTACATACATGCAGCAGTGCTGCTGGGGCGTCGCCTGGACCCCAATCGTCCAAACGGCGGCGCAGAATAATGTGCGCTGTTTGTCGCTTACCGTGGTAGCGGTGCGCATGGAAGAGCGTTTCGTCATGGCCGCTCGACTGCTTTCCAGAGCGGCTGCCGCAGTCTAGGTACCCCTTGTTCTACCACGTGTATTTTAGATCGGCGAGGTCCATTCTGTGAGCGCTTGGGCGCGCGAAATGAGTACTCGGAACTCACTCCCACACCGACTCCTCGCTATTTAGCTGCGCTGCGAGCTTGCGCTACCGCTTTTGTCTCTAGCATGACCGCAGCACTCTTGACGTCACTCTCCGTGCACAACAAAGTTCATCTTTTGATCGAGGGAGGCGCCAGGGTCGTTAGCGATGGTTTAAGAGTCTAGATACTCAAGGCGTGGTGACCTTTCCACACGAGGCTCTAACGGGGGCGTCCCGACGAATGCACGCCTGTGCGTGTATAGCGGACATCTGTTGTGAAGCCAATTATATGCCACCGGGTGGCCAGCTGACTTTTGAAACTGCCCTTTTAGGCTTGTGCGAAACCAACGGTACAGCACATTTACCATGGCAGGAGATGAATCCATTCTCAAACAAAGCGTGAAAGCATACAAAGTAGTCATATGTTTCCTGGCATGACGTAGATGTAAAAAGAATGGAAACCCGAGGGGAGAAAATTGGCTGACACGTATGCACTTGATTGATCATGTTTGAAATGTACTGTTTCTTAAACGGAACGGACATCGACTAACGCATACAGCTTTTGCGGACGCTTAATAACGTCGCTTGAGAGTCGGTATGCGTGGGCGCCGAGGTGAGCGGAAATCGGGAGAGAACATGCTATGATGCATGCACATTGGTCTTGCTGCGGGAGAGAGCGATCGTGTTCTGCTTCGCGCGAAGCAATCCCCGTGTATCGTTGAGAACATTTATTTTACCTTCATTCTGTTGTGTGCTCAATCGTGGCTGTGGATTGGTGCAAACGTTGCAAACACGACGCTTGTCGTATATATATACTATACGACGGTAGGCTCCCATTTCGTCCACTGGCGCGTCTCCAGACCGTTTGTTTTGTTTCTTAATCAATCTTGCTGGTTTCGCCTAAACTTTGTAACAACATTGTTCGCACTTCCAGTTCTTGGTAAATTCGCTCTCTAGCTTTCCGGGTTAGCTCAGTTTGTACTGACACCCTCGGATAGGCGGTAGTACCTCGCATGAGGACGGATTTTTCTAGACTACAAACATTCTCTGACATCCACATGGCATTCATTTGCAGCCTTAAGGGTGGGATGCAGTATAATTATTTGATGACTTAATGAATATTATTTGATTAATTAATTATTTGATGACGCTAATGACTAAACACCCTTTTATAACTAAATGAATGCGTCAATAACAAGGGTACTTATCGCAAATGTGTGCGGTTGCGTGATCACCCGCATAGTGCGCAGCCGATCAAACAAACTGTCGCGGTGGGGCTCTTGTAGCAGCTCCCTTACCAGAAGCCCCTTTATTTATTTATTTATTTATTTATTTATTTATTTATTTATTTATTTATTTATTTATTTATTTATTTATTTATTTATTTATTTATTTATTTATTTATTTATTTATTTATTTATTTATTTATTTATTTGATGGCGAATTGTAATCGTCATTTCAGAGAAAACGTCTCAACTCTGCACAACGTAATGTCTAGTATTAAAAGACGCGAATAACAAGTGACACAGTGAAGACGGCGGGACGAAGCGGCACTTTTTATTGAGCGTACGAAACATGCATATATAGGCTTTATCGTCACATGCACAGACACGTCACCTAAGATCAAATTTAACGTGATAACCCAGGCTCAAGAAATTCCTCTTCTGCCGTGTATAGAGCAATTGAAGTGTCATTTACGCACGAGCTGGCTCTTAATATAAAATACTTCGATGAGTTCCCTAGCTGTCTTATCTCTACTTTTACCAAGAATGCTCACGTCAGAATTTATATATGTTTCGTGCGTTGAATAAACTAGTTGGAAGTGGCGCTTCGTCCCGCCGTCTTCACTGTATTTGTCCCTTGTTATTCGCGCCTTTAATATTAAAAATGGAATGTAAGCAACTCTCCCAGGAACAAGTTCTCTTAAACAACGGAATTGTTTAAACGAGCAATTTTAATTCAGCTTTCGAGCTCCGAATTCTGACCGGACCACAACTGTACGCTCCAACTTTTTCATTCGTGGATTCTGAGAACGCTGCGTATCGCCCATTGGAAATCGCCTGTATTTGGACACCGCGCTCGGTCTGGTCCCTCATTCGCCACCTTTTTGGGGTGCATAGTGCCGGAGGTCTGGAGCACACACCCTAACTACATTCGATCGTTTCGGCCGAGCAGCATGTGCTGGTGCCACCTTTAATTTTTAGCAACGTCCTCGAGTAGTGCGACATACGGGTGCCTTTTAACGGGCGCGGTTTTGTGGAACACGCGTGAGGCGTTGCTCTCAAAGCGGCCTAAACGGTCATTTGTCGTGCGCTTAATGCAGCTGTCGCTGTAGTTCTGCCATGAGGTGTCGTCAGCAGTCAAATGGAAGGGACGTACGTCGCTTTCATTTTATGAGGACTACCTACGCTACGTAGTTTTAGTCACATTTGGACGCTTCTGCGTCGCCACCAGGACTTGTTCATGTAGAGAATTGGACACGTGGGGTTAGGGCGTGGGAGGGGGTACAGAGATAGGGGGAGGGTGCTGTGTGGTTTGTCGCGACAGAACAGCAGCATTGCGTGCCTGCTTCGTTCCGAGAGGGCGGTCCGCTCGCTCTTAGATTCGCACGGGGAAAAGAAGCTCAAGCCTAGAAGGTAAAGCTGTGCCAAAAAGGACCAATTTAAGCTAAACACATAAATTTCTAGGCTCTTAAAATCCGGCATAACCGAGCATCATCAAGACGTAAAAATGAACCAGGGCTGCGTGGGGGAAGGGGGGGGGGGGGGGGGGCACCTACACTGGCGAGAGGCCTCGTTCCGGATCCCATTTGGGAGTCTACATGTTGCGCCGCGGCGTTCCCCCTAGATCTCATCCTTCGACCATTGTGTTCCAGCGGTTTTGATAATATTTTATTTTCAGGCTATAGTTGTCGGTGGTTTTGCATCCGTATGTGTGTCTGCACTTTGGCGGTGCGCCCTCGTGTCCTCCGGTGTGCACCGTGGTCGCACCGGTTTCCTTGCTGCTGCCGGATGCGACTCCATGTTTATTAGTTTTGGTCGTACGATGCGCCCTTACGTGCTGTGACATTGGGGCCTGCTTGCTTCAATAAACTAGCCGGGTAGGCTGCGCCTCTCCCTCTACGCCGTAGTCCTTGTTTGGTCGCGGTTAGCCGCTCTTCGTGCACTCGTTCGTTGGTTGTCCCTGGTTATGCGAGAGCCCCTTCGCCCTCGGTCTAGCTGGCGCGCTATTCGCGCCTCGTTGTGGCGCCCGACCCTTGCGCGATGGCGGGCGTGCCGTGTGGCGGGTACTGTTCATGTTTCCTTCCCCGTGGTTGCGAGTTTAGTTGCGAGCTGAGCGGAGTGGCACTGTCGTCCCCTTTCAGGCCCCTCGAAGACGCAGTTTCCTCCTCTGGCCGCGGGCATTGTTCGGCGCCGGAGATGCGCTCGCCCGAGCGTCACTGTCGGCGTGCGAGCCGTGGTCTGGCGTAGGCCTTGATTGGCAAGGATGTAGCACGGATTCTCCTTTTTAGGGCGAAAGCCGCGCTTCCCTCAGGAGTGACGTGAGCAGGAAGTGATGCGAAAATACGCGTGTGATTTCGTACCAAAACTGAGAAGGAGCAGTATTTTGCGCAACGCTCGGGGTCTGTCGTGCCATTCCGTTTCCCATTCAAGCATCCATCTCCTAGTCAGGTTGGAGGCTAGTTTTCGACAGGGATTCGAACCGACAGCATGATACATGTACCTCTAATTTTATGCCGTTAATTGTAGGTATACACCGAGAAGTGATACAGATACTGCGACTTTTACTTTCTTCAAAAAGCAAACTAAAGACTGCTGACTGACGAGGCCAGTTGCTCTGGATGACGCCGGGCGCATGTACGCTTGAATTCCTCCTCCTCCAAGGTTGGATGGCGGGTGGGCCTCCTCAGTGTCGTGTGTTCTTAACGAGAGCATCGCTTTGTAAGCAGAAAATCTATTATCACTGAGGCGCTAGGAGCCTTGGAAGCAGTCGATGAGTAGTTGTTGCTCATTGTCTGAGTGTTGCTGCACTTTGCGAGATTGCTGCAGCTGAATAGAAGTGCGAAGAAGGCAGCATCATGTTGGTCTTGCGGAGTTGCGTGGACATGGGCTTGTGCAGGTAGTAGTATAGTGCTTGC
Organism: Amblyomma maculatum; assembly: GCF_055883805.1. Classification (NCBI taxonomy): domain Eukaryota; kingdom Metazoa; phylum Arthropoda; class Arachnida; order Ixodida; family Ixodidae; genus Amblyomma; species Amblyomma maculatum. The sequence goes on from NC_139347.1 coordinate 133,112,447, forward strand.
ATTTAAACCACGGCCAAATCAAGGTATTTGAGCCGTAAAATAACTAGTGAAGCGGTTCGGAAGGCCGAGTACTTTCCGGTATTAGCAAGCAAGCAAACAAACAAACAAAAACGCGGGCAAACATCCGTCGGTTAAAAAAAAATGCATTAGTTTAAGATAGAAAAAAAAAAAAAAAAAGACTCGTTTGTAGTCTTGTTTATGAACTCGACAAAATTCGGGTCGAGTTGATTATTCGAGAGAAAGAGTGAATTTTAGGATGGAAACGCGTGAGTAGCTCTCTATTCTCTTCCTAGATAATTTACGCCTTCCCTCCAAAATAGGACCCGACTCGGCTTTTACAGAGTTCATGTAAGCTCAGCTCATATGATACTTGTGAGCTCGAGCCCAGCCATGCAGGTTACTCGGCGTTTTCCAGCCATGTCGTGGCCGCCACGAACGAGGAAAGCTTAGCTGCAACGTTTCCTTTGTCCTCTTCCTTCAAGTCGCTTTGAATGGCAAATAGGAGAGACCTCGCCCTCTGCATTAGGAGCAACGAAGCTGTAAAATATCGCAGCCACGCACTATCCACCTGCCGTGTGACAGCTACGCATCGTCTAACGCTAGCCACGTCAAAGTTTTGCTGGTTGTGTCGTCGTTAAGGAGCAACCACGGGTTGCTTTGAAGCTGAACAAGTTGCGGTGCGGTTTTGTCAGGTGCAATGGGAAGCGTTTGTAACCATGCTTTTGTGGGGCGCTTAAGAACGTGCCACGCGTGGTGAAGGCAACTAAATGCTCGCCCTAAACTTTAGCAATGCAACGCGAGGAGGAGGAGGAGGAAAGACGTATTGTCAAATATAAGTCTGTAATGTTGAAATTTCCCCCAAGCGTTCACCGCTCCCTTGCCCGAGGACTCCTCACTAGCCAGGTGGTATAAACCTTGAGCTAGCTCTTAGCCGCCTCGCAGACCCCATGACCGTTCTTCTATTTTGGGCAGACGGTACATTTCAACAGTGCAGTTTGACCAGCTGGGCGCCTTGCCCTTGACGCCAGCGCCCTGGCTGGCGCTGCGTGACCAGCAGTAGCGCCGCTGAGCGGCCAAGGTCGTGGTGACGCACCCCCGCGCTTGAGATCAGCGGCCCATCGCGCATGGCCTTCGCGGGCTCCCATTCAGGCCACGTCTTTGGCGTAGCTGAGAGCGCTGTTGTACCCGCGTGAAAGGTGTGTGAATTCACTACTATAGCGTGCTTGAGGGTCAAAGACATCTCATCAGCGGCAATTATTTGCGCCGCCGTTCTACACGGTTACCCCTGCACGATGTCCATTGCCATCCGTTTCACGCGCTGCTAACCTGCCCAGTGCCTAGCACGTTCCATCGCAGCTGACTTGTACGCGTGACACATCGATTGATCACGCACTTATATCAATCGCTGCGTGACCCCGCTCGAAGATGCGGACATTCCCGTACATTTGCACTGCCTACTAAGGAGCCTGGAATTGTTATCCGTTTGGGACATGCAAATGAAAATAAACGAAGAGTTTTTCAGTCCCGCTCCGTTCGCTTTGCGTACATGCTTCACGCGATGCCTTCGGAAACGTCAACTCTGACTTGTCGCATGAAGTGGCTATGACTGTGCGTGCCAGTAGTGATTCACGTCTCGACTGCGAGGTTCCCGCATTCGAAACAGGCGGCGGAATAGCGGAAACGGCCGCTCGGTTTTACATGTTTTCGCTCCTTCGCGGCGAGGAGCATGGAGCGCGGTGGTGAGGGGCCTTCTCTCTCGCCGATCGCTGCGGAGTCTGGAATGCCTGCCTGGCGCAACCAAGCGATCAGCGGCGCGTTGTCAGCGGCGACGCCCGTTTGGGAAAGCGCCGGCGCCATGTTGACGCGCGTACGGTGGCTCTCGGCGCGGTTGCGGCTGATTTGAAAAAAAGTTTGTCGTGTGCGACGCTGTTCGCCATGTCGGGCTGGTCGCAAATGTCGCTTGGCCGCAAGGCAGCCTACCTGTTCGCGGCCATGAGCCTTGTACTCGTATTCATCGCGTTCACGACGCCCTACTGGCTCGCCTCGGACCCGCGCGTGTACAGCGCGCAGCTCCTGCGGCTCGGCCTTTGGGAGACGTGCTTCCGCAGCTTCGCCGACCCAAGGGATCTGAACAAGGAGAAGTACTATGTCGGCTGCCGGTGGATATTCGCGTACGAGTACAACACGCTGCGCGACTTCATCGAAATCCGTGAGTGTGTGCGAAGCCGTGTGTGTTGCGCGTTCCTCCGTGCAGCTCTGTGACGCGTGTCTAGTGCCCCGCCTCTTCTCTTTCATGGTCACGTGTCCCTTGTCATGTTGGAAACTCGCTCCTTTGTGTTTACCTCTCACTCTTCTTAGCCGCGCTATTTAGCCGCGCAAACGAATTTGTCTGGTTGCAAATCCATAGTGGCACCGTGCCGGGATGTCTGCCGCGATGAACAGTAATGCAGCGCATGTACAATCATTATTATTTTTTTTTACACCCACATGCGAGGTTAATGTGCATTCATGACTGAATCTTTCTGTTGGCGTCGGTGTGTCAAAGCGCCTCTCAGAATGCATATGGGTTATGCATTGATTGGCCTGTTGTGCAACCTCTCCGATTACGTGTGACTCGATTGTATCCGCCAGTGAGGACACTGACTGTGAGACTACTTCACTAATTTTTAGCCTTTTAATTTTTCTGAATCCTAATTTGACAGCTTCCGATACTGAGTTTTTGGGTAGACTGACAAATCCAATGAGCCACTCAGCACTAAGTGGGTAAAATATACTAGTATAATTTCCTACACGCCCTAATAGCTGTCATATCTCATGGTTTAATGGACACGAAAGATGGTTTAGCGCATATTGCCTGCTTTCGAAAAGTGATGCTTCTTCATGGACAACATTCACTGTGTTTCATTTGCAGTTGACAATGCCCTAACAAGGCTTTAACGTTTTAAGTAAAAGCATTCAGTCTTGCCAATATCACACTTAATTTATGCTGTTGTTGCATTCTCTTGTATCTAAGGATATTGCAGCGTTGATGTGGTGCACACTCCATACATGTTTTCATTGTTTGATGGTTATTCCAGTGCTTCTGCAGATTTTAAAGGGTAGCCGTGGTTTAGCTGCTATTGCTTCATGATTAGAAATTGTTTGAAATGGCAATCATGGCTCAGTTTAAATTCTACTGTATGTAGTGCTGGTGCGCAGAGGATATTCTATGCTTTGCAAACACTGGAAAATCGATTGAAAATGGATATAACAGCATGGGCTAGCAACCAAACCATTTATTGTGACAGGGAAGGTGGCAATATGAGGGAAGCATAGCGAGCCAATGCACAAATGGTCAATCATTCAATGAGAAGTAACACATGTGTTCACTGAAGGAATGTGGGCTTTTGCTCAAATAGAGCCAGCAATGGTTGGCTAACGCATATGCCACCATGATAGTGTTTGGGTTTTATGTGCACAAGACCTGTACAATGTGCCTTTCATGCACATTTCGGCTAGTCTGTGCTTCAACTTCAAATGAGCTGACTTAAATGGTCAGAACATTCTTCTGGAAGCGTGGGCAGTAACCCAAACCAACACGCTCATCTGAGATCACAAGTTTGACATCTAAGAAGCTTATTGTACCAAAGCAAAAAATATGAGCACCAGTTTGCTCGCCGCAACTATTGTGGTAGAAAATTAAAATGTCATCAACATGCTGTGCCTGTCTTCAAGCTGGGTTCGAAGATTCCTGTTATAACAAGCCAGACCTAGGTTACTTAGGGCAAGAGGAAGGCTAGATCCAATATACAATTCTTTTTTCTGGGTGAACTATTTGATGCTGAGACTGACTACGGCCAACCGCAAATAAAAATTTAATTTTTAGGAGACTCTGCCGCTGACATTCATTCCGCAATGAAAGCCTTGCCTCAGGATAGCATAGCTGAGGTTGCTAAATTCTTCTTCAAGACATTTTAATAACATTTTTCTTTACCATAATACCCCAAAATTCTCATCACAGACAGTGGAACAGTAATTATGGCTGAGCTTACTCTGCAGTACAATGAAGTAAACCACCAGCAGACTACCATGTACCACCCACAAACTAGCAGGATAATATAACGTTTGAACATAACGATTACTGACATGCTCACCATGTATGAGGATGTTGACCAAAACTCCTGGGATGCCATCCTCCCTTACATCATCTTTGCCCGCAACACCACCAGTACAGGAGACCACTCAAATTATACCTTTTCGCCTTGTTCCAGGCAGAAATTCAACGGCTGACAAATGTCGCTGATGACAACTTTGTTATTGCCGCCTAACTTCAGCTGAAAAAGGAAGCTTGATGCTTCAACTTGTAAGAATGTGAAGGAGAGATAATCCATGTTTTGACGTCCATTTGCCACCGCAGGTTGAGTGAAAAAGTTTTGCATCACTATTTCAATACATTCTTACAAAGTCCTTCGCCGCATAGGTGAACTTGGTGATGATGTTTCTGATGGAATGACAGCTTCCCAGTGACACTGTGCACACCCAGTTGTAAAGCCATATTATGTGCTTGGAAGAATGCTTGCTTCCATTCACAAAGTTTATTTTGCTACCTTTTTTTGTGTTTTACAACATTGGATTGATGCTTCTTTGAGAGGAAAGTAATGGTGTGTATCTATATCATTTTATGACACAAGACTCAACCAAGTTTATCTTGAATGATCTCAGCCACACTCAGTATTTCCACATTGTTCCTGATTACTCTAGTTTCTATCCCAGTTTCCTTGTCAGCTTTAAATTGAGTGCGACCGAGAGCGGCAGGCATTTTGTTCCTTGACAACTACCGAGCAAACTCGCTGCTATTGCCAATGATTTGTTCAATCCTTCATGTGCTTAAGACAGCCCAGTTAGCTCATTCCAGTGCTACATTATTCACCTTGTCGGTTGCCTACAACACTCACCAATATGTGACAGTATACGACTACAGTGACATGAATCAGCCGACTGTCGTTGGACATGTTGGTCTCACAATAACTTGCATTCCTTAGTCAGTGATGCCACATGTTCCCGCTTGACGATTGACCATTTGTGTAGTCTTCTTGCAAAATTGGTCATATTTCCGTCTATCATTACACCCTTCATGGTGGGTCTGTCTAGAAATCTGTCTCTAGTTTTGACCTTGGTTGTTCTTTGCAGCATAGTTTTGGTTAAATGCAATGTTTCCGTCACAATAGCAAAGGACAGCAATAACAGAAACGACTGTAGCCTACAAGTACAGCTGTATACTCAGCTGCACGGTGAATTTGGAAAAGCTTTTGCATATCACCTTGTATTACAGCAGGCATGAGTGGCAGCAGCCAAGGTTACAGCCATTTTACTATGCGGGAGGAGGCTTTGGCTATAGCAGCTCATTGAGGGGCTTGTCTTGGTCCAGAGCTAAAGCTGTGTTGCTCTTTTAGCATTCCTATTTCTGAGTGCACTTAATCATGTTGCACGTAAACATTGTGTCATTGTAGTTAGCAGAGATGCAGTGACTACATTCATGTGAGGCTTGTAAAGGCAATTTATTGCTGAATCCTCAAGTAATAAGCTTTGGGGAAGCCTCTTGTTTTCCTTTTCAGCTGAGAGCCTAGCTGTTGAAATGTAAACAGAACAAGCACGCAGCAGCCATGAAGAACTTTTGTCCTTTACTGTAGAGTTTTTTCTTTTTTTTTGGCTTTGATGATTTCTTCACCAAATTTGAAAGCACTTGTTCATGCACTCCATTAGTTACAGCAAGCTTCCCATTTCTTTGCAAGCCACAATGTATTCATTGTCACGTATTTCTGTTACATCCTGTTGATCCCGTCATGTTTTTCAATCTGTGGAAAGCCTTAAATGAGGTGTTGTGCCAGTAAACTTTATCAGTTTGGCACCGTAGCATTGTCGCTGCGTTTATCGCATCATCTGTGAAGATCTTGCTACCAGACAATGAACAGACATGCGTTCATATCACAGTTAGCACCGCTTACTGGAGCAAGGCATAAGTTTTTGCGCCTGCATAAACTTTGTGCCACTTTTGAGCACCTGTGCTGCAGCATTTGCTTTTAGTGCCTTAAGACGTTGATTTCCCGACCACGCTTCGTAAATAATGAAAGGTAGGCCTGTTTCGACATTGCTTATGTTAGTATCGATAGGTGACAGCAAATGAATCGCTGCACCCTGCATGCATGCTCAAAACAACAGATATGCATCTGAAGGTGGGCTCCCCAGACAAGGGGCCAAGGACCAAAAGGCAGTACATAAAGAAGCTATGGTAATGGACAACTAGAAATATTGTGGACCTTGAAAGGTCACCACTTTCATGCATGCTGTCATTGGTCCTAATGTTGGGCGTCAGCAGGAGGTGCAGAGTGGGGTAGCTACGAGACGCGTTGGATGGGAAGTGCGTGTAATTAGGCGATTCTTTCCCTTGCAGCCTTCTTTGTGGCGGTGCAAGTGTTCTTCACCATTGGCTTCACCCTGCTGCTGCTGGCCTGCGTCTTGCTGTTGGCCATGCACATCTGCCTGCCCTCGGCAAGGACACACCAGCTGCTCAAGGTCGTCATCGCCCTGCTCGTAGCCTCTGGTAAGCAACTGTGGTTGAAGCTCGCAGTGCTTTTTTTTTTTTCTTTACTGTGTAAGCAGAGAACAGAGTGGACCCACCGATCACTGTTCTGGGCCCGCCTCCCCACACCACAAGCACCATCCACCACCCACCCACCCACATTCACGAAGTGTCGACAACCGCCAACTCACCGATGTGCACATGGCCTCCTCTCGATAAAGGCCTCCAAAGCCATAGAGCAAGGAAACAGCGATGCAGTCAAGTTAAAAAATGCTCGAAAAAGGTGTTTGCTATCCAGAAGCGCTGCCCGCCAGACCTACCCCAGATAGTGTGCTGTCCAATTTATTTGCCCCCATGCAGCCAATGTAGAAGTATAAAATCATTAACGAGCCATAAAACCAGGCTAGAATATAAGTGATAAAACTGGCACGACTTTCAGGCATTAGGATGTGTGGCAGTGAGAAGCATCATCCTAAAAGCGCATCTTACTTATATAATTCATTGTATCACGCCATCTGAGTGTATGGCACTTTTTCCCAGCATTCTCCAGCTCACTCGGAAGTGCATGGTGCATGTTGCATGTTCTGGTAACTGCAGCTTCTTCAAAACAAAATTTGTTTTAGAAACATTTAGAATTGATTTAACAAAACATAGCATTAAATTTCTGTTGTGTTGTGTTAAACTTATAAACAGACTTTATTTTCAATCCTTAAAGATTATTATTGGCAACAGTGGTGCCTCAGTTCCTTGGTTGGAAACATGTAATATCTCGGCAGCAGTCAAGTTTGTTGCATGAAAGTCTGGAAAGCCCTTACTCGACCTCAAAGTTAAATTGCTTGTGGGTATGCATAACCTGGCACAGTTTCCTGAAAGAAATGTGACAGGGCAGCCAGAATTGCACAACTATGATCATTAAATTTATTAAAGAAAACGATTGCCACATTCAGTCATTGCTCTCACCGGCGTCACCTAAAGCAGCGTTGTCATCACTGTCAAAGATGAAGGCATCTTCTGACCCATCCAAGCTGCTGCCGAATGAGCATTTTTTGAAGCTCTTGCATACCATGTCGGCTGGTATCGCACTGCATGGGTCTATGAACCGTTGGCACAGCAAGCAATGACAGGTCTTTGTACGCATCTATTAACATGAGTGTGAAGGCCAGCGGCCATGTACTGGGCGTGCAAGTGCTTCACGTACACCTTGAACGGCTTGTTGAGGGAGACGTCCAGGGGCCGGAGCATGGGTGTCATGCCACCAGGTATAATGACAAGGTATCTACTTTCCTGTACAAGGCGAGCTCTTACCGTGTCTGTGCCATAGCCTCAAAGTCTGAAACCAGCATCAACTGACATGCCAACATGGCATGTGGTCTTCTCTTCCAGATCACTCGAATCCAATCGGTGACGAGGTCACTATTCATCCAGGAATTCTCATCTGCTCGCACAGCAATCCCTAAAGGCTGTGGTGTATTTGGCAGCGTCTTACGCTTAAATATCATGCAACGACCCAGCTTGGTGCCATCGGTCAAAGCACACATTGTCACAGTGCAGCACAGCTTGGTATTTCTGCCAGTTAGAACACTAACAGATTTCAAGCCCTTTTTCTCGAGTGTAGCTCCCAGCAGAACCTCATAATGTACCAGAGCCTGAGCTGCATTTCTTGTTTACAAAAACAGATAGCTGTTCTCCTTTCTGAGGCTGATCACATAACGCTGAAAGTTGAGTAGTTCTTCCTTGTACGCCTGCTGGAAGCCATGGGCACATTGTTTGCTTCCATATGTCAAAACTCTTGCCGGGCCATAAACCGTGTAAGCCATTCACGGCTCACTTAGAACCTTTTGTCTGATATGTCCAATTTCTAACCAGCTGGATGAACTGAACTGTGCCATCTCTATAGAAACTGGCTGCAAATCATCATGCATGCCGGCCTTCAGGCAACAAAATGATCACTTGTCTCTGTCGTCTCAAGAGACTTCTTTCGAAAGTCGCGAATGCAGGACTCATTCAGATCTGTTGCCAACCTCTTTAGCAATGGATATGATCTGTAGCTTCTCTTTCACCATGAACGATTTCCACTCATACACAGTCATTATGCTTAAGCAAGGCACCACACCTGACTCTGGAGGCACAATGGCTGCCAAAGGCCCCTCATCATCTCAACAAAGAAAGACCAGATTATGGATGGATGTGGATTTGGCTATGACATTTGTTGGCCCCTCATCGGCTTGGCACACATTGATAAAGATAGCAGACTCCGTATGGGAGTCGCTCATTGCACTGAAACCAGCCTATCCCCCCCTTCTAATTTTCAGATCACCTGCATCCCAACTTTAAATGCATATTTTTAAAGTTTGGTGGTGAGGATTCTGTGCGAGTAAATAGAGTAAGCTTCATTTTATGCCGATTGTGTGTGCCTAATGTGATGGAGTTTCGCACCTTCATGTTTCCTGTGTTGCCTGTGGTGAGGAAACCATTTTGGCAAACATGTTCCGCCGCTTTTTAATGTCAGAAAACAAACAAATAAATATCAATGCACAAGCTTTGGATGCTTTGCCATTTAAGATATGCATATTTGATTCAGGGGTGCATGTCCGGGTGAACAAAGCAGCCGAGCAAGAATCTATGCAACAATGGCGAAATTTCTACCACATTGAACTAAGAGTTGAACAATACCGTCCTCTGAAAAGCAAGGCAAATACACTGCACTCGTGTGCAGGACGCTGGCACCTCTTAAGTGAGGATGGAACGATTGAAACATAACTTCGTGACCCACAGCACAGTGGTATGGTTTTTAGTTGGTTTTGGTTCATGGTGGACAGCTGCACTCCTTGAAGGCACAGGAAGCCTATTAGCACACTAAAGTCAGGGCAGATGACAGCAAGAGAAAGGGTGATGAAGCTTCATTTTGTTGTGTGCTGCCTTGGCTTCAAGCGGCATGGTTGTCCACTGTGAATATAGTTACCCTGAGGATGTAGATGGACGCCCATTGAGTAAAACTAAGATTTTAGGTCCCTGGCCACGGCGATCGTCTGTGGCGAAGGCCTCCCAGGCACTGCTCCGCTTTATGAGAATAACAGGCCTAATCGGAAGACAATGAGTTTGCTATGACATGACTGTAACGTGATATGATGTGGCGTGTCTGTTATGTGACTACATTAACTTCAACTATCTCTCTCTCACAACTTTTATATCCACTCATCCCCTTCCCCCAGTGCAGGGTAGCAAACCGGTTGCTTTTACTGGTTAACCTCCCTGCCTTTCCTCCTCATCTACCTCCTCCCGCGAAAGTGTTGGTGTTTCAGCCTGCTAACCTGTGCGCCCTTATTTTGCTGCAGCGGTGTGCAACACGATAGCGGTGATAGTGTTTGGTGCACGGGGTGACGGGCGGGACTGGATGCCGGACCCGGACCACAACTTCCTGTCATGGTCCTTTGCACTGGGCGTGATCGGAGCATTCTGCACCTACGTGGCAGCCGTACTGTTTGCCGTGGACAGCCGGCGAATGGCGCGCAAGCTGGATGAACAGGAGCACCAGCAGCAGGCATACAGCATGAACCCGACGCACACCATGGGCGTGCCACCACCCCAGACCCGAGCCTGAAGTGTTGGAGCCGGCATTGCCTTAAATGACGTGTGGTGTAAGATCTTTTGGTACAGATCGAGCCAATTAGCATTGTGTTGTCAATGCAGTATCAGCTGACAACCCTTGGGCTGAACTCGTCCAGGCAGTACCGATACTTGGATTCTTCACCACCGTACAAAGTTGTGTGCGTTGAATCTGTGCAGGCATGGTTTACTAGCTTATGCAACTCTGCACATTGGGTGCTGCATGCAATGGCCAACCCTGCTACGAAAAGGGCTGAATAGACACTGTCATTTCTTGCAGTGAACAGAGCAAGTGCATTTCTTAATGCAGTGTAATCTCACAGACTGTCTTGTAAAGCACGTTCTTTAGTTCAAACAACTGTAGTAACACATATTTGAAGGGCCAATTTTTTTATCATGGAGAATGTACGACCACTAAATTTCGCATCTAATTAATTACCATTTCTGGTACCTTAGGTGACAAGTGTATTGCCTGGCAGTTTTGGAGATGATCAAAGTCAAAGTCTAGACTAAGCCAAGCATCAAGAAAGTCATGCAACCTTCGAACTTTGTTGCAAAAAGGATCAAAAATTCATTTTCTGAAATTCAGAGCTCTTTACAGTGTGATGGATTATCTCTAGGGCATATGTGCTCAGTGCCTTGCAACATGCTTCAATCCTTTTCATGAGCTGCACTTCAGCATTAGCTACATGACGAGTGCATTCTCATTGGGAATCTTATTGCAAGGAAGGGGAAAATTCTGTTGAAGATTGCACGTGTGCCAGAGATGCATCTGTGACTAGGCTTTCAAGCAGCAAATTTTGTTCTTGCAAAATGTTGTTCATACATTCCAGGGTTTAAAGCCCTAGTGTCTCAAGTGCAGTTTCATTTGCCCTTTTTCAGGAAGCATTGTAATAACTGACATGCATGTTGCCATAACTTGTGTAACACAATGAGGGCATCTTTTTGTAACCATTATGCGCAGGTTGACACCTGCTAATTGTGTTCTGCCAACCTTAGTCGCCTTGTTTTGGGAGTCAACATTCATTGTTGGTCTTTGGAAGAGAGACTGCACTGCAGTGGAACGTTGGGTGCTGCTGTTTTGAGCTCTATAGATGCTTTTAACGAAAAACATTTCGCGCAGCACTGTACTTCGCCATTGTTTGTGTAATGTGTTTTATTTAGGATCAATATCCAAGACCTGCGTTTCTCTTTTTGAGAAACTTGCTACAGAGGATAGCATTCAGTCGAGCCTTTCTTGACGGGGGCGCTTGTCACCACTTCACTGTTGTTCTTCACTAGGACTGTGCGTAATAATAATCAGTAGCATTCTCCTTCAGAACATGGCTGTGTTCTGCTTTTATCAATATCGGTACGTCTTTTTCTACCTGTAGTTACGAACAGATGTTTTTATATCTGTTTTTATTTCATATTTTTATTTTGGGCCTATTTCAGAGTCTTGGTATTGTGTTGCTGCTCCAGCTTCAGACAGGAAGCTGGACGCAGGTTAATGAACTCTTGCAAATGCAGCTGTGGTCAGCTGCACTTTTAACCAAAATTGTGGATGTGCAGTGCTCTTGGTGGGTTTCTGCCGACATGCATTAGAATCTCAGTGAAACAGACTAACTTTGCCTCAGGCTGAATTTCTGTATTCAGGTCATGTGTACAAAAATACGGGTTTGGTTATCTGTACAGCAGCTGGAGCATTTCGACGAGATATTGCTAATTGACTTCGCTTTATGAATTTAGTTTGCTGTGTTACTGCGGCCAAGCATGGAGGCCATTGAGAAAATGATTCCATGCACTTGGACACCTTTGAACATTCCACTCTTGCCTGTGGTACATTTTTTTTTTGTGAACCTTTACCACACTGCTACATTCCATTATTATTTACAAGATCCATATCTCATGTGAATCTCAAGGTGAAGACTGCACTGTCGGCTTCTATTTGGTGCCGTCAGATATTGTTTTTACGTCATGTTTTTCTCACCACATTGTAAAGAGCTATTTTGTCGCCTGGTGTTATGACTTTTGTACTGGTTGTTTTACTAACATGCGTGGCTTGCTTGTGTCAGCAGTTCAGCCAATTATACATAGGGCAAATTTTCCCGCTGCGCAGCTTATACTGTTCGTGAGATTGTTTTGACGAGCCTTGCTCGGCAGCATTATTGATGAAGCTTGACTGCCTCGAGGAATAGAACAATCAATTTCCACAGTCCATCCGTCCATTCAAATTCGTGCCTGTGTGCAGTTGAAGGCTCTACGTTTTCTTCAAGTGTTCAGAGTGTGTGCCAATGTGCTTTTAATAGTGGGTCCTGGCTGGTGCCAAGGCCTGTAGAGCTTGGTAGGAAAAATATTTACACAAGTCGTGCGCCAGTTCTCAGCACTGTTTTCATACGATTCCCACCATTTAATTGTTTTTTAATGTAGGGGACCGGTTGTACATACAGGAAGTTATTCTGTCGCTTGTTATGTTTTATGTTGTAACCACATCGTTGGAGCATGTGTGAAACTTAAGGATGATGTGAATGTTCAGCATTGCTCAAATGAGAAAAGATGCCTTCATGTCCGCACTTGGTTGTATAGTGAGCTGCACTGTCTGTGAACCTGTACGGTAGTGGTGCTAGTCTCATGTCATTGTGTTGGCACGTGATCTGTGTCTATTTCTTTTGGTGCAAAATAAAGATGTGATGACCAGCAAAGATTTGTTCACATATTCCAGCTTGCTGATAGCTCTATTGCCTTGTAAGTATGAACACTGAAAGGATTTTAATGAAATGGCTGCGGGCACAGTGTATCGTGCAGTTATCTTATTGCTGCACCAGTTAACTGACTGTTACATATAGTTACATTTTGGGAAAGTATGCATAATCTGCATAAATGCATGGAAAAAAGCTGTACCACTTAACAAAACGAAAAGAGCCCACATGCACTGCACATAGTAAATAACGTGCCTGCTATTTGTTATTGGCTCAAGTTCAGTTTTTATAAATATCCTGCTAAACTACTGGTACAGCTTCAAAGTTCGGGTATTTTGGACAAAAAAAGTTGGTATCGCTGTCTGGGCGTTCAGATAGGAGAGCAAAATAAGCAGCAAACACTCGCGTTTGACACACCTAGAAAATATTATAAGCTCTTTCGGAGGTTTGGGGTATGTTGGCAGCAGCCCACTAAACTATGTAAAGTGCTAGCATAGAATACTAATTGTGTAATTAAGTGCTGGTGCACAAGGGACTTGTGTTAAAATACATCTTTTCCTTCAGTACATAGAGCGCCACACCTGCCATTCCTCTCAATTTGCCTTAGAAGGCTCATTTTTTTACTGAGCTTTCCGATTGTACAACCAGTGCCCCAAATTGATAAGTGGCCTCTGCCTGCGCAAAAATGGTTTAGAAATCTGCAGCCCCATCTCCTCCAAGGTAGCACTAGCACCATTGGCTGAACAGCTGATCAAATTCAATTCAAGCCAAAGTAGCTGTAGCTGTAGTAGCTGGCCGCATAAAAATGGGTGCACAATGCCAATTTCGACTGACGATGACGTGGTGGTGGTTTCTAATTAATGGCAGCGGTGTGCACGGCGCAGCTCAAGATATTCGTCAATGGTGGCTGGAGCCAGTGCAGGCACCCCACCCCGCGCACAACATTGAAACTTTGAATGCAGCCTAACCTCTTTTTTCGCAGCAAATGAATATCTCCCATATTTTTAATCTTGCTAGGTAGTCACAAGTTGGAAATGCAACTCATCTTGCTAATTAATACGTAACAAAATATCAAGCAATCCTGACCAGTTCCTTGGAGTAAATATGTGCTATGGCAATAAAGATAGAAGGAAAGTACCGCAATAGTTATTTTTCTCTACTTGTTCACTTATTTTCAGGAGTTGCAGCTCGCCATTACAATTTTATTACTTTATAGATACAGTAATGGTAATTGCAAATGGTTTTCTTTAGCATGGTCTGCTACAGGATCGCATTCAACTTGGTTGTCATGGTCTTGTACATGTGCATGGCCTGCGCATGCATTTCAACTTGCTGTTCATGTTACCGTCTCTACCTTCATCAGTGACTATAGTTTCAATACTGCAGACTTCCTGATAACAGGCACTAGTCAGTACATGAGCTGAGGTCATGCATTACACAAGTGACCGTTCTCTGACTTGCTCCATCAGGTTCACAATTACCGTGACTCTCCGCTACACCAACAGTTGTTGGCCATTAGCATCAGGCCAACCTTCCAACTCCTTCACATGTGCACTGGAGTCACCAACCATTAAGATCTACAACCTTTAAGCACAGGTCTCAGATGTTAACACTGATACTATGCATCAACATATCGCACGTCATTACAACCAACCAGCACCGCTGCACTACAAAGCAAAATACAACTTTGTCACTGACTTGCTGCTTGCTCTGTAAGCCACATATGCTCTGTACATATATCACAAACTTAAGTACATTGCTGGGGCTCCAACCAGATGCATCCTAGGCTTCTAACTCATCGGTCCACCTGTTGTCAGTTACAGACCTCCCAATACAAACCTGGGGCCTGATTGCATACTGCTCTCAATACACATTATCAAAACACTCATAATTATGCGACATGCAGCATTGGTGGGACATTGCAAGCGTTTCGGCACTAGTTTTGTCCTGAAAAGAAATAAATAATCTATCCTGATCTATCCCCAGGTTCACAACAGAGGGGTTCGTCGCCGCGAACCAAGAAACGTCCTCCTCCTATAGCTTCTCTTGAAATCTATTTGTGCTCTATGAGCGTCTTGCGTGTTGAGGGAAGCAACTGTCACATCCTACATTGGATTCCTAGTTTATTTGATGCCTACGATAGTGTCGTAATGTGTGAGCTGATGTGTGCCTTGAAACATGGTGCAACTGACTTCATCCCCTTGTATACATTCCATACCTCTATCCGCTCCCTCCATTTCAAAAACTAGCGTGGCCAAATGCAGGCCTTTCAGTTTTGGTTGCACAGCTGGAAAAGAAGCATGCCCCTCATGAGGCCAGTGGATCTCTGTGAGGCTGCCTACCTGCCGCCCAACTTTTTATTGCGTAAGCAATACTATGTCAGGTTTCAGCCCGGTGCGTAAGCCCAGCCGGTAGCCACGTTCGACCTTTAGAGAAGAAAGAACAGAAAGAGAAGCTACGTCTGCTTTGCTTACGCAACTATACCGGGTTTAACGAAAGCTAAACCCAGCTAATTTTTCACCACTGCTGACTCTCTTTTTGTGCACAAATTGTGGCGCTTCCTCCCGGACTTCCGAAGTTTCTCGCTTCCAATCTGCTACAGATGCGATCCTTAAAATGAGGGCATCCTCCACCGCAGTTATATATATATATATATATATATAGTGCGCTGAATGGCCGCCCTCGTGCAGCGCATTCTTTCGAGCTTCACAGGCACCATTCTACCATATGCTCTGCTTCCAGGAAAGCAGCTTAGACAAGCGTGTTTCGTAGCACACATTTGCCGAGTATGCGCAGCCGTCGTCCTGCGTCCAAGATTCTGGACCAGCACAGGAAGCTGTGGGAGGGAAAGTCTGTCAGGCAAGTTGCTACAAGTAGCTCCGATCTCACGGACAGCCCTCCGTGAGATTGGGCTGTCCCTCATGAATTAGTCGGCTCCTTTTCAGACACCTTTTCACGTCCTTTCTATGTTTAACACATTTCTACACGTTTCGTCGTCACTTTCGAGTAAATACAACATGCCGAGTGTTCCAGCTAAGCCGCGTGTCTCAAGAGATAAAAAATATATGTTTTACGCAAGTGAGGGAAATCAGATGGATATCGCTCCAGCCATCCTGCGCTTATAGCCTGCGCGTCAAAAGCAATTTTTGTTCGCAATTAAGGAAAATCATGAAAATTACTACATATTGACATTAGATATTGATACGTTGCGCTCGGAAGCAGTGGGATGAAGATGAGGTAGAAAAGCAGAGGCACGCGGACTGAGTAGCTGACCTTTCGGGGACCATTACGCGACGTCCCGATACCCTGTAAATTAGTTCTCCTAATCGCTACTTCGCAACAGTTAGTGGAGGTACTCGGTATCGATCCTATAGCTCGACCCATCAGCCCCGCGAAAGAGCCGACATGGAGCCGACGCCTCGTCGGGCTACTGCCATTGTTGTCCACATATGAACACCTCGGGAGGAAACGACCAGCCTGCGGGGACGTTTTGGACGAGTCAACAACATCCTCGGAACTGCCATGTACAGATAAGGTACTGGCCGCATCAACGCGAGTCGCGTACGTTTTCTGGAGCGTCTGACGAAGATGTCGAAGATTGCCAATAAGTGAGCAAGGAGAATCAAGACATGATCATGCAGCTGGCGAATGTGGTTTTCTTTCTTGTGGGCACTGCACTCTTGTGGTTCGAGAACCATGAAGATCCTCTTACCACTTGGGACGATTTCATGAAAGAAAAAGTGCTTCGGGGAATCCTTGTCGTGCAAGAAAAAGGCAGAACAAACCTTTGCCCAATGAGGCCAGCGCGGCCAGGTGAAACATGCACCATGCATGTGCAGTCGTGAGCAAAAGTGGTATACAACACACAGCAGGTGACGAAGCTCTTGTAAACTACATTTAAATACGATCTAGAGACAGCAACAGGGATGCATATTGATAAAATGGGACACCGCCATGGTTGTCTCGATTCCAGCTAGTTGTTGCTAAATATGGTGTTGCAATGCAGTTTTCCCGAGTTCCACCGCCGGCTGCGTGTTATATATATATATATATATATATATACGGTCATTCGTATTCGAGTTATATATTTTTTTCAAATTCGGGGGGGGGGGGGGAAGGGGGGTAAAAATTGGGCGTTATTTTTCGACTTGATAATAGGAGAGAAATCGGGTTTATCGTGGGAACACTCCGAAATTCGGGTTTAATTTACCGGGTTATATTTACAAACTAAACGCCTCATGTAAATCTCCTTCACAGGGGCACTTGAGGTATTGAAAATAAATATGTTTTGATTTCTCCTAATCAGTGGGTAACTTTTAGGGTTATGTCTTGGGTTGCTTTCAAGAAAGTATTTCATAATTTCGAGTTTCTGTCGTCATTATTACTCTCAGTTATGTAACGGTCAGTTTATGGACAAGGAACATTATATTCCCATTAGCTGGTCATCAACGTTTTACACACCCTTATTAACTTATATTTAATCATCTGCACGCGCAACATTTCAGTTTCCATCCGAGACTTAACTGTCTGGTCTCTGGAGGTATCTTAGCTGAGAGAGCGTTCGCTCAACGTCACAGCTGCCGTTAGCTTGAAACATCAATGTCAACGCTGCAATTGCTAACTTGGGGTCGCGCACAGAATTGCGTCATTCCAATAGTCCATCAGTTCAACACTTTCGTTTGTGGAGCTTGCTTCCAGCAAGTACGGGCATAAAGGAGGCTATGGTACTGGTTAAACTCCTGTCGAAGCGAGTCTACATCGCCCGTCACGGAAATAAAGAGGTTGGTAGTAATCTAACGACTGACAGCAGCCGCTCCTGGAATGGATTGGGTAAGGCCCTCAGTTTCTATATTGTCAGCTGGTTTTCTTCTTTGTCTGAGACGTTCGGTTTCAGAGTGCATCCCCATTTTGTGAAGGTTTTCGCGTAAAACTTTGATGCTTTCATAACAGCTTTTAACAACTATCGTGGGCACAACTCTAGAAACCGGGAAAAACCCGATTATTTAGGAATATGTTCGGGGTGCAAAAACCGGGTAAAATCGGATTTTACTTGAAAACGAACAACTTTAGTTATATACTGCTTTTGCTCATGATTGTACATAGAAGTGCTAAAGCTTTGCAGCACTAGCTGTTAACCATGCCATGACACAAGAGTATATATAAAGTTGGCCGCCTTCTGAAAGGAATTGCTGAAGATGTCTACAATTTTCTAATTATAGGAAACAAAACCTCGCCACTTCGTGTGACATCGTCCATCACTGCAGGACGTTTGAGGCGCTAAAGGCTCTGCGTATCACCCCCAAGTTCAACCGTATTTCCAACGTCCCAATTGTTGCCAGTGTCGAGAGTTACAACCGTGATGACATGGCGTTCTTCATCCGGCGGATTGTCCAAGATCAACTGGGTGAAAAATTCCAGCATCCTACAGCCCAGACCGTCTACTATGAATATGCGCTCCAAACAGCGCGTTTTGAATCGCCGCCTTCCTGGGCAGGACCGAGCTACAATCGTCCGCACGTAGTAGTACTGCCAGCAATCCAGCAGCTGACCCCCTCCAGGGCTCGTTTTCAAGCATTTCGGTGGAAGACCCAAATCCTTGGCTCGGGAAGATATTATACCACACTTCAAACGACTCAATCGTTCCTGCGCCTCGTCGCTACTACCATCCCACCAATGACTTTCTTGAACCACCAACTCGCCGTGCGGTACCGGAGTATTACAGTTAAGATCATCAAGGGCACATTTCCCGGTATTTCCAGCGTCAGGAGCAACATGACCAGCATTCACGTTCGTACACAAGTCCCTTCGGTCAATCTTCGAAGGCATTCCATGAATGCCAGCTCTGGAAGTTAACATGCATCCTCATTCCCGGCCGCTGCGACAAGGAGCACTCCGAAACGACTCACCCGCTTCCGATAGCAATTCCACACCGCCTATCCAACGACGCCGTTCACCGTCGCCAAGCCGCCGCTCTATATCGCCACTTCCGGAAAACTAACTGCTGCAGCCTATCGATGAGGTCTCGGAAAGGTCGTTTTCACCAATTCCTCTTCCACTCCTTATGGTACAAACAAGGTGTCTGTCATACTCTCGCGTTCGTAGACAGTGGTTTCGCTATATCTGTGATGAGTCTTGCTTTTAAAAACCACCTGGAACAGAAAGTTATGTTTGCGTGGGATCGGCCTGTTAGTTTCCGCGGTGTGGGAGGTGAAACGTTGCACCCTGTTGGTACTTCGTGTCAGATCATTATTTCCAGTGAAAAGCAACCCATAATTCGACGTGTTACTTCGTCTTATTCATGCAACCCAATATGTCATAATGAAATTGACCTTTTATGTGAATGTGGGGCGACACTTGGCTGGGGTGGTGGTAAAATTTCTCTTCGGCGCGATGCTTGCTGCCTTTGCAGACGATTCAACCGACCACCTCGACAGAGCATTCAGCATCACCCAGGACGTGATATTACCTGCCAGAGCTGCAATGTTCGTTCCAGTTCGCTCTTCTCACAATCGCGTCGGCATTCCTTATTTGCTGGTTGAACCAGACTTCTAGAACGCCACGAAGAAGAACATTCTGGTGCCGAGGGCCCTTGTTGCAGCGGCTGAGAGAACAGCATTCGTGTGGACAGTGAGCGCATCAAATTAACCTGCGTCACTCCCATCTGGCACGAACAAGCTTGCTCGCGTTGATGCATATTACGCTCTGAACATTCGTTCTCTGTCGACGGGCACCCTTGCTCAGACAGCCATGGCTTCTCGGCCAATATCGACGGTATAATGAACAAATCGCTTACGTGATTTGAGCATCTTCCATTGCAACATGTTTCCGCTCAGCATGTGTCGATGTTTGACTTCGCTCAGCCAGTCACTCCCCCTTCGCTGCTAACTTTTCGTCTGAAACACCAGATTAACACTGGTACTACACCACCGATCCGACAGAAACTTTGTCGCGTGTCCCCAGCAGAGCGTAAAGTAATCACAGAACAAGTACGCGACAGGCTGCTGAGAGGCGTCATTCGGGAGTTATCTAGACCGCGGGCTGCCCCTTCTATATTGGTGCGCAAGAAGGACAATTCGTGGCGTTGTTGCGTTGACTACCGTCGATTAAATGTCATGAAGAAAGGCGTCTACCCCGTTACACATATAGGCGACGCCTGGATTGTCTTTAGTCTACGTCGTACGTCTTGTCAGTTGACCTACGGTCAAGGTATTGGCAAATCCCCATGCATGCGCCGGATCGGGCGAAGACAGAATTTGTTACACCGGACAGGTTGTACGAAACTTATGCCATGCCTTTATTTTTTTGAAGTGAAAACGAAAGTGTATTAGTTTGAACGTATTTACAGAATACATAAAAATACAGACGAGGGTCCCATAGTCACAATACTGTACCGGAACCTCCATTATGCTATGCCTCAGCTACATTTGAGCGGTTTATGGGCCTTAAAGGGCATTCACGAGTTACCGTGATGGCGTCATCATTTACGGCAAGACCTTTCATGAGCAAAACAAAGGATTGAGTGTTGTGCTCGCCTGCATTGCAAAAGCTGTGTTGCTTTTGAAACCCAAAAATGTCATTTTTGTGAACGCCAAACCCTTACTCTCGGATTTCTTGTCGAGCAAGGTGGCACACGGCCCGACCCACAGAAGATAGCCGCCGCGTGAGTTCCCACAACCCCGTACTTTGAAACAGTTGCGAAACTTTCTGGGCTTCTGTTCCTACTTCCGTTTGTTCACTCAAGGATTCGCTCAGCTCGCCCTCCCTTGATTTCTCTGCTTCACAAGGACACTCCATTTATCTGGTCGTGTGCATGTGAGTCTGCCTTCCAGCAACTGAAAAATTTGTTAACATCTGGGCCACTTCTGCGCCACTTTGACCCAGCGGCACCTACTAAAGTCCACATGGATGTCAGCGGCGTCTCTGAGGTCCTTATTCAACTTCATAACGGCCTCCAGCACGTTTTCGCGTATGCAAGCTGTACTTTGACCAAAGCGGAAGGGAATTACACAGTAACGGCGTTTGAGTGCCTGGCGGTCCTCTTTGCGGTACGGATGTTTCGACCATGTCTACATGGACGTCTTTTCAAGATCGTCACTGATCACCGCTCTTTGTGTTGGCTTGTTGGCCTGCGCGACCCATCCGGTAGGCTTGCTGGTTGGGCCTTGCGCCAGCAGTAATATAACTTTACTGTCTCATAAAAGCGGACGCCGCCACGCTGACGCGGGCAGTTTGTCCCATTTCCTTTTACCGGGTACAGCGAGGAGCGACGACGACCTAGATGGCTGTCTATCTTCCTTCTCCGTAGAGTTTACCAGTATTGAGACAATTGAGCAAGAGCAGCGTAGCTACACCCTGCTCTTCAACAATTATTCGACCAAGCTCTCATATCTGCACCTAGGAATTTGTTCGTCATTCACGAGGGCTTGTTTTTTAAGAACTACTTCAGTTGAGGGTGCCCGTCTGCTTCTAGTCATCCCTGCAAGCCTTCGCGGCACTATGCTGGACGCCATGCATGATGATATTGCATCCGGCCATTTGGGCTGCCGTACATACTACCGAACACTGCAACGATTCTACGGGCCTGGATTATACACGGCAGCGCGACAATACGTCGCAAGCTACGTACAGTGCCAACAGTTCAAGCATCGCTATACTCCCCCTGTTGGACTGCTGCAGCCAAACACCCCGTCGCATACCCCATTTGAGAAAATTGGCTTCGACTTGCTTGGTCCGCTTCCTAAGTCAGCAACCGGCCACCGCTGAATTTTTGTATGCGTTGACTGCTGCACAAGATACGGTCTTTTTAACAGAGCAGGAGACGTTTCCACCTTTCTGCTGCACTCCGTCATTCTTAGCCACGGTGCCCCTCGATTTATCCATAAGTGACCGTGGTCGTCAATTCACTCATGGTGTGATCGAAGAGTTACTCCGACTATGTCATTGTGATTATTGGCACTGCACCCTACCATCCACAGACGAATGGCCTCACAGAACGCATAAATCGCACTTTGCCGAACATGTTGGCGACGTACGTTGACGCTGACCATAAGAACTGGACACAGTGCTACCTTTTTGCCACTTACGCGTACAATACTGCCCAGCACAAGACCACTGCGTATTTACCGTTCTTCTGTATGCCCGCTCGCCAAGCACCTTTCTCGACACGATTTTGTCATTTTCCATCCATCCTGATACATCCATTTCAGAGACTATGCCGCGCAGAGGAAGCCGACTTACTCGCCTGAGACCACTTAGCACACATAGGTCACACTAAGGCACGGTAAGATGACGGCCGCATCACAGTGACGTATGCTCCCGGTGACTACGTTTGGCTCTGGACCTCTCTGCACCGACGAGACCACTACCAGAAATGTTTCTGCACGAACCCCGGTCCATTTGTCATTCTCGCGCACCTCAGTCACGCCTATTACGTTATTTCTATAGTTATATCGAGTAATCGCCGGTGCCGCAAGACCCAGGTCGACCATCTTGCTCGCCTAAAACATTGCCGTCGGCTCACTGACTAATGCAGTTTCTCGAGGACGAGCTTTGACTGAACCGGGTCAAGTGATACGTTGCGCTCAGAAGCAGTGGAATGAAGATGAATGGGTAGAAGAGCGGAGGCACGCGGGCTGAGTAGCTGACCGTTCGTTCACCTCTACGCGACGTCCAATACCTTGTAAATTAGTTTTCCTAAAAGCTAAAAGCTACTTCCTAAGAATATAATGGGATTCGCAAAGTTGGAGAGCACCTCCAAAAACCCTTACATATATCTTTTCCCCAGCTGCAAAGAAAGCGCAAAAATAGACAAGATGTTACTTGACTGCACAATCGTGAGCCACGGCCTTGTTGCGTGCTTGCTTTCAGCGAACGAAATAAGCTGCGGCCGTGACTCGACGGCCCCGTTTCATGGGATGGGTATAGGGCGATATGTTAGCGATAGTTCCAGCGAGCGCGCCGCGCTCGGAATAACTTCCTCTGTCGTGCACGAACCGGCTGACGCGAGCGAAGAAACCACCGCCCATCGGAAGTCGCTGTAACGGGGCCGTCGAGCCCCAATCGCAGCTTATTTCGTTCGCTTAAACCGCGATTGAGAGCAGCAAAATCGGTGCGCGTGAGTAGGCTAGTTACGTGATTTTTGTCTATTTGGTGACGGTTTTTTTTAGCTAGGGAAAATATATACGTGTGACTTTCCTTATCTCATATAATGGTATGCGGGATCCTGTTAAGGTGCTATCAAAGTTTGTAAATGTCATTTATTGTATAAAATCAATATTTGGCAATTAAGTTATGCCATTATTCCACTAAATTATTTGCAAAAGAAAAACAAAATGTCTGTGGCGTACAACGTGCATGGCTGGCAGCAAACGTGCAACTTGTTTCCTTAGCTTGCGTCATACAGACTATTTTTAGCATTTAATTAGCACAAGTTAGCTGGGGCACCCAGTGTATCCTCCGCATTAACAGCTTCAAGTTTCATCCCGCAGGCGTTTTACATCTCGTCTTACGGTGGGTGACCAATAAGACCTTTCTCGCTCACTTCTTAAGCCCTCTGTGTGCGGGGTCTGCTTCGACTTTACCTCTGGCGGCGCCTCATGACTTTCTTCCGCCTTACATTCTTCTGAAAGGGAAGCTTCACTACGCCAGCCAACTCGAGCATTCAGCGTCAGGGTCAGTGGAGGCCTGAAAGAGCGCCAACTCGGGCCTCTCCTTTCAGTGCGAGGGTGACATTAGAGCCATCCTGCCATATGTCATTTGAATTCATGTTACCCATAACAGGCGTGAAAGTGGGTTCTGCATATAACGCCAGTGAGCTAATTGATGTGTTCAGCGTAACGCTGGTTGTGTTCGATGCAACGTTCGGTCGCCCGCAGCCAAAGCTTTCGGTCCACATTCGGTTCAGCAGCGTTGAACCCCACTAATTTTTTGAAGTTGAGGGAAGGGCAGCGCTTTTCCTGGCTCGCGTCATGTGGTGGCGTCGGGCGTCTGTTCTCACTGCTGGTGTACGAGGACCATAGATCGACATCTGATCCTGGTCCCTCAAACTCTTACCGGACACTTAATTGGGTTCTCAGATGTGTCATCATCCTTGCTGCCAATGTTATCTGGCTGTTCCTGCGTTTGTCGCCTCTGTATTTTCAGCTCGCTAGGCCACTCTTTCTCCTAGCGGATGCTAGCTGGCTTCTGCCGTAACGCATGCATGTATACATTGGCCTCTTCGTATCCTGTTTGACTTGGCGATATTGATCCATTGTTGGCTCGCGCTCCACGTTCATCACCATAACCGCACGTCTGTAGCTCCGACATTCCTGCTGAAGTTACTACACCCCGCTTGCTGGATTTTCCCTATTTTTACCTCCAGTGCCCACCGACGTAACCCCGACGTAACCAATCCCCATTGTTTTCATTTGTGGCGTGTTCTTCCTTCTCTGCGCCTTGTCCACCATGCGTGTTAGCACAGCAATACGGAACCGAAAACAGCGGTACCAGTATGGTAAAAATTTATCTACTCCAAATTCACCAAAATTAAATATACTTCTACAACAAAGCTGTCGCTCACGTCCTCTCAACGGTAGGGTCGGGTCACCTGAGCAGCGTCACCTGGCGGCTTATCTTGATAATTGTAAAACAGCAAGAACAACGGTAGACAAGGACGAGAAAGACACAGGACGAGCGCTGACTCTCAACTAAGTTTTTAATGGCATAACTTGGCGTCTTTTAAGGAAAGACAGTACATTCTACGTCACACTGAAGTTGATAAAATCAAACCAAAAGGCAGAGACACGTGCGACACTCAAAGGTCACCAATAAAAGCTATCTCTTTGTCATTTACAGTGACAGATGGTTTGCTCATACATCTTACGTCTTGACTGATATGGAAGCCTTCCATTATTTCCTGCGTTGTCTGATCGCAGTGCTTGTAACTGTTCTTCGCCATAAGGCGGTGCAAATTCCCTTCTTCTTTTTCATTGTTTCACACTTCTTGCAGTGGCTTACCAGGTACGATAGTTCCTTGTTACTGTCTAGATTATGTTTGGGCTCGAGCAACCTTTTATTTATGCAGCGTCTCGTCTGCCCATTGTACCGGGCTGCATAAATAAAAGGCTCGGTTCAGTTCAGCCGTTCAGTCGTAACAGTAACAAGGAACTATCTTACCTGGTAAGCCCCTGCAAAAAGTGTGAAACAATGACAAAGAAGGGAATTTGTACCGCCTTACGGCGAAGAACAGATATACTTTACAAGCACTGCGATCAGACAACGCGGGAAATAATGGAATCCTTCCATATCAGTCAAGACTCAAGATGTATAAGCAAACCATCTCTCACTGTAAATAACAAAAGAGATAGCTTTTATTGGTGATTTTTGAGTGTTGCACGTGTCTCTGCCTCTTGGTTTGGTTTTATCGACTTCAGTGTGGCGTAGAATGTAGTCTTTCCTTTAAAGGCGCCAAGTTTTGACATTAAAAACTTAGTTGAGAGTCAGCGCTCGTCCCGTGTCCTTCTCGTTCTCGTCTACAGTTGTTCGCGCTGTTTTACAATTATGAACGTCTACCAACTTGCACAAAGGAACATTCTGCTTGGCTCATCTTGATCATCGTGCCTGATCAGCTCGCCGTTTCCTCCACTACACGGAACCCAAAAAGGGGATTTAAGAACACAAAGCAAAATGAGAAATTAGCCAGCTCCTAATTAATGCACACAATTGATTACCACAAAGCGCACCGCCATTCACCCATGGACACCGTGTCACGCTGTTAACAGCTTTTTCGACGTATTGTACTATATACTTGCTATTAATTGCGGAAGGAAATTTTGTTGCCGATAAAAAGTAACGAAAAGTAAATGTCACCAATGAGATCTCACGGTGAGTTTTTGTTATCCAAGATGTTGTGCTAGCTAGAGTGAGAGGGTGGGACACCACGTGGTCCCTGTGCTGACGAAACTGCCGCTTAATTATTCGCGGTAGCCAGAACCTGCAAACTGTGAATTGTTCCCAGCGTTCATGCATCAAGACACCTGCTTAACCATGTGCCTGTCCTAATCATGCAGATCAGACGGCTTACGGCGATAAGGTATGGCTTGCCAGCGTGTAGAGACGTGTAAAGTATAGACCAGAATTTTTTTAGTGCTCTCGGGCGCAGCCATTTTCTGCCGAATAGCGCGCCGCCGCGCGGGCTCTTCCTTTGCGACTGCCGCGGCCGCGCCTGCACGGTAGCCACGTTTAGCTAGCCTTCGGGCGCTAGAAAACATCGCCAAAAATATTTTCCCCGCACGGTGGAGTTGGAGCGAGTTTATTTGCGTTGTCGTAAAGTTAAAATCGACTTGTCATTTATAGGGTTTATTTTGACATTCACGTTAATTGTGTTGGTGGTCATTACGCAGCTACGCTAATAATGCCATTTCGGTTCTTTGCTGACGACACAACGTTCGTTAATAATTGCAAACATTACTCTTGCGTACGACTTGCGTATAATTCCACTTCCAATGAGCTCTTCTTCCTTCCTGCCAGCCATTTCTAACCTCACCAATTAGGTTGTGTTGTCGTTTTCGTGGTGTGCGCCAGTCACAACAACAAATTATCGCTGTGTTCATCTGAGTTGACAAGCTAACGGCAGGTAAATTTTGTTGCGATTTATTTATGAACACCGCCGCATTAGGATCATTTACTTTATCTCTGGAACTCTGTAGCGCTTATCAAACTGTTGCGCCTGCATGCCAAGCATATTCCACCAACACGTACATTCTGGTACATTTCAAAGAAACAGCAGCAAAGGAATGCTCGCTGGAGCATAACTCAGTTTTTATATTGCATATGCAGTTTAGCGTCCAAAAGTGGCATCAGCTATGGAATACGCCGTGGTGGAGGGCTCTGGAAATTTATTGACTGCCTGGGGTTATTTAATGAGCACTGACATCGCGCACTACGCAGGCGCTTCAGCTTCGTCTTCATTTAAGAGCGGCCGTCGCTTCTGTGATCGAACCTATGTCTTCGGGTTCAGCAGTCAAGAGCCCTAACCACAGAGCCACATCTGGAAGACACAACCTCGTTTCGCTATTTGTATTAAGCCTTGAATAATTATTAACATAGCAGCCAGGCTCCCGCGAGCATTACAGTGACAAGACGAGTATATTTAATTTCGATGCTATCGGTGTGTGTGAAACCGCTGCTTAGCCGTTTGGTCGAGGTCATATCATGTAATTAAATCGTGTTTGTTGCGTCCTAGGTAGATACTATACAGCAAACAGCTACTACGCTCAACCGGTTGGCACGCCGACTTCTCTCTGAAATAAGGGAATCACAATTAGGAGTCCTGGTAGTCGTACTTAGATTCCCTTAAAGAAAAACGAAAGTCGAAGACAGTCATTATTTGCGAAAAATCACGTTTTGCCTAAGTAAACTTCCGCGCGAAGCTCGTCAATCCGGTTAAATCTCACACCACGGAACCAGGTCCAAAAATCTATACATCCTTGTACGCAAAATAAAAAAGTAAAAACAAAATACGTGTGAATTTAACACATGTGCAGGGCACCCCCCCCCCCCCCCCCCCGAAAAAAAAAGAAAGAAAAGAAAAAAAAAATCGCAACTGCTGTGTATAAACGCCTAATTACAGTTCGTAACCATGTATGGTATACACTACCCTCGTATATTGCGTTACCAAGGAAACAGTGCGGTAGCGCTCTGTAGAACAGGGACAAAAGTGAGTAGCGATGCACAGCACACATCTACACACATAGGCGGTAAAGCGCGTTAACGGCAGAATCGATGTTGTTGTTGAAAACCTTTATTTCCACTGAGAAGAAGCTCCGTTTCGGACTCCCCGGCACGCAGGCCTGATGGAGCCTTACTCAGGAGCCTCGCGAACTAAGGTCTGGTGAATATGCATTGTTGCTTCACGGCCTCAGCCGCCAGGCGGATGGCTTGCTGCTGCTGAGCGGGGTCCTCGCTTCGCAGCAGGGTCTCCCAGGCGTCTCTATCAATATTTTCTTTAGCTCCTGGGCTGTTGTTACATTCCCAAATAATATGATCTAGAGTGCCCCATCTCCCACATGTTATGCAATGTAGATCCTTTTTTATCTTTTGAAATTGTTGCATATACCCAAAAGGGACTAATATGATTGCCCCCTTGTAGTCTCCTCCATGCAATTGCCTCCCCGTTTCCGAGGGAACGGTCTGGCGGCGGATAGATCCTTCTGCTTAGTTTAGAGTGCTCTGTAACCTCTTTATACGAGATTAGGCTATCTTTTATATCCATGCAAGAGGGCTGCTCGGCAGCCGCCCGGTGATAGAGAGCTCGGGCAAACTCGTGAGCAGCCTCATTCCCTGAGATGGATTCATGTGCTGGTATCCATATAATTTCTACGTTACGCTCAAGCGGCCTCGATTCGAGGACTCGTTTAGCTTCTTCTGATATTCTTCCCTTCCCAAAACTTCTGACCGCATTTTTGCTACCGCATAGTATTAATTTAGCCTTGGTACCGACACAAGCGAGCGCTACTGCCAATTCCTCCGCCGCGTTGGCGTCTCTCGTGCGGCTTGAAGCCGATACTACAGGTGCTCCTGTTCCGCCGACTACTGCGGATACGGCTGCTCCTTGCCGTCCACATGCAGCATCTACGTAGGCCACTTGTTCTGCTGGTTGTTCTCCCATTCTTTTCTCGTATAGGCTCTGGCTCTATGCCCGCGCCTCTCTTTGTTATATTCGGGGTGCATATTTTTTAGCATAGGCGGGACGCGTATCCTGGCTCTTATCTCTTCCGGGATATCCACTGTCTTATGAGCAGTGTATCCCGGTTGGATGTCTATCCATTCTAGTATTTTTCTTCCTGTGTCAGATTGGCTAAGTCGCTCCAGCTGAGTTATTCTAACTCCCTCAGCTAGCTCGGCCCATCTGTTGTGGATACACATTATTTCAAGACGTTCCGTTGATGTGGATATGGGAAGTTCCAGAGCCCTCTTGGCACATTTCCTCGGTATCCTGTCTAGTTTATCTATGTTCTCTTTGTTCATATTTAAGTACGGCGTTACATAGCAGATTCTGCTTGTTATGTACGCTGTGATATTCTTAGGAGGCTTCTCTCTTTTAGGCCTCTCCCTTTTACTGTTATCCTTCTGAATATGCCTTGCACTTGATCCGCATATGTTGCTAATTTCTTTATGGTATTGGTATTGTTGCCTTTATGATTGATAACCATACCCAGGACCCTCATCTCCTCGACCTTCGGCACCTCTAGGCCCTCTACTACCACTTTGATGTTTATTGGCTTTTTGTCTCTGCTGTTGGGGTTGTACCTAAAGAGCTCCGACTTCTGCGGTGAGCATGCTAGTCCTCTGTCGGCTGCATACTTCACCACGGCGTCTGCAGCTCTCTGCAGACTCCACTCAATTTCTGGATCACTTCCATTGTTCATCCAGATGTTAATATCGTCAGCATACAGGCTGAACTTTATTCCAGAGATCTCATTCAGCTTAGCTGGGGGGCCTCTCATTGCTATGTTGAATAGAAATTGAGATAACACGGCACCTTGAGGGGTTCCTTTGCTTCCTAGCCTTATGCTGGGAGACTCTGCGTCCTGAAATTTAATCACCGCCCTTCTGCCCTGAAGAAAGTTCGTAATGTAATTGTATGTTCTTTTGCCTACGTTTACTTCCTCAAGACCTTTTACTACCGCGTCATGTCTGATATTATCGAAGGCCTTCGTGAGGTCTAGGCCTAGGATCACCTTAGTGTCTAGCCCTTTCTTGTCTATGATATCATGTCTTCTGAGCATTATGTCCTGCGTGCTGAGCTTAGGTTTGAAGCCTACCATCTCATGCGGCCATAGGTTTTCATCCTCCATGTATTTTGTTAATCTCGCTTGCACTACGTGTTCCATGAGCTTCCCCACACACGATGCCAGAGAGATTGGTCTTAGCTTTTCTAACTTTGGTTCTTTCCCCGGCTTAGGAATGAGAATCACTTCTGCCTTTTTCCATTCGTCCGGCAATTTACTTTCTTTCCATACTTTGTTTATGTATCGTGTGATTGCTTCCACCGAGCCTTCATCTATATTTCTAAGCTTGACATTTGATATCTTATCTGGTCCAGAGGCCGAGCGAGTTCTTAACCCCGCAATGAACGCTCGCTCACAAACGTATTCAACGCGAGGCGCCCGCCGTGACCCGCAGTCCCCTGACATGCGCGCGCCCGACAGATAGCGCCTGGTGTCGAGAGTAGGAGCGCGCTGGCAGCCTGCGTATGGGGGTAAATCTGGTCTATGCTTCAAAATGCACATCTTGATGCGTTATACTTAGCTCAACAATACGCGCCCTTTTAACGTGCCCTTGTCTTCGGCTCTTGGTTAATATTTTCCTCTGTCTGAGTGTTACACTCGGGTTACGGCTCGTCAATAGCGGCAAATTCATTCACACTCTGCTTCCATCACACCTCATGCGCTCGGTTGCCGCTTTGTGCAGAAAAAAAAAAATCTATCGTTACAGGGGCTCAAGAGAACGACTTTTTATTGGTTAAAAATAGTTTTTGGCCTCGTCTTCATTGCAGTTAGAAGCCCGCCATTGTCTATGGCCGGCGGCGGCTGTGTTTCGATTATGTGAACTATACTATAGTTTAGACGCAGGTGAAACGGAGAGGAATCTGTGTGCTGTGCGACGTCATTGTACGTTAAAGAGCCCCAGATGGTCGAAATTACTCCGCAGCTATCCACTACCTGCACCTGTTTCTCTCTTTAAGCTTTCACTCTTACCTTCGTCCCCTACCTTACGGCGCGGTTAATGCGATGTCAGCCTTTTCCCTTCCTATAAATCAATCAATCAGCGCACGTTAAAGATCACCAGGTGGTCGAAATTACTCCGTAGCCCTCCACTACGGCTCCTCTTTCTCTCTTTCCACTTTCACACCCATCTTCCTCCCTTCCCTTACGGCGCGGTTGCGGTGTCCACATAAAACCAAGTGAGACAGTTACCGCCCCTTTCCCTTCCCAGAAATAAAATAAATCAGGTGTCCACGGACGGAGTACCCGGGTTCGAACCCGACCTCGGCAGGTGCGTTTCGATGGAGGCGAAACGACCACCCTCCTCCCTTCCCTCACGGCGTGGTTCAGGTGTCCACAGGGCAAGTGTGACAGATACTGCGCCTTTCCCTTCCTGTGAACCAACCAACAAACGAAGAGGCGTCCGTGTGCTGTGCGATGTCAGCGCACGTTAAAGATCCCCATATGGTCGAAATTACTCCGTAACCCTCCACTACGGCTCCTTTTTCTCTCTTTCCACTTTCACTTCCACCTTCTGCCCTTCCCATACGGCGCGGTTGAGATGTCCACAGAAAACAAGTGACAGTTACCGCGCCTTTCCCTTCTTATAAATCAATCAATTATCAGGTGTCCACAGAAAAAGTGTGACAGATACTGCGCTTTTCCATTCCTATAAACCAATCTACAATCTTCAAATAAGGAAAAGCGCACGAGCGGCGGAACTCAATCATTCGACACTGTACAGAAACACGGGATGGAGATAAGCGAGGCAGTTCTATTAGTACACGCATTTATTGCGGCATGGTTAGATATATGATATCATGCATGCAACATGACGTTAACAGAGCGCGAAAGAAGGTTATGAAACCCTCGTAGGGAAATCGTATAAACAGGCGCCTGATCTAACAGCCGGCACGTTGACAGTGTAAGGGACCGGGCGCCCGTTGTATGGCGCTACCGTCGATGGATGGATGGAATATAGGAGCGTCCCCTTTGAAACGGGGTGGTAGCAGTAGCTATCATGCTCATTTTTCTCCCAATATCTTAAGTATTGATTTAGATTGGTTAACTAAACTATCATTCTATTTATTACATTTTTGTTTCTACATTACTAACATAATGTCACTTCTCTGCTTTTAAGCCACCAACCTTCCAGTCGTTTCTTGCTAGTTTCCACCGCCGGTTTATTCACCCGGCCACTGGTATCTCTAAACCCCAGAGCTTCAGGAACAATGATTACGCCTGCATCAACTTCCGGATGGATACTATTACATTCGAGTATAATATGGTCAATTGTTTCACTGGAGTTACCACATACAGCACATGAGTCATCTCCATTGTTATTTTTTTTTTTGTAGCTGCGTGTTCTAAGGCACCCTGATCTAGCTTCAAAAAGTAGGGCACTGCCTCTTGAGTTATCAAAGAAATCTTCCTTCCTGATCTGCATTTTCCACTTTCGGCATAATTCCACACTCTGTTTCTTTTCCATCGAATTTTTCCAATTTTTACCTTCTGTGTTTTTCACCTGTTGCTTAATGCTCTTTATTTCTCCATCCTTGTGACTAGCATACTTACTAGTTAGTTTCCTAGTTCTTTTCCTCCATTGTGAGTCAACGCTTTTTAAGTACAGGTATTTAAATACTTTAGCTGCCCATCTGTTACTGTCTAATTTCCTCAGGCGTTCCTCATATAACATTTTACTCTGAGCTTCCCGTACTTCGAAAGATGCCCAGCCCATATCTCCCTGTACCGCTTCATTTGTAGTTTTGCCGTGGGCACCTAGTGCTAATCGTCCAACGGATCTCTGATTTATTTCTGTTCCGTCGCCTCGGCAGAACAGCGCCGCCCGCGGCGGAGTGCCGAGGCAGCTGAGCGGCGCATTCGTTTCCGTTCTGCGAGGCGTTTTTGAGCAGGTCCCTATGCGTTGTTTTGCGGTGTGGTTATGAGAGCTTTGAGCTGCTTTGAGTAATCGAACGGAATATTTTTCGGCTGGGATGGATGGATGGATGGATGGATGGATGGATGGATGGATGGGAAAACATTTATTTCATCGGCTTTAAGAGGTTCAGTTTGATTGCTGGCCGCGCCAGATGGCCGCCAGTTGCGTCCTGTCGGCGATCTCTTCGGCCCACTCAGTGACCCGAGCCTGGATGGCCGGGTCCGAGCAGCGCAGCACGGCCTCCCACTCCTCCAGAGATGGAGCTGGCAGCAAATCGGCGGGTGGCGGATAGGCCGCGCACCCCCATGTAATGTGGTCTAAAGTAGCGTCGACGCCACACTCTTTGCATTCAGGGTCAACCTGCTCTTTGAATATATATGAATAAACTTTGGGGCAGGGGAAGGAGCGGGTTTGTAGCTGGCGCCAGAGTATCTCCTGGGCCTTGCTTAATGAATTGTGTGGTGGAGGGAAGATGCGCCTTCCCAGGCTTTAAAATGGCGAGTTATATCATGGAACGAGAGCAAGCCCTCCCTCGCGCCCGCGGGAAACGAGGTGCTCACCGCCCGGCCGACGAAACCTCGGGCATATTCGTGAGCCTTCTCGTTCCCGGGATTGCCCGAGTGAGCCGGAACCCATACCAGTTCTATCGTCCTACCAGGGACTGGACGGTAGCTTTTAAGGATATTCCTGGCGGCAGCCGACAGACGGCCCCTCCCGAAATTCCGTACGGCTGTTTTGGAATCACTGACTATAACATCTGCTTCGGTAGAAGCGATAGCCAGCGCGGTGGCTGCTTCCTCTGCAGCCTCGAAGGTTCTGGTGCGTACAGTGGCTGAGGCTAAGATTTTGATAGGCGTGGACTCACGGGCCCCAGTCACCGCACAAATCGCGAAACCGCTGTCCGTCTCTTCATATTTGGCCACATCTACGTAAGCAACCGAATGGTTTCCTTTGTATTTGGTGTGTAGTGCACGTGCGCGTGCTAGTCGCCTGCCTTCGTGGGGAATGGGGTGCATATTTTAAGGGAGGGGCTTGATAACAAGCTCCTTCCTGATTGCTGTGGGTATTTGCCTGGGATCGTCCGCCATGGGTTCGGCATTGATGCCTAGCCTCAGCAAGACAAGCCTCCCGGCTTTGGTGCGCGCCAGTCTGGAGTACTGCGTTATTAAATGCGCTTCCTTGAGTTCATCAAGTGTGTTGGGCATTCCAAGAGCTAAGAGCCTATCGGTTGAGGTGTTTCTCTATAGTCCTAGTGCTGTCTTGTAAGCTTGCCGGATAAGACATTCAACCTTTTGCTTTTCGTCTTAGTAAAGGTGCAGATAGGGCAGGGTGTAGACTAGCCTGGTGATGACGAAAGCTTGAATGAGTCGACAGGTGTCGCGTTCTTTCATGCCCCTCCTCTTGTTGGCTATTCGCTTGATTAGTCTGGCTGTTTGTGTGACTGTTTTGGTCAGTTTATCTAATGTTCCTAAATTTCTGTGGTTACTCTGAATGAATATGCCTAGGATTCTGATAGTGTCTACTTGTTTGATTGGCAGTCCTTTGAGCTCTACCCTGATTGCAGGAGGCGGAGATCTGTTCTTTCGATTGGGGCCTTCTCGAACTACAAGGAGTTCGGACTTAGAGTGTGAACATTCAAAACCCGCCCTTAGAGCGTAAGTCTCAATGGTGTCGACTGCTTCCTGAAGCACACTTTCTATTTGGGCATCACTTCCCCTGTTCACCTACAGGGTAATGTCGTCCGCGTAAAGCGTATGCTGTAGCCCCTCGATGGCGGCGAGTCTGGGGGGCAGTGTTATCAGTGCAATGTTGAAGAGGAACAGCGACATCACAGAGCCTTGTGGTGTTCCCTTTCCGCCCAGAGATATGGGGTCTGATTTGATCGCGCCGAGAGTGAGCTCGGCAGTCCTGTTCGTAAGGAAGGACCGGACGTACCCGAAGACTCGCTCTCCAGGATTCAAAAGCGAGAGGTTTTCTAATATCGCCTCGTGCGAGACGTTATCGAAGGCTTTACAGAGAAGTATTGCCCTCGTTCCATGACAGTACCTGCGATCCATAACATCCCTCGACAGCTGGATCATGACATCCTGCGTGAAGAAGTTGGGTCTGAATCCTATAATGGTTGAGGGGATGAGGTCGTTGTCCTCTACATAACCCTGCAGCCTGTTGAGAACGATGTGTTCCATTAATTTGCCTAGGCACGACGTTAACGAAATGGGTCTGAGGTTTTCTATGTTAAGCTTCCTCCCTGGTTTCGGTATGAATGTCACTTTGGCATGTTTCCATTCTTGCGGTACCTCTCCTTTCCTCCAGTAGGTGTTCATGAGGTCAGTTAGGGCCGAAACTGAGCCGATATCTAGGTTCCTGAGGATTTTGGTTGAGACGCCGTCTGGTCCCGCCGCCGAGGTCGTCCTGAGTTGTCCTATCGCGTACAACATCTCCGCTTCCGTAAAGTCCTCGTCCAACTGTTCATTGGGGAGTCCTCCATACATGGGGAGTGCGCTAGTGCTAGGTGTCGTGTTCAGGAACATTTGACATAGTGCATTTAGTAGCTCCGCGTCCGTACCTTCATACTTTTGTATAATTTGTGCGAGGTGATCCCGCGCAGCAGATTTTGTTTGCGTTGCGTCGAGCAAGTGTCGGAGCAAGAGCCAGGTTTTCTTACTGCCGAGCTGTCCGTTCATTTCATCGCAGATCTGCCCCCACTGTTGTTTCTCCAGGTCGCTGGCATGTGCCTCGATCTGCCTCTCTAGTTGTGCAATGCGCCGTCGCAGCGTTCTGTTGAAACGCTGCTTTTTCCAACGGCAAAGCAAACTAGCGTGAGCCTCCCACATGTGCAATAGCCGCGCGTCCGTGGTTGTGTTGTCCTGACCTGTGGATTGTATTTCGGCTGTGGTGCTGTGAACGCCATTAATAAGTGCGCTGGTCCAGTCTTTAAGGTCGGTTATGTTGGAGGGGCGGTTTGTTCCCTCAGTTTTCTAAATTTGTCCCAGTCCGTAATTGTGGCTTTTGCGGTTAGGCGTTTATGTGGCGTTGTGTTGAACTTGACGGAGATAATGTAGTGGTCACTGCCTAGCGAGTGTTGCGTATTGTTCTAGCAAGCGTCCCGAATGTTTTTGCTTAGTGATAGATCAGGAGAGGTGTCTGCACTTACGCTGTTGCATATATTCTAGTGACTTCCTGTGGATCGTTAAGAATGGAGAAACCAAAATCTTGGGCTTCTTCCCAGATTCTGATGCCTTTGGGCGTGGTTTTATTGTAACCCCATGCCGTGTGACGTGCGTTAAAATCGCCTACCACCAGTAACTGCGCCCTGGCTGCGAGCTTTAGTACATTCTCTAGTAGACGCGGTATTCCTGAGCCCGCGTCTTTGGGTGAGCTGTACAAGTTTAGGATGAAGAGCGTTGTATCTCCTTTTTTCCTAGGGACAATTTCTAGCAAAGTGTAATTGACGTCGGTGTCATCGAATGTGTGCTGTATGGCGGTGATGTTTCGCTGAATGGAAGTCGCGGTGAGCTGGTCCCGCTTGTTCAACACGCCTGTTTGTACAAAAGATTTGTAACCTGGTAAATTGATTGGTCCCCTATTTTCTTGGAGCGCTATTACATCTGGTTTGCTAGCTGAGTTTTGACGTGGAGCAGCAGGTTGCCCCGCTTGCCGCGGAACGTCCTGAAGTTCCACTGCCATACCTCAATTTCTTGGCGAGAGGCCATCTTTGTGCTGAAGATTTGGCAATGTTGTCGAAGTTGCCGACAACCTGTCGATAATTATATCTAGTCTGGCGGATTGACTGGCAATTGCTGTTTCTATGGCTGCTACTTTGGTTTCCATGGCTGTCACTCTAGTTTGTAGGTCGCCTAAAATTTTATCCTGTGTGTCCATACGGGCGTTGCTAATTTCATCCCTATCAGTGAGACTTTTGTTTAAGGCATCGAGTCTGGCGTGATGGTCAGTTGTGTTGGCATTAATTTTGGCTTCGAGTTTCCTGATGTCCTCGTCCCTGGTTGGTTCTAGAGGGGTTTCCTCAGGGGAGCTTTCCAAAAGTTTTTTGGCTTTGACGCCCTGCTCGTCCCTGGTTGGTTCCTGAGGGGTTCCGTGAGGGGACATTTCCGCAGGTGTTTTAGGTATGACCTCCGGCTCACTGTCCGAGGGTGGCGGACGTTTTAAGCTATTGGATGATTCAACCTCCATATCTTGTGGCACAGTCGCGTTTACGACACACGTGTTAAGAACGCCAGAAGGTAGGGGAGGTCTAGGACTTGCCGTTTGTTTTGATGTAGGAACTGACGCTCTCGTGATTCTTTCGAGGGTTTCTATTCTTTTCATCATGTAAGCCAACTGCTCTCTCAGAAGTTTGTTTTCTGCTGCCAGCTGCTTTTTAGAGGAGTGGAAGGCGCCATAATGGCTGCACTGCTCACCTGTGCCTGGGTGCCTTGGCTTAGAAGCGGGGGGAATGCTTGGTCCATTCCTTCCTTTGTCCACGCTGCGGGCTTTAGGCTGGTCGGTCCGGCCGAGATCGTGGTGTCTGGTTTCCCGGCTCGGTGTCCAGGTTTCACAGTCATGCCACTGCTCGGCTGTCGCTCGAAGCGGAGTTCACACTTCCTAGAGCCCGTGAGGTGTTGGCCTCTGCATACGATGCACCTTGGCGTGCAGTCAGGTTGCTCTTTCGTTGGATGCTGCATTCCGCACCTCCTGCAGAGGCTTTTCCTCTCCTTTATGCAGACGTCTGCGCGGTGTCCAGGCTTCCAGCAATTGAAGCACGTTTCCACCTTGTTCCTAAAGGGTTCGCACCGGTAAAGTCCCGAAGCGAACCGCATTCCTGTGGGTACCTGCGTGATGCCTGTGAAGGTCACCACGACAGACCTTGCCTTTCTTATACGTCTGGCGTCGGCGATCCCGTATTGGGGGTTCAATTTCTGGATGTTCTCAACAATCTTTTTGGTGCGTCTGTCCATCGAGCGCTCCACGTAGGACGCCTTTAATTGAGTTGTCTGGTGCCGCGATGTACGCATTAACGCGTAGCGTCTGGACTTCGATTTGCACGTATTGTAGGGCTACGTACGCTTCGGTCCTTTTAGTGCAAGGCGAGCTTACGGTGAAGGAGTTATTGAAGGATTGATCCTCACCTGATCGAGGTACTGGGCTTCCTCGAAGTTTTGCTCGGCTCCTTTACACACGGCGCGCAGGAGCGTCTCTGCAGTTGTTGCACGAAGGTTAAAACCACCTTGAGGCCTAAATACCACTTTATAGTGTTCTATCGGTAGTCGAGGTAGCGGCTTCCTTCTCG
This sequence comes from Amblyomma maculatum, assembly GCF_055883805.1. Lineage (NCBI taxonomy): Eukaryota > Metazoa > Arthropoda > Arachnida > Ixodida > Ixodidae > Amblyomma > Amblyomma maculatum. The sequence continues at coordinate 133,150,263 of NC_139347.1, forward strand.
GTAGCTACCTCTTGGCCGGGGGCTTAGGAGCTGCGTTGGCGTCCGTGACCGGAATCGGTGGTGTGTTGCCAGGCTTCGGATGGGTCCTGTCGTGGGCTTTGATGGCCAATGTCCACAATGCAGGATTGTTATATTCCTCCTCGGTGATCTCGTCCCCCCTCCTCCGTGTACACCATGGTGTCGGATCGCGGTGGAACTTGATGTGGAACTCAGTCGGAACGCGGCGGCCTAGCTCGCCCGCGTAGCCGATGATCACAAAAATGCCCAAAAATGGGCCACAGGACGGTACTTGTCAACTGGGAAATCTTGAAAAAAGAAAGGGCCGCCCTCGGCAGGGTGTGCGTGTTTTTTTTAACCGCCCGGCGCATGGTATTTCTGTTATAGACTCGAAAATGTCGCGCGCGCGATTTCACCATGCACTATAGGAACACATTCGTCAGGTGCTTCTAAAGACTACTTTGGAGACGGGAATTTCGCCTGCACTGTGCGTTCATCTTATATTAGTTCTAGTCGAAACCCGCCTGGAGATCAAATACCGCCGCACCGTGTAGCCCTGGTGCCGTAGTAGTGGTAGTTGTAATGGTCAGCGTTCATGTAAAATTAAAAAGATGCTGCACCTGTCTTTTTTGGTAATAGCTAGGCTCAAACGATTCAGAGTAGGATAATAGCAAATGACGTTCCAGTTGCAACCTTGCAACGAGAGCTGGAAAAGGAGAAACATAAACAAGCAATGCAAAAGTAGGATTTTATTTATGGTTGGTAAAGCAAACACACATACTTCCAGGACTTCCTGCACAATTACGCTACAATAGCTCACTGAACCAGGCCTTGAGACTATCAAACTTAATCATAATATAAGCCAAATGAGTAATACCACCTCAGCATCATTTTTACATATACGACGATACTCTTATTGAACACGTAGGAACTGCTACAGATAATGGACTTCATAAATATTATACTATAAATACGTTTCTCTCGACATGCTGAGGATGTTGTGAAAAGAAAAAAAAAATAATTTTCCTGTATCAGTGGCCTTATTTCTTCGGACAACTGTTATAATAGAGATCTTGGTAGTATTTGGCTTTTGCTTATTTAGCGTTCTCTCAGCGCAGGAAGTTCAATGCGATTGACCGCAGCTGCCTTGAGCATTTGAAGGCAATAGTCCAATACTGTCGAACTGTTAAATATTGTCACAGAAGCCAGTGAAACTGGTTCAGCAGGTTTACTTACAACTAAGTAAAAGTACCGGCAAGATCAGGCACGGAACCGACTGGCGGGCGAGTACCGAGAGCGAAGAAGACGAGCGCGTGCCAGTCTCCCGAGCTCGCCACATGGCGGCGCCAGTAAGATAACATTGCGGCATTGCCCCTCCCGGTGGGAAAGGCATCGTCCCGATGCCGAGTGGCGAGGTCGAGGATAACCGTAGTCGGCGAGGATGCGCGTTCACATCAGGTAGTTAAAGGAAGCAAAGAAAAAAAAAAAAAAACATGTAGCTTGACCTAGCGGGAGTATAGAAGGGCTTCATCCTGGCGACATGTACGACTTCCGATTGTGCTTGCCGTCGGGATGAGCGAACAGTTCTTTGCGGGGTCACTTCGTAGGTGACGTCGCTGAGTTTGCGTTGTACTTCGTACGGGCCGAAGTAGCGGCGTAGAAGCTTCTCGGAGCGACCCCGCTGGCGAACAGGTGTCCACACCCAAACCTGATCGCCAGGGTTTTAAATTACCTTCCTGTGACGAAGGTTATACCGTCGAGCATCTTTAACTTGCTGTGTCCGGACTCTCAGTCTAGCCAGCTGGCGAGCGGCCTCGGCATGCTGGACGAATAGGTCGGCACCGGCAATCGATGGGTGGGCAACATGTGGCAGTAGCATTGCATCCAGCATGGTGACAGCTTCGCGACCGTACACCAAACGAAACGGTGTAAAGCGGGTCGTTTCCTGGACTGTGGTGTTATAAGCAAATGTTGCATACGGTAGTATCTGGTCCCAGTTCTTATGATCTTCGTCGACGTACATAGAAAGCATATCGGCGATGGTCTTATTGAGTCGCTCAGTAAGGTCATTCGTCTGAGGGTGGTAAGCTGTTGTTCTGCGATGACAAGTGCCACTGAGCCGCATCACTTCCTGGGTTAGAGCTGAAGTAAATGCTGTGCCTCTGTCAGTTAAAACGATCGCAGGGGCACCGTGACGAAGGACTAGATTAAAGATTAAAAAGTTCGCAATATCAGTAGACGTGCCGCTGCGAAGAGCTTTCGTCTCACAATAGCGGGTTAGATAATCTGTGGCGATTATAATGTACCTGTTGCCCAATGATGACGTAGGAAATGGCCCGAGCAAGTCCATACCGACTTGGTGAAAATGTACTCGCGGAGGAACAATAGGCTGCAGCAGGCCGGCCGGCTTAACAGGCGGTATCTTCCGACGTTGGCAATCACGGCACGTCCTAACATAGCGCTGAACCATAGCGGCAAGCTTGGGCCAATAGTACTTTTGTCGTACTCGTGCCAAGATGCGCGAAAAACCGAGATGTCCGGCAGAAAGCTCGTCGTGGCATGCCTGCAAAACGTCGGTACGGAGCGGCGTTGGGACAACCAGCAGATACTGAATGTCTGTGGAAGCGTAGTTTTTCTTGTAGAGGACGCCGTCACGCAAGCAGAACGACGACAGGCCACGTGTGAAAAGGCGAGGCGGCGATGAGGCGGTTCCTTCGAGGTAATCGATGAGGGGCCGCAGTTCGGTGTCGTCTCGCTGCTGTTGAGCGAGATCTGGCGTCGAGAGAGCGCCGAGAAAGACGGAGTCATCTGTCTCACTTGAAGAACACGGGATAGGGTATCGGGATAGGCAGTCAGCGTCACTGTGTTTCTTGCTGGACTTGTACACAATAGTGACATCGAACTCCTGTAAGCGGAGACTCCAGCGGGCTAACCTGCCTGAAGGATCTTTAAGGTTCGCTAACCAACAGAGTGAGTGGTGGTCGCTAACAATTCTAACCGGCCGACCATACAAATGCGGCCGAAATTTTGTTACCGCCCACACAACTGCAAGGCACTCCTTTTCGGTAGTATAATAATTCGCTTCGGAACGAGACAGGGTGCGGCTGGCGTAAGCAATCACCCGCTCAACGCCTTCTTGCCACTGAACGAGAACTGCACCGAGGCCAACGTTACTGGCGTCGGTATGCAATTCTGTATCGGCCTCCTCGTCGAAGTGGCCAAGTATGGGCGTTGTTTGAAGGCGCTTGCGAAGCTCCTCGAAGGCCATTTGCTACTCGTCGGCCAAGATGAAAGGCTGGTCGTCCTTTATTCGACGAGTCAATGGTTCCGCTATTCGGGAGAAGTCGTGCACAAATCTCCTGTAATATGCACAGAGGCCCAAAAACCGACGTACGGAACTTTTATCAGTGGGGGTCGGGAAAGCAGCTACGGCAGCCGTCTTCTCTGGATCAGGGCTAATTCCCTCAGCACTCACGACGTGACCCAGGAACTTGAGCTGTTGGAATGCAAAGTGGCATTTTTCTGATTTTAATGTGAGTCCGGCCCCGCGCATGGCATTTATCACGGCCGTCAATCGTTTGAGGTGCTCTTCGTAGGTCGCAGAGAAAATGACAACGTCGTCAAAGTAGACGAGGCACGTCTGCCATTTCAGGCCGGCTAGGACAGTGTCCATCATTCTGTGAAAGGTTGCGGGAGCGGAACACAAACCGAATGGAAGCACCTTAAATTCTTACAGTCCGTCAGGAGTAATGAATGCGGTCTTCTCTCGATCACGTTCGTCAACTTCGATCTGCCAGTACCCGCAGCGTAGATCGAGTGATGAAAAGTATCGGGCGTGGCGAAGTGGGTCGAACGAGTCATCAATTCGAGGCAATGGGTAGACGTCCTTTTTCGTAATTTTGTTAAGCCTCCTATAGTCGACGCAGAATCTGAGTGCTCCGTCCTTTTTAGCGACCAGCAGAACTGGTGACGCCCATGGGCTTGTAGACGGCTGGATCACATCATCGCTGAGCATTTCATCAACTTGCGCCCGAATAGCCTCTCGTTCTTTCGGCGATATTCGGTAGGGGTGTTGGCGGATAGGGCGCTCGGTGGGATCAACTATATTTCGATGTTTGGTTACTGACGTCTGTTTCACTTTGGAAGTGACGGCAAAGCAGTCACGGTAAGTGTCCAGAATTGCTTGAAGGCGGCGTTTCTGGGTAAGAGACAAAGCTAGATTCACGTCAGTTTGAACAGTATGTCCAGTGCTCTCGCGAGGGTTCTGGTTGGCCAGCGAAAGGGCGCAATAGGCGGATGGCGTACTGACTTCGTCAAAATAAGCGATAGCTGTACCTTGCGGTAAATGGCGGTATTCGGCACTAAAGTTCGTTAAAAGCAGTTCAGTTCGTTTACTTTTCAAGGCGAAGACCCCCCGAGCGACGCAGACTTGTAGGCTCAACAATAAATTCACGTTCGTTTCCGTGAGGCCTTGAAAGGCGGGGGGGGGGGGGTTGTCACACTGCACTGTAACAAACAAGCTGGTGCGTGGAGGTAGAGTGACATGGTCGTCGTACACTCGGAAAACTGGCCTGTCTGTGTAGTCGTCGCTGTGCTGTCTGTACTCGTCGGAAAGTGCGCGGTGAGTGGAAAACGTCACCATGAAGTCACGGAGGTGGATGATTGCGTCGTTTTCTCTAAGAAAATCAAGGCCGAGAATCAGGTCCTCGGAGCACTCTGCTAGCACAACAAAGCAGCACGAGAAAGTTACGTGGTGAATCTCGACGCGAGCGGTGCACACTCCGAGCGCAGTTAACACGTGCCCTCCGGCTGTCCTTATCGGGGCTCCGTACCAAGGAGTCAGGACTTTTCGCAGAAAAGTAGCAAGGCCATGACTCATAACGCAAAAATCAGCGCCGGTATCTACAAGGGCAGACGTGTTGTGGTTATCAACGACGATCGGTATCTCGGCGGAATGTAGCTCACCGTCGACAAAGTGCGGCGTATCAGGGATCGTCGGGCTGACGGGTCGTTCGTTTCGTCGAATTACGGCGTCGAAGGTAAGTTTCTGTGATCGTCGGGAGGTCGTCGGACTCGTTGGTCGTGCGGTGCGTCGATTGGGGGCGTCGGAGGAAAGCTTCGGCGATCGTCGAAAAGTGGTCGGATTGTTGATCGGAGCGAACGGTCGGAGGTCGGTATGTGTGGTCGAATCGGTGAGCGGTGGTGGTGGTGGTGAAAAACTATATTTGGGAGCCTTAAGGGATTACATGCTAATGACGGGTCGGCTCTTGGCTGCGTGTTGTGGCCGGAAGCTGGTGCTTCCCAGCGACACCCAAAGCCCAGTCCGTCAGCCGCTTTTGAACGGCCAGGTCAGAGCTGGACACCGCAGCCTCCCAACGCTCGAGGTCGGAGAGTTGCCAAGTGGCTGAAGGGTGGAATTCCGAGCATTTGATTATATGCTCAAAATCAGCTTTAGGTGCCCCACACAGGGTGCACTGCGGCGAGAACAGTCCTGGATGGATCAAAGATAAGAAAGCAGAGGATGGGAATGTACGGGACTGAAGTTGGCGCCACGTCACCTGTTGTAGCTTAGTCATAGATTTATGAGGAGGAGTGTAGATGGTTCGTTGATCACGGTAATGGAGAGAGATTTCGTGATAGGATACCATGCGCTCGCGAGCATCTCCCCAGGCAGTAGCAGTCCCTGCTCGGCTGGCGTATCCTCGAGCAAAAGAGGGAGCTGCTTCGTTGCCTGGGTGACCCGTGTGAGCGGGCACCCATATTAGTTGAATAGGGTGTTCGGGTGGGGGAGGGAGGCGAGGAACCGGAAGGCTGGGGTAGATATCCGACCGCGGGCGAAGTTCCGTACGGCGGATTTAGAATCGCTAAAGATGGTTGTGGCTCGGGTGGTAGCTATGGCGAGGGCAACCGCCGCCTCCTCCGCCTCCAGGGAAGTGGAGGCAAAAGTTGTACCGGCCGCGACCAGTTGCAGAGTTGGAAACAGCGCTGAGGGAGAACGCTGGGCGGGAGGGGTATGAGGCAGCGTCTACGTAAACGGTCTCTGGCTCGAAGTCATAGTGTTTGTGAAGAGCTTCTGCGTGTGCCTTGCGGCGAGTGATATGGTGCTCTGGGTGCATATTCTTTGGCAGGGGATGCACCTTAAGAACGCGGTGTATCGCAGGGGGAAGTGTATGTTGTGTAGAGCAGTGACCGGGAGGGACGAGATGGATGCGAGCAAGGATGTTCCGGCCGGTGAGGGTAGATGATAATCGCTCCAACTGGGCTGAGCGGTGGGCTTTCGTGAGCTCAGTTAGGGAGTTATGGATGCCCATGTGAAGAAGGCGTTCATTGGAAGTGTAGCGGGGTAAGTTGAGGGCGGCCTTGTACGCCTGTCGGATAAGGGCGTTAACCTTGTCTTCCTCCACCCGCGTAAGGAAAAGGTAGGGGAGCGAGTACACAACACGGCCCAGGACAAATGCCTGTACCAGGCGTCTGAGGTCATGCTCGCGCATGCTACGATGGCGATTGGCTATGCGGCGAATGAGGCGGATTGTTTGATGAACCATCACCGTCAGCTTAGTGATGGTTGCGGTATTCTTGCCTTTGTTTCGTATTTGAATGCCAAGAATCCTGATGTTGTCCACTTCTGGTATCCGGGTGTTGTCAATTGTCAAGAAGATGGGGGGAGGAGGGCCTTTGTCTGTACGACACTTAGGAGGTCGGAGTATGAGAATCTCCGATTTGGTAGGGGAACAAGTCAAGCCGACATTTGCGGCAAAAGATACTACAATGTCTGCTCCGGCCTGTAATGTATCTTCCATGGCGCCAATGTTACCTGTGGTGGTCCACAGTGTAATATCATCGGCGTATAAGGAGTGGGCCAGGGCAGAGATTTGGTTGAGGGCGTGTGCCATGGGGATAAGGGTAATATTAAAAAGCAGTGGATAGAGGACAGAACCCTGTGGGGTGCCAATGCTACCGAGTTTGAAAGATGGAGATGAGAGCGAGCCGATGGTGATTTCTGCTGTGCGATGACTAAGAAAGGCGGATATGTACTGGTGGACACGCGAGCCGACTTGAGGCGATGAGAGAGCATCTAAAATGGCTGCGTGACGGACATTATCAAAGGCCTTTGTGAGATCTAGGGCAAGAATTGCTCGGGTGCGCTTTGCGTGGCGGGGGTGAAGGACATCTTCTGACAGTTGCAGCATAACATCCTGTGTGGAGAGATGTGGCCGGAAGCCGACCATTGTGTCAGGGAAGAGGTTGTGGTCATCTATGTGGTTCTGGAGGCGTGCGAGCACATGTTCAAAGAGTTTGCCAAGACAGGAAGTTAGAGATATGGGTCGGAGATTCTTGATGTCGAGTGGTTTGCCGGGTTTAGGGATAAATGTGATACGGGCGTGTGTCCACTGGGCCGGAAGGGTTCCCGTGCGCCAGCATTGGTTGAAGTGGTCCGTGACCGCATCGACAGACGGGTCATCCAAGTTACGAAGCATCTTATTTGTGACTCGGTCCGTCCCCGGAGCTGATGTCGTCCTGAGGCGGTGCATCGCCGCCCTGACTTCAGCTGAAGAGATTTCCTCATCGAGGGTAGGGTTGGGAGAACCGGTGTAGGAAGGGAGGGGGGTAGAAGGGGTTGTAGTGATGTGCTGATCTTTTAAGGTCTGAAGGAGGGCGTCATCGTCTAGGGGAAGCTGATGAATAATGCGGGTAATATTCTTACGCTGCGTGGCCTTGGTGTGCCCAGGATCAAGGAGGTAGCGTAAAAGCGACCAGGTGTCTTTAAGGCCTAGATTACCGCTCATGCGGTCACAGACCTGCCTCCACTGCTGGTGAGCGAGGTCCCTTGTATGAGCTTCAATTTCTTTCACAAGGCGGGAAATTCGCCGTTTGAGGGTGCGATTATGCTTTTGGGACAGTCAGCGTTTCTGAAGGCTGGCGTGTGCCTCCCACATGTGGAGAAGGCGACTATCCGCCGCCGATGTGTCCTCTGGTTCCGGGATAGTGGATGTCGCCGACTCCACATCCTGTGTGAGAGAAGCCACCCAGGCCTCCAAGTCCACAATGGTGTCCGGGGCGTTTTGCCGGATGCGGCGAAATCGATCCCTATCGACCACGCAGGCCCGATTGCGTTTGGGTGGGGTGAGGGAAGAGATGGAGAGCTCGGTGCATAAAATGTAGTGATCACTGCCTAATGAGTGAGTGGTATTAGTCCAGCGGCTTTCTCGAACGCCTTTTGAGAGAGTTAAGTCTGGGCTTGTGCCGTGCTGAACGCTAGATCCGATTCGGGTGGGATAGGACGTGTCGTTGAGAATAGAAAGCCCTTAATTGTCCTGAACGAAGGACAAAATTGCCGTACCCTTACGGCAGTTCTTTCGGTAACCCCAGCTGTTATGGCTAGCATTGAAGTCGCCAACCACTAGTAGGGATCCTCCCGCGCTAACTGTGAGGGCTTTCTTGATTGCGCCAATGAGGGGAGGAGGAGGGCTCTTGGGAGGGCTATAGAGATTGAGAACAAAAAGGGTGTGTGCTTTTCGTGTGCGGGGTAGGAGTTCCAGCAAGAGACCATCCATGTCATCCACCTCAAGAGGGTGTTCGACCGCGGTAAAGTTGCGGTGCACCAGCGACGCTACCCTGGATTGAGGCTGGGTGGAGGGCTCGTAAGTAGTATAGTCGCGGAGCTTAACCGGAACAAGCGTCTCCTGCAGCGCTATCACTGCCGGTATCTCGCTAGGGGATAGAGTAGATAAGTGAAGTTGCAGATTATTCCGCTTTGTGCGGAAGCCTCTGCAGTTCCACTGCCACACGCTAATTCTGTTGGGGTGTGCCGCCATGTTGGGTGCTATCAGTAATAGCTAAAGGGATGGGTAGCACAGTGCAACCTCTGGGGAGAAGCTCACAAACTTGGGTTTGGATTTGAGAAAACGAGGCTTCTTGAGTACTTTGACGCTTCTCAATAGCCTCTAGTCGTTTTGCGGCGTTCGTCATCCAGTTCTGGGTTTCGGCGCGGAAAGATTGTACCGAGCGTTCCAGGGACTGCATTGCCGTCATAAGGAGGGCAGTCTGGTCTGGCATTGATGGCTCGGAAGGAACTACCCCAGTGGCTACCTTGCGTTTTGCGGGAACGCCACGAGCAGGCGACGTAGCGCGCGAAGAGGACGCGGAGGAGGGAGAGTTTGAAGGAGTTTTGGAAATGGTGGGAGGTGCTTGGGTTTGCAATACTGCAGGGGACTGCTCTCGCCTTAAAAGGAGTTGTACCTGCCGTTTAAGCTCGGCAATTTCTTCACACTGTGTTTTTAACTGAGCTTTAAGTTCCGCGTTCTCTCGCTCGAGCGGGGAAGACTGCGGCCTCCAGCTCACCTGTTTCGTGGATTCCTGGACTGTTTGGCCCGGGAGTGGCGGGAAGGACCTCGAGCGGCTTCTGCTGTGGCCATGGCGGGATCCCGTCTTGGAGCGGCTGCGCGTCTTCGAAGACGATCGAAACTGGCTTCTTGATGGTCTAGATGATTTGAGAGTTGTCTCAGGAGGCCGAGCGTCCGTAAGCGTTATCGGCGGGGGGATACTTTCCGGAGCGTTCGAAGCGCACTTTGCAGTGTTTGGTACCCGTGAAGTGGGCTTCACCGCATAAGATGCACCTGGGCGTGCAGTCCGGCGTTTGCTTGGGTGGATAGGCAACGCCGCAGCGGGAACACAGGTCACTCTTCTCCTTGGGACAGACGTCAGAGGATGTTGGTCGTAGTGTCCATCGAAGGCGGCCCTACCCCCGAGGGTCGCCGTCTTCAGTTTTCCCGGTGCGGACTTGGGGACTGCCTGAGGAAATAACGGCGGCTAGTTGAAAACTGTCTCAGCGGTGATGACCTGGACTGGCGTCGCTGGAGGGACGCAGGTGGGACGTGGTCGCTGAGGTATTGGTCGATGTCCCGAGGTCGTTTGCCATAGCGCGGCCGAGGGGCATCTGGGGAAAATCCGCGCAAGCCCATCCGACGGTTTGGGCAGTGGCGCAGAACGTGACCGGCTTCGCCGCAGTGGAAGCACAAAGGCAGATTGTTCGGCGTGCGCCACGCGTGTGCTTCAGGCACACCAGTCGAAACTGGATATTGGGGTGGAGGACGTGCGGGAGGAGCAGGGTTGCAGGGTGCCAATTGTTCAGGCGCAGGGGTACGCAACACGTCGCTGTACGTCATGATCTGTGGCGCAGGCGGCTGGGGTGACGGTACTGACGGCACTGATTGGCGGAGCTCTTCGCGCACCATATCCGAGATGCCCCCAACACGTGGATGTTGTTCGAGAGAGGGCAGCTTTTGCAGCTCTTCGCGCACGATGCTTCGGATAAGTTCGCGAAGGGCTTCCCTGTCGTTTCCGGCCATTGGCAAGCGGAAGTCTATTGCAGCGATGTTCGCTGAGCGATCAAAATGTACAAATTGCTGATTCAAGGCATGCTCGATGCTTGTTGGTTGTTTCTTAAAATCAGCAACAGTACGTGGAGGGTCACGTACAAGGCCAACGAACAACTGCTCCTTGACGCCTTGCATAAGGTAGCGCACCTTCTTTACCTCCGACATAGAGGGATCCGCCTGGTTGAAAAGGCGAGTCATTTCTTCCACAAACATGGCGCTGCTTTCATTAGGCCGCTGTGCTCGGGACTGTAGAGCGAGTTCGGCCATCTCTTTTCTTGCATCGTTGCCGAATGTTGCGAGCAGCTGCCGCCGGAAATCCTGCCAGGTGGAAATGGTAGCCTCATGGTTTTCGAACCACATCTTGGCGGAGTCTTCTAGTGCGAAGTAAACATTCTGCAATTTTCGCTCCTCGTCCCACGCATTAAATACAGCGACCCGGTCGTAGCTGGTCAGCCAGTCCTCAACGTCTTCGAACTTGTCGCCATGAAACGGTGTGGGCATACGTGGAGTATGGCAGATCAGCTGCTGGGCACTCACGGGAAGCTGAGTGGTCTGAATTGCCGCTGTAGTCATCGTGGTTCGCGTTGGGGAAACAAGAGGACCACACTCGGGTGCTAAGCCTCTCAAGCGACGGCTCGCCTTGTGCACAGGTGTCGTGTCCATGGTGTGTAGATGGGCGTAGGGGGCAGCCAGAGGCTCTTCGTACATGGGATCTACCCAGCACCTCCACCAAAAATGTCACAGAGGCCAGTGAAACTGGTTCAGCAGGTTTACTTACAACTAAGTAAAAGTACCAGCAAGATCAGGCACGGAACCGACTGGCGGGCGAGCACCGAGAGCGAAGAAGACGAGCGCGTGGCAGTCTCCCGAGCTCGCCACGGCGCCAGTAATATAACATTGCGGCAGTATAATCGAAAAACTACACACAAACATGCACAGTGTGATGTGTTGTAAGATAAGCCACCAGCAACTAAGAGGGCGTTTTATTGTTAAGTGGATCCCTCTGATGGCTCGTTCGCTAAGGTGTTCTACTTTCTCAGCGTACCACGAACATGCGGGGACGATACCTGACCGCGATACCTGATGAGTATGAGGGGGTGCGCCATGTAGGTAGTTTTCTATTTGCACATTAAGGAGTCCGGATAACTGAAAGCCATTCCTTTTACAACTTTGTCACTGCAACTTGCCGGACTGCAGCTAAATGTGTTTACAGCATTGGCCATACAAGCAATTTCTGAGGTAAAACGGTCTTGTCTTACTACGCCACAATCAGGAAATCTCGCGTGCACTAAAACGCCAATGAGAAACACATGTATTTAGGCGGACCAGGATTTGGGCGCTGCTGAGAAAATGCTTAAACCCGTGTCAGATGCAATGTGAATGCGAAATAAAAAAAAATATTTGCTGCACGGCCTTTGAAATTAAAAAAAAAAAGATGCTACGTTTAAGCTCGTTTCCACAAATTAAATTGTATTTTTTTTCTTGTTCGACTTTTATATGAAGACGATAGCAGATTTTGTGACCACGCGGTATTGATTGAGCTGTGAAATGAGTGATTTTATTATGCGAGACGGACATGCCACAGACAAATGCTAACAAATTCTAAGAGTATCAACGCAGAGCTTTCAACACATTTTCATTGGTTGACAGACCAAGAAAGGAAAAAGATCAAGGTCATGGTAATATGAATTGTTCACGTCTTCTATCTGCTCTTTCTGTTAAGAGAAAAAAGTAAATTATCTATAACTATGTCAACGAAAGTGTACTGCACAAACATTGTCTCTGCCCATTACTGAAGATCGTAACGCAGCCCGAACGACGATGGTGGCGGTCTTTTCTTTTTCCGTGCGAGGGTTTTCTTGTACACAGGAGGGGAAATACTAGCGTTGTAACTTACGCTGTTGGATTCCTTCGATATCCAATTATCAATAAAGTGACTACAGATGAAGAAATGCGGATTCGGCTCCGAGACTCTCCTGCCGTCACTCCTGGGGAACAGAAGGCACGGAGCACTCGGTTGCGACCGGAATTAAAAAACTTCGGCACTTTCCATGACCGCACAGTAACCAAATACGTAGATTCGTGCCTCTGCCTTTCAAACAACCATGTTTAGGCCACCCGCCACTCATGCATGTGTGGAAACCCGTAGAAATGAATCGACTTAAAAGCGTCCGACGAGTTTGCATAGCTGCTAGTGCATAGCTGCATAGCCTTGCTTGGCCAGACTTAGTGTCACTGGACATATTCACAGAACTAGCCCAACTTTCTGCTCTCTTGAGGATATATTCACGCACGTCATCATCTAAACCTTAGAATTTCCAATTTCCACACAAACCGGCGACAAACAGCAATGGGCCGGCGCATGCCATCAATTGAGCGATGCGCCGAGAGGCGGCGCCACCCGTTCTGCTGTCCGGTCCCTAATGGGGGCGCATTTTGCGAATCGAGACGCTATGACAACACGAGCGGTAACGAACAGAGATGAGAGTAATAAGCAGATTCAGAAAGAAGACCTACCCAAATACACAGAGAAAACAATCAAAATATCTCGCGCATACCAGGAAGTCTACGCACCTTGACTACCAAAAAATTTGGAGAGGAGCGTCAAGCACAATATGGATAGGTACATGATAAATCCAGGAGTCGTATTTATGGCTGCGGCGGCAAACAAAGACACCAAGACATCTGTAGTGGTAGGCAATGATCTTGAAGTCAGAGCAGCAGTGACCATTGAAAAGGTTAAAGCGGAGGAAGTTGAGGGGATAGCGGGAGCGCTAGCCGTAGCGGATCCAAGTATACTCATATTGATCACATTGTGAGCAATATGAGTATACTTGGATCCGTTACGGCTGTATCAGCTACGGCTGTACGGCCAGGCCTGTATGAATATATATAAACCCTTATGCCGAAGGGCGAACTTGCTCACATTGTGAGCGCACACAATTGTTAGCCGCCTGCAGAAATCTCATCGAGAGTTGCCGAATTCCTAAAAGGACGGCAACGGTCACAGTATAACATGGACACCTGCTCGCGAGACTCTCCGAGTTGACAGCAATTGAGCCCACGCCGCAGCCCGAGCAACAGCAGCATGCCGGACGTTATTCGACTGACTAACCACATACCGAGCCTACGACAGCATTGCAGATTAGAAAGAAAAACACACCCATATGCTCACAAGGTATTCATAATGGAGAAAGAGGTAGAGGTATGCAAACTCTAAAGGATACATATATTACCTAATACTCAGTGAACGTCCACTCTGTTACGGATATTCCGGTCTACAAGGCGTCGAAGCTAACATGGACAAATATGTATATTTTTTAATCAAAGTGTTCTTCCCAGCGGTTGTTGTAGTAATCAGTAATAGTATCCACTGTTCAATTTCCCGTTTCACTTAGTTGAACAACTGGCGGAATTTAATTATTTAAGCGTTTAAATTTGGTTTTAAAGCCAAAAGTGTGAATGGGAAAGGTGTCGATAAGCCTAAAAATTGCTCGATTCAGGTGCTTCTTCTTCGGCAGAAATGAGAGCCCGTGGAGTCTACCGCGTGACAGCGGGATTCGTACTCCTGAATGCGCCATAATTAGAGTGCTCGTCCCGACTCGGTAAAACGCTACCGAATTCACCCTTTCTGCACTGCTCAGGGCAAAGCTTCGCTTTGATGCTGGCTGCCAGATGAATGTCGACGGCTTTTCCGGCACTGCATCTTCAGCCAATGGCGCTTAATGGCGCCTGCAGTGCTGTTGCAGGCACTGAAGAAAGGGCGAATCTGCATTGAATCTGCTTGCAATTTGTCGAATTGCGGATGAGAGCTTTGCAATGGCGATGCTTGCGGGCGCAGCGAGCGATTTGTCCATGCATACACGCGTGCAGGTCAGCGTGCTTTCGTTTTTGCCGAATTAAAGGGGCTGAGCTAGACTACCTCGTCGGAACCATTGGGTCAGACCGTTTTCGTGGTTTTCGACAACTTTCACACTTTTGCGTATGAAGCTGGATTTAAAAAGTGAATTATCTAATTTTGGCCAATTCTCAAGTAACACGAGGAGAAATATACCAGTGGATATTTTACATGACGCTTAATAACACTCGCTTGATTTCAGTTGATAACGACGCTTTGGTATTTTTTTTAACGCTCTAGAGTTTTGTTCTTCTTTGGTTTTAATCTGGGTCAGTCTTATCTGTGGGACGCCCAGCATATCATATGCCGTGGAGATGCCAAAGGAACATGGAACCTGAAGCCTGTAAAAAACTCCTCAACATTCCTTTTTCCCAAGATGCGACGCTTTCGGTGAAACTTCATCTGCTCCTGCCTGAAAACAAACGACGCGCTTGCATGTGATTCACGCAGTCACGATCCGGTTCCACTATGCGCGAACTGTGCTTCGCGGAAAGGCAAGCGTGTGGTTGACAGCTGCCACCATCTGTCGCACGCGCCTGCGGTTGGTATGAGCTGCGAATGCGCAGTTGGGGCTGGCGGTTTCTTTGCAGCGAGTGGAACTGGAGGAAGAGAGGCATGCATGCGCGGAGCGGCCGTGTGGAAAAGGTGAATTGAGTAGTGAGAGGAGGCGCGATCTCGCGTGAGTGAGCCCAGAAAACACTTAAAACGGGCGAGACAAGCAGCCCGTCTCTAGTGGCGTTCTGGAATGAGGACTCCACCCGAAATTTCTTGCTGAAGCAATAATGTTTTATTTATTCCTTCATATATTAGGTCACTGTGGCCTTAGTGCGGTTACCGACGCCTCCACGGGGCTGCTCTGTTTCCACAAAAGGCATCGGAGCAGTGTTAACTCTGTTGTCCCATGCATGCCATGATCTGCTTCACTTTTTTGCGTCGTGTTTTCTAATCGGGATTGCATCCGTATTATTGCTTCTTGTTTTGTAGGGTATAACGTCCCAAAGCGACTCAGGCTATGAGAGACGCCGTAGTGGAGGACTCCAGAAATTTCGACCACCTATAGGTTCTTTAACGTGCACTGACATCACACAGCACACGAGCGCCATTCTTTTCGCCTTCATCGAAAAGCGGCCGCCGAAGCCGGGATTCGTTTATAATGTCTCGTATGGGTGCTTTTAAAGACGAAGAATTATGCATCTTCAAGCTCCCTTCAGACCTTTTAAATTTGAGTACAGTGCTCGCAAGGACCAGCTTTATGCATACTTGGATCGACATATGACCACCTTTGTATACATTAAGTGTCCATAGCGTAGAAACCAGTCGCAGTCGTCCGAATAATGCGCCAAGCCATTGCCATGCAACGTATTCTATTCTACTTTACATGAAAAAAAAAAAAACGCTGTGGTCGTATGTACAGTCGTGAGCAAAAGTGGTATACAACACACAGCCAGTGACACAGCTCGAGAAAACTGCATCGAAATGTCATCTAGCGAGAGCGTAAGGGATAGCGACATTGACAAATGCATGTGGATGAAATGGGGAACTGCCACTATTGTCTTAATCTTAGATAGCTGTTGCTAGATATAGATGGGATGCAGTTTTTTCCAGCTCTGCCATGGGCTGAGTGTTGTATACCACTTTTGCTCACGACTGTACATGGTATAGAATAGCGATTTCAACGAAAATGACGTAAAGAGAAGTTCCTGAGAAAGTTTCTGAGTGTACGATAGCCTTTGATGTTATTACACATTACACATTGCCATGTATAATTTCTAGGAAAGGTTATTTGTAATGACAACATTAGGGCAGTCACAAGCACTTTGTCTGCAGTGGGACCTCGTTAAAATGATGTGTGGAGCAGTTCAGGTCGTTACTAGAAACCGTAATGGATTTGCACTTCTCTCTCTCATATATATATATATATATATATATATATATATATATATATATATATATATATATATATATATATATATATATATATATATATATATATATATATATATATATATATATATATATATATATATATATATATATATATATATATATATATATATATATATTGTGAAGAGGAAGAAGTGCACGAGGAACATGCCAGTCAGTGGCATCGTGATCGCTGCGCGTGCTGGACCTGACTGTGTTCGCTGCCGCTAACGTTGGCTGCCGCTGTGTTCACAGCTGATCTGCTCAGTCCTGCTGATCAAGCCCTGTTGATCTGCTGAATAAACCCCCCATTCTTACATTTGGTGGAGCTGCCGGTCAAGATCTATCCTCTCGCCCTGGAACTCCGCAGCCGTACATTACCACCTCCTGCGATGTCTGAGGACGTTAACCACCAAGCCGTACAAGTTGGCTCGGCCATCATCTGTCCCGGCTCCCTCCGCCAGCGAGACCCCGCCATCTTCAGCGGCACTGACGACCACGATGTCGAGGACTGGCTCACATCCTATGAACGAGTGAGCGTTTATAACAAATGGGACGCGGAAACGAAGTTAAGCAATGTCATTTTCTATCTCACCGGAGTAGCAAACCTATGGTTTCGAAACCATGAAGCGGACATTCCATCATGGTCCGCGTTTAAAGCCAGTTTCTCTGAAGTTTTCGGCCGACCAGCTGTAAGGAATCTCCGCGGTGAACAGCGCTTGCGTGCGCAGTCTCAGCAGGTTGGCGAAAATTTCACGAGTTAAATCGAGGACGTCGTCGACTTGTGCAAGCGCGTTAACGCACAGATGTCAGAGGCCGAGAAGATCAAGCAAAGATGACGACGCCTTTCAGATGCTGTCGGCTCGAGATATCCGCACCGTCGCGGGAGTGGTCACACTGTCAAAGTTATGATGAACTCTGAGTCTCTTGCTGGCCTGACAGATGCAGGCGAACATTCCGCGCTCCTGCCACAAATTAAGAGCTTCATTCGGGAAGAAGTTGCTCGACAGCTCTCCCTTATGTCCTGCCATCAAGAACCTTCCTCACACCTAGCTCCCAGTTTGCGCCACATTATTCAAGAACAGGTAGCTGAATCTCTTCCTCCAGCCCCTCAATCCATGCCTGTCGCAGCGCCGTTAACATATGCGGCTGTTGCGGCCCGACCGCCACCTACATATGCTCCACCGCCACCTGCTTACGTTCAGCCGCCTCCTGCGCCTGCTCGAGAACCTGCGCAGTTTATGCGACCGGCTCCAAGACCACGTAATTCCTGGCGCCCGACGGATAACAGGCCAATTTGTTGCACTTGCGGGCTTGCTGGACGCATTTCTTGTTATTGCCGCAACCGCCTCCCGGTGTCGGCACCATCTACTCATGGTTCTGCATACTGGTTTCCGACGTCTCAGTATTCCGCGCTTACTGAGCCTCCAGCCCACCCTCATTTCTCCCCAGACCGCTCAGCCATGTCCGACCGCCGTTTACCGTTGTCGCGACGCCGCTCTATCTCTCCGACGCGACGTCGACAGAACGCTTCACATGAGGAAAACTAGAGGCCGCAGTTCTTGAGGTGAGAACTGCGACCCCGTCGAACTTCCCAAGTCCTCATCTGTCGCCGACAAACTTAATCGAAGTTTTCGTCGAGGGTGTTGCTGTCATGGCTCTAATTGACACTGGTGCTGCGATTTCGGCAATGGACGCAAAACTATGTGGCACTTTAAAGAAAGTGAAGACGCCAATTGCGGGACTTTCGTTGCGAACGACCAGCGCTCAGCATATAAAGCCTTTAGCAGCATGCACCGCTCGAGTAGTTATCCAGAGTTCCCTTTATACGATTGAGTTCGTCGTGCTGCCAAGTTGCTCGCACGCTGTAATTTTAGGCTGGGATTTCCTGTCGCGTCATGCTGCTATTATCGATAGTGCTCGAGCTGAAGTGGGGTTCTCGACTGTGTCCGATGCCTTACCAGACAATGATCAATCAAATTCCTGTGCTAAAGCCCTCGTCGCCGAAGATATCGACCTTCCTCCCTACACTTTAGTGCTTGTGCGTGTCGCTTGTGCCTCTATAAGCGATGACACCATTCTCTTCACACCAGCCCATACTTTCCTGCGCCGCAAGTGCCTTCCATTGCCCTACGCAGTGCTTGCTATTTCCGCTGGCCTTTCCATGTTATGGGTCTCTAACCCATTTAACCCCCCACTGCTTTGCGCCATGGCGAATGCCTCGAAAGTATCCAGCCAATTGCATCTATTCTGATCTCTGAGGAACCTGATGACGGGCCGCACTGTGCCGTGACAACGCTCAGCCCCCCTTCACCTGCGCCCGCTCCCCCCTCTACAGACTTGTTTCTCCGTTTCATCGATGCCGATATTCCTCCAGAGCAGCGCACTCAGCTTTTGAACCTACTACATCACTTTCGCTTCTCCTTCGACTCTCATCAAACTTCTTTGGGTCAAACTTCTACAGTCACTCATCGCATCGACACCGGCATCCACGCACCACTACGACAGCGCCCCTATCGTGTGTCTGCAACCGAACGCCAGGCTATTGAAGAGCAAGTCGACCTAATGATCAAGAATGGCGTGATTCAGCCCTCAAGCAGCCCTTGGGCCTCACCTGTTGTCGTCGTAAAAAAGAAAGATGGTTCTATCCGCTTCTGTGTCGATTATCGCCGTCTTAATAAGATTACGCGAAAGGACGTCTATCCTCTCCCACGCATCGACGACGCTCTCGATTGTTTTCAAGTCGCCGAACTCTTTTCTTCCCTAGATTTACGTTCCGGGTACTGGCAAGTCCCCTTGGAAGCGGCTGATCGCCCCAAAACTGCCTTTGTAACTCGCGACGGCTTGTACGAATTTACAGGTATGCCGTTTGGTCTTTGTAATGCTCCGGCAACATTTGAGCGGATGATGGACACCATTTTGTGTGGCCTAAAGTGGAAGACGTGCCTCTGCTACCTCGATGACATTGTCGTCTTTTCTCGAGACTTTGACACACACCTCTACCGTCTGAAGCACGTTTTGACCTGCCTATCTGATGCCGGACTGCAGCTGAATTTGAAAAAAAAAGTCGTTTTGCCGCCCGCCAGCTCACCATTCTCGGCCACGTTGTTTCCAAAGAAGGTGTATCTCCAGACCTTGCCAAACTTCGTGCCGTACCAGCCTTTCCCAAACCGACTTCCATCAAAGATCTACGTAGCTTCCTCGGGCTGTGCTCTTACTTTCGCCGCTTAATTGGGAATTTTGCTTCCATTGCTGCTCCCTTGACAGAACTTCTGGTTGACAGTTCCGACCTTTCGTCGTGGTCACCAGCGTGCGACGATGCCTTCAATGCGTTACGACACATCCTCACGGCACCGCCTGTCCTACGTCACTTCGACCCTACAGCGCCTACTGAGGTCCACACAGACGCCAGTGGTATTGGTCTCGGCGCTGTGCTCGCTCAGCGCAAAGCAGGTTATACTGAATACGTGGTCGCCTATGCTAGCCGTACACTCACGAATGCTGAATCCAATTACTCTGTCACTGAAAAAGAGTGCTTAGCGATTATTTGGGCTCTTACTAAATTCCGCCCTTACCTCTATGGTCGTCCTTTTGACGTAGTGACGGACCACCATGCGCTTTGCTGGCTTTCCTCACTGAAAGGCCCGTCCGGCAGACTGGCAAGATGGGCTCAATTCGCCTTCACGAATATGATGTCCGCGTTGTTTACCGCTCTGGCCGCAAACATCACGACGCCGATGCACTTTCCCACTGCCCCTTTACAGCTGAGGTCGCCAGCCTTTCCTCTGCCGACGATTCCCTGCGATCGCTTCACATCAATGACATGCCGTCAGCGCAGCGGCAAGATCCTTGGATAAACTTTATTCTCGATTTTATATCCAATACTACAGCTGCTTCTCCATCGCGTGCTCTCCGCCGCCATGCTTCCCACTTCTCCATTCGTGATAACCTCCTCTACCGCGGCAACTACTGCACTGATGGCCGCAAGTAGTTGCTAGTTATTCCCCGGCAGCTACGTTCGCAAATCGACTATTTCCACGCTGACCCGCACTCCGGTCACGCGGGCGTCTTCAAGACATACACTCGTCTCCGGCTGCGTTACTACTGGCGGGGTATATGCACCTTTGTACTCAACTACGTTCGTCATGCCTCACCTGTCAACGTCGCAAGCCATCTCCTCAACGTTCTGCTGGAGAGTTGCTGCCGTTACCCAGCCCACCACGCCCTTTCGACCGCGTCGGCATTGATTTGTACGGGCCGCTTCCCTACACTGCGGCCGGCAACCGCTGGGCTATCGTAGCCGTTGATCATCTGACGAGGTATGCAGAAACCGCCGCACTTCCATTTGCCACAGCGTCAGAAGTAGCTTCCTTCATTTTGCTGCGATTTGTTCTTCGCCATGGCGCACCTCGAGAGCTGCTCAGCGACAGAGGACGCGTTTTCTTGAGTGACGTTGTGAAAGCCTTGCTCACCAAGTGCAACATTATTCATAGAACCACCTCCGCCTATCATACCCAGACTAATGGCCTCACTGAGCGTTTCAATCGTACCCTTGGCGACATGCTCTCTATGTACGTCTCCTCCAACCACTGAAACTGGGACCTCGTCCTTCCGTATGTCACGTACGCATACAATACCGCAACGCAGTCTACTACAGGCTTCTCTCCTTTTTTTTTCCTCTACGGCCGTCACCCCTCTGCTACAATCGACACCATACTCCCGTATCAGCCAGACATATCGAGTATACTCCTGCGTCTCAAGCAGCCCAGCATGCGGAAGACTGTCGACAAATCGCCCGCGCATTCACGGATAACACCCAGTACCGCCATAAATCCAACCATGACAGCCAACACTCGACACCGCATTTCTCATGGCGCTCTTGTGTGGCTATAGATACCTTCCAATGCCCCTGGACTGTCATCAAAATTTCTTGCTAAATACCATGGCCCATACCGAGTTCTGGAGCGCACCTTTCCGGTTAATTATGTGGTCGAACCTGTTACGCCGTCCTATGATCTACGCCGGCGCGGACGCGATTATTCACGTCCAGCGCCTCAAACCCTATTACGACCCTGCCGTCTTGGTCACGCCGTAAGTCGCCAGGATTTCTCCTCTTCGTCCCGCGGGTAATTGTGAAGAGGAAGAAGTGCACGAGGAACATGCCAGTCAGTGCCATCGTGATCGCTGCGCGTGCTGGACCTGACTGCGTTCGCTGAAGCTAACGTT